>NC_079193.1:3925886-4283590 GCF_029499605.1 Hyla sarda | reverse complement strand
GCTCAGCCTTCCAGTTAAAGATCAGTAACTCCGGAGAATGTGCGAGGCGGGGGGGCGATCAGGAGGGGCCGCCGCCGTCCGCGCTCACATTCTCACTTTGTTCCGTCCATTTATTGAACCAGAAAACTCGTAAACAGCGACCTTGTAAAATATTCACGAGCGCAGGATTTACGGATTTTTTTTATTTTTACGACTGTTCTAAAGGCAGAGGAGCAGATTACCTGGCAGCACCGGTGCTGTGATCTGGAGCCGCCGCCGACTCGTATATTATCGCCGTAATCCTGTCTCCTTTATTGAGAGATTTAATGAATCTATGTTTGGAAAAAGAGCGAAAAGGTGAAAGACGCAAAGAGACGGCGAATCAGAGGTGATTTTATCCATAAGAGGGAAATCGAAATACAGTGAAGTAGGAATTAAATGTTATTCTGATAATTATACGGGAGGGACATTAAAAACCAATATAATAGAGATTTATAACAATCGGTAAAAGGGAAAATTAATATAATACAAATTAAAAAGAAATAAACTAAAAGACCAAAAGTGAATAAAAATATAATAAATGGTGAAATGCAATAAACAGAGAAAAAGCCAAATAATTAAAAGAGGTTAGAGAAATTCCCAACAACAAAAAAAATCTACATATAATACTGCTCCTATATACAAGAATATAACTACTATAATACTGCCCCTATATACAAGAATATAACTACTATAATACTGTCTCCTATATACAAGAATATAACTACTATAATACTGCTCCTATATACAAGAATATAACTACTATAATACTGCTCCTATATACAAGAATATAACTACTATAATACTGCTCCTATATACAAGAATATAACTACTATAATGCTGCCCCTATATACAAGAATATAACTACTATAATACTGCTCCTATATACAAGAATATAACTACTATAATACTGCTCCTATATACAAGAATATAACTACTATAATACTGCTCCTATATACAAGAATATAACTACTATAATACTGCTCCTGTATGCAAGAATATATCTACTATAATACTGCCTTCTATATACAAGAATATAACTACTATAATACTGCTCTTATATACAAGAATATATCTACTATAATACTTCTCCTATATACAAGAATATAACTACTATAATACTGCTCCTATATACAAGAATATAACTAATATAATACTGCCGCCTATATACAAGACTATAACTACTATAATACTGCTCCTATATACAAGACTATAACTACTATAATACTGCTCCTATATACAATAATATAACTACTATAATACTGCTCCTATATACAAGAATATAAATACTATAATACTGCTCCTATATACAAGAATATAATTACTATAATACTGCTCCTATATACAAGAATATAATTACTATAATACTGCTCCTATATATAATAATATAACTACTATAATACTGTTCCTATATACAAGAATATAACTACTATAATACTGCTCCTGTCACGATTCGGCTTCCAGGTAGTGGATCCTCTGTGTCAGCGAGGGATTGGCGTGGACCGTGCTAGTGGACCGGTTCTAAGAGGCTACTGGTATTCACCAGAGCCCGCCGCAAAGCGGGATGGTCTTGCTGCGGCAGTAGCAACCAGGTCGTATCCACTAGCAACGGCTCTACCTCGCTGACTGCTGAGAAGGCGTGGGACAGAAGGACTAGGCAGAGGCAAGGTCAGACGTAGCAGAAGGTCGGGGGCAGGCGGCAAGGTTCGTAGTCAGGATGGGTAGCAGAAGTTCAGGTACACAGGCTTTGGACACACTAAACGCTTTCACTGGCACAAGGCAACAAGATCCGGCAAGGGAGTGCAAGGAAGGAGACTAGATAAAGGCAGGGAGCAGGTGGAAGCCAATTAAGCTAATTGGGCCAGGCACCAATCATTGGTGCACTGGCCCTTTAAGTCTCAGAGAGCTGGCGCGCGCGCGCCCTAGAGAGCGGAGCCGCGCGCGCCAGCACATGACAGCAGGGGACCGGGACGGGTAAGTGACCTGGGATGCGACTCGCGAGCGGGCGCGTCCCGCTGTGCGAATCGCATCCCCAACGGCCAAAACAGTGCAGCGCTCCCGGTCAGCGGGACTGACCGGGGCGCTGCAGGGAGAAAGACGCCGTGAGCGCTCCGGGGAGGAGCGGGGACCCGGAGCGCTAGGCGTAACAGTACCCCCCCCCTTAGGTCTCCCCTTCTCTTTGTCCGGTAACTGCCTCCCCTGGGATGAGGACACCGGGAAAGAATGGAGGGTTTCCTCAACGGCAGGCAGTACAGCAGGAGTGGGGATGGGGAGGGAGGGCAGAGGGCGAGGCCTGGCACGGGGCAGTGTGACACCAGGACGGGGGCCATGGGGAGGCACAGAGGCTTGCCTGATGGGACTGGGAGGGGGGGAGAGGCACTTCCTGTGGCAGGCAGAGTCCCAGTTCCTGATCTCCCCGGTGGTCCAATCAATGGTGGGGGAATGAAGCCGGAGCCAAGGCAGACCGAGGAGGACCTCAGAGGTACAGTTGGGGAGAATGAAGAACTCAATCCTTTCGTGGTGGGGTCCGATAGACATCAGGAGAGGTTCTGTGCGGTAACGCACGGTGCAGTCCAATCTGGCTCCGTTGACCGCGGAAATGTAGAGCGGTTTGACGAGACGGGTCACCGGGATGCTGAATTTATTAACAAAGGACTACAAAATAAAATTCCCGGAGGCACCAGAGTCCAAGCAGGCCACGGCTGAGAGGGAGGAGTTGGTTGTAGGAGAAATCCGCACGGGCACCGTGAGACGTGGAGAAGAAGACTTAGAACCAAAAGATGCAACACCCACGTGAGCTGGGTGCGTGCGTGCGTTTCCCAGGCGTGGAGGACGGATAGGGCAATCCACCAAGAAATGTTCAGTACTGGCACAGTACAGACAGAGATTTTCTTCTCTACGGCGATTCCTCTCTTCCTGGGTCAGGCGAGACCGATCCACTTGCATGGCCTCCTCGGCGGGAGGCCCAGGCGAAGACTGCAAAGGATGCTGTGGGAGAGGTGCCCAGAGATCTAAGTCTTTTTCCTGGCGGAGCTCTTGGTGTCGTTCAGAAAAACGCATGTCAATGCGGGTAGCCAAATGGATGAGTTCTTGGAGGTTGGCAGGAATCTCTCGTGCGGCCAGCACATCCTTGATGCGACTGGATAGGCCTTTTTTAAAGGTCGCGCAGAGAGCCTCATTATTCCAGGATAGTTCAGAAGCAAAAGTACGGAATTGTATGGCGTACTCGCCAACGGAAGAATTACCCTGGACCAGGTTCAGCAAGGCAGTCTCAGCAGAAGAGGCTCGGGCAGGTTCCTCAAAGACACTTCGGACTTCAGCAAAGAAGGACTGGACTGTGGCTGTGGCAGGATCATTGCGGTCCCAGAGCGGTGTGGCCCAAGACAAGGCCTTTCCAGAAAGAAGGCTTACTACGAACGCCACCTTAGACCGTTCTGTAGGAAACAAGTCTGACAACATCTCCATATGCAGGGAACACTGAGACAAAAATCCACGGCAGAGTCTGGAGTCCCCATCAAATTTGTCCGGCAGGGACAAGCGGAGGTTAGGAGCGGCCACTCGCTGCGGAGGAGGTGCAGGAGCTGGCGGAGGAGATGGTTGCTGCTGTAGCAGAGGCAGAAGTTGCTGTAACATGGCGGTCAACTGCGACAGCTGCTGTCCTTGTTGGGCAATCTGCTGCGATTGCTGAGCGACCACCGTGGGAAGATCAGCGAGACTTGGCAGCGGCACCTCAGCGGGATCCATGGCCGGATCTACTGTCACGATTCGGCTTCCAGGTAGTGGATCCTCTGTGTCAGCGAGGGATTGGCGTGGACCGTGCTAGTGGACCGGTTCTAAGAGGCTACTGGTATTCACCAGAGCCCGCCGCAAAGCGGGATGGTCTTGCTGCGGCAGTAGCAACCAGGTTGTATCCACTAGCAACGGCTCTACCTCGCTGACTGCTGAGAAGGCGTGGGACAGAAGGACTAGGCAGAGGCAAGGTCAGACGTAGCAGAAGGTCGGGGGCAGGCGGCAAGGTTCGTAGTCAGGATGGGTAGCAGAAGTTCAGGTACACAGGCTTTGGACACACTAAACGCTTTCACTGGCACAAGGCAACAAGATCCGGCAAGGGAGTGCAAGGAAGGAGACTAGATAAAGGCAGGGAGCAGGTGGGAGCCAATTAAGCTAATTGGGCCAGGCACCAATCATTGGTGCACTGGCCCTTTAAGTCTCAGAGAGCTGGCGCGCGCGCGCCCTAGAGAGCGGAGCCGCGCGCGCCAGCACATGACAGCAGGGGACCGGGACGGGTAAGTGACCTGGGATGCGACTCGCGAGCGGGCGCGTCCCGCTGTGCGAATCGCATCCCCAACGGCCAAAACAGTGCAGCGCTCCCGGTCAGCGGGACTGACCGGGGCGCTGCAGGGAGAAAGACGCCGTGAGCGCTCCGGGGAGGAGCGGGGACCCGGAGCGCTAGGCGTAACAGCTCCTATATACAAGAATATGACTACTATAATACTGCTCCTATATACAAGAATATAACTACTATAATACTGCTCCTATATACAAGAATATAACTACTATAATACTGCTCCTATATACAAGAATATAACTACTATAATACTGCTCCTATATACAAGAATATAACTACTATAATACTGTTCCTATATACAAGAATATAACTACTATAATACTTCTCCAATATACAAGAATATAACTACTATAATACTCCTCCTATATACAAGAATATAACTACTATAATATTGCCTCCTATATACAAGAATATAACTACTATAATACTGCTCCTATATACAAGAATATAACTACTATAATACTGCTCCTGTATACAAGAATATAACTACTATAATACTGCTCTTATATACAATAATATAACTACTATAATACTGTTCCTATATACAAGAATATAACTACTATAATACTGCTCTTATATACAATAATATAACTACTATAATATTGGCTCCTATATACAAGAATATAACTACTATAATACTGCTCCTATATACAAGAATATAACTACTATAATACTGCTCCTGTATACAAGAATATAATTACTATAATACTGCCTCCTATATACAAGAATATAACTACTATAATACTGCTCCTATATACAAGAATATAACTACTATAATACTGCCCCTATATACAAGAATATAACTACTATAATACTGCTCCTATATACAAGAATATAACTACTATAATACTGCCTCCTATATACAAGAACATAACTACTATAATACTGCCTCCTATATACAAGAACATAACTACTATAATACTGCCTCCTAGCTGTGAGGTTGTGTGTGAGTAGCTCTCCTGATGTCTGGAGCAAGCCCAGGGCGGGGCCACCCTGGGCGGGGAAGCTCCCCAAGCAAGGCCCAGGCCTCTCGGCCTACACTGGATGAAAACTCCAATGCGCTTTCTGATATGGAGGTAAATCCTAAAGTGGATTTTCCACAAAGAAGTCCTCAGCATGGAAGCACTGCAAGTGCAAAGAAAGAAAGTAAAGACATGGATGTGAGTAAAGTAAAGAAAGAAGCAGCAAGTGTATGTGAGTGTGATGTTATACAGTCGGCCGGCCAAGGCTCTCAGCTTGGTGAACAACCAAGAGACTCCAAGAAAGAAACCTCTGTAAGAGACCCAGAGTCTGCTATTCCAGGCCATGATGGTGCACAGGAGCTGGGGCAGAGTGGATCATATGGAGGTGCACAGGAGCTGGGGCAGAGTGGATCACATGGAGGTGCACAGGAGCTGGGGCAGAGTGGATCACAGGCAGCAGGTGTGCAGCTCCACTCTCCAGCACAGAGACACAGGAGGACATCACTGGAGAGACAAACACTGCAAGAGAACCTTCAGAAACAAGATGTGGTCTCCAGCATGACCCGCTCAGGCCGCACCAGATCCCAGGCCAGAGACCTTGATACAGCTGCTCATGGGTCTGATACATTCAAGGAGCCTCAGAGACTGCCCAAACCCCACCAGCAGGGCAAAGAGACCGCCCGGGCACCAGAGCTACAGCTGGCGGAGGAGATCCCTGCTCTGGTGAGGAGGATGGAGGAGCTCAAGCACCTGAAGGGTATGCTGCACATGCAGATTGACTCAGTGTATATGCTAAAGGCTGCAAATCCCCAGTATAAGACTCTACATGATAAGAGACTGTACACACTCAGCATTGAGCTCGCAGATATTGTAAAGGAGATGGACTGTATACTGGTAAAGATGGGGCCACTGGCAGAGACGTATAAGAACCAGGAACGATTCTCCAACTACAGGCTGAACTTTGAAGCAGACTCCAAACCTGATATAGAACCGGACATCACCCCGGAGGAGCCCCAGCAAGGGACAAGACCCCTCATACAGCCGGCACGGTTCTCTTTCCAGGATGGGGACATATGCAAGTATGGCGAGGAACAACAGCCACAGGAACCTGCAGCTGGGCCTGAGCAGGAGCAGAGACCAACAGAGGCACCACAAGTCCCAGAAGTCCCAGTACATCAGCAGGACATTGGACTTTTACCAGTGTATGAAGGTGATGGGGTGATGGAGCAGAGCACTAATGTTGGGGCACGGACTGGGGGTGTGGATTGTGATAATGTTGGGGCACGGACTGGGGGTGCGGACTGTGATGTTCCTGAGGGGTCGGTGGCTGGAGGGGGTGCACAATCTGTGTGGGGTGTTGTGTCTGATGATGATATAGAGGTGGATGGGACAGGTGTTATTGTACAAAATACTGTGCAGGATTTCCCCCCTTTACCCACAAGCACAGCAAATGTGGCAGGGCCCCCTAGAGTAGACCCCAACCCTGTAAGACAGGACGCAGGTACCCGCCAGGTTCCTCCTAGAAATGCCTGGAGCCGTGGTGCTCCATCCTTCACCTCCAGCGCCAATTACACTGGCCAGGCATTTAAAAGGAGGAATGTTGTGCGATTCCGGCACAGAGGTGCCAAGGAGGACCTTCCGGATAGGAGGTTTGTGGTGAGGGAGCTCCTGTGCCACCAGATGGGGTTTGTGCCAGCGGACATCTTGGCAGTAATAAACCTACCAGATAGACAGGGCTATGATGTCAGCTTTAAGCTCATGTCTAATCTGGATAGGTTCTGGTCCAACTTCCCCAGATTCAGAGACAAGGATGGATGGAGTAAATTCAGTTTTATTCCCATATCCAAGCCAGATACCGTCATCATAAACATCATCTTCTGGAATGAAGCTGTTCCTCCCCAGGACATTGTGGTGTGGCTCCGCAGACATTGTGACCTGGTGTCTGATCTCACCAAGAACAGAGATGATGACGGTATCTGGACTGGAGGGTGGAAGGTCCTGGTGAAGCTGCGCCAACATGGGAACATCACACAACATCTGCCCAACTCCTTCTTCATTGGGAGGGAAAAGGGCGTTTGTTTCTACCCTGGTCAGCCCAGAAAGTGCTTTAAATGTGGTAAACCTGGCCATCTGGCAAATACATGTACAGTGGTAAAATGTAATCTATGTGGGGAAACTGGTCACCTAAGTGCTGACTGCCAGAACATCAGGTGCAATCTCTGTGGTGAGATCGGTCACCCTCACCGGGACTGTCCCAATGCCTGGCACAACATCTGCCGGGAGCTTCCTGATGAGGACCTTGTGGCGGGGGCAGAGGCTGTAGAGGAGGAGATTTTGATATCTGGGTCTATATTAACAAGACAGGAGGTCCAGCCAGACTTGGGTAACACCGCACCAACACCTCAGCAGTTAGAAAACACACAAGGTGGAATGGAGGTTGTCCCACAGGACCAGCAGCAACCGGGGGTATCCTCTTCTGTATCCCCATCTGCATCTGAGGAAAGTAAGGCCCAGAAAATTAAAAGAAGGAAAAAAGACACCTCATCCCGCAGGCCAGAGAGAGAGTATACCACCAGTCAGAAAAAGGTCAACAATGGGGCAGGAGTAATGGTCGTGTCCAACAGATACGAGGTTCTGTCAGAGTTTGACGGTGATTTAGACACAGAGTTAAAAAGAATAGAGGACGAATGTGATGATGACACAAGGGACCAACCCCCAATAAAAAGAAAACCCCAGACTGTAAAAGCTAATGCAGAGTCAGACATGGAGACAGGTGGTGGACAGCGGGACTCAGATTCTGACTTGTGATGATGGGCGTCAGGTCTCTGCTCTTCTTGTACTATCTTATCATGGCTGGGTTTACTTTAAAACTTGCTTCAAGTAATGTGAACAGTATTAAAGTGAAGAGGACACGGCACATAGTTTATGACCATCTTAGATATCTGGACAGAGATGTCATCTTCTTACAGGAGACACGCCTGACTACACTGGGGCACCTACGTGAGGCTGAGAGGGAATGGACGTCTGGTCCCTCTTTCTGGTCACTGGCTGTGGAGCCTTATGCCGGGGTGGCCATATTGTTTACCACCAGGGATGTGACAATACATAGGATGACAGAGGTCATCATGGGAAGGTGTCTGATCCTTGAGGTCACTATACATGGTAGAAGGCTCCGGCTCATAAATATCTATGGCCCGCAGACAGTGACAGAAAGGGTCCAGTTGTTTAATGATGTCAAGCCATATCTGTTTACAGCTGTCCCTGTTATAATGGCCGGGGATTTCAATGTCACTAGGACTTCAGGTGACAGGTCCTCAGGTAGAGCGGTGGCCAGGGACTCAAAAGTCCTTAATAACATGATCTTGCAGTCCGGGTTAAGTGATGTCTTTACACGGGGCGGTAGAAAGCCAAAATTTACATACACATGTTCTGACAGGAGCAGTAGGATTGACATGGCGTTTGTGAGTCCTGCAGAAATGGTTAGTGAGATGTGTGAGAAAGTTGTCCCATATTCAGATCATATGGCCTTGGTTTTCTGTTTAGGAGCCACTAAGCGCCCAGATATTGGTAGGGGGCTATGGAAGCTCAACTCTAGTATGTTGGAGGATGACTATGTTCAGACATGTGTTCATTCCTTCATGCAGAGTCAGCTAGAGCGGGTGGACTTCTATGATGATATGGCCGCCTGGTGGGAGGATGTCAAGGATGAGATCAGAACCCTCTTAAAGAGACTGTCCTTTAAAAAGGGGAGGAGTAAGTATGGCCAGTATCTCAAGCTGCGCAAAGAATTGGAGTCACTATATTCGGCGGGTGGGGACCAACAAAGGATAGACCAGCTGAAATCTGAGATAAGGCAGTATCAGTACAGCAGGTATACCTCCCTGGTTCTTGAAAGGGATTATGGGTCCTTAGGGTCTCCTGATCCCTTTGAGAATTGCCGGGAGCGGGTGGCAAATAAATCTGTCACCGGTCTCACTGACTCCCAGGGTGTTTTGCAGGAATCTCGGGAGGGTATCCTGGGGGTGGTGAGATCGTACTATGCTGACTTGTTTCAGAGGAAGGTTTTGGATAGAGACAAGATGACCCAATTCTTGGAGACAACTCCGCTCCCTGATACTAATGATTTGGACTTTTCTCCTTTGACAGCAGAATTGACGGTGGCAGAGGTCAAAGAGGCCATTGATAAGTTACATCTGAAGAAGGCACCAGGTCCGGATGGGATAACAGCAGAATTCTATAAGACATTCAGAGACCTCTTGGCCCCAATCCTCGTGGATGTTTACACAAATTGTCTAGAAAGTCACCTGATGCCTCCATCCATGAGAGTGTCCTCGCTGATTCTGCTGTCTAAAGGTAAAGAGCCGAGTGACATCAAGAACTGGAGGCCAATTGCCCTCTTGAATGTCGACAGGAAGATTCTGGCAAAAATCCTGTTTTCTAGGTTAGTTTGTCTGTCCCCGGCACTGTTGGCAGGCTGTCAGTATGGCACAGTAAAAGGGCGGAACATCTCTGGGGCAGTGATCTCCATAAGGGAGATGTTTGAGAGATGTAAAGCCCTGAGGTGTGGGAGATATGTTGTCAGTCTTGACCAGGCTAAAGCCTTTGACAGAGTAGATCACGAGTATCTATGGGCCACTTTGTCAAAGTACGGTATTCCGGGACAATTCATCGATTGGCTGAAGACTTTGTATTGTGAGGCCGAGAGCTTTCCTCTGATCAATGGTTGGCAGGGTGACACCTTCAGGGTTGAGGCGGGGGTGAGACAAGGTTGCCCACTGAGTCCGCTGCTGTATGTATTTGCCTTAGATCCGTTTCTGAGGTCACTGCAGGAGTGTGGTTTTCAGGGGGTGCCGGTCCCCCACTCCCTGCCCCTGAGTGTTGTTGCCTATGCGGATGATGTGACTGTAGTGATATCTGAGCCTCGTGAGGTGGAGATGTTGTCTATGGCCATCAGAAGTTACTCGGAGGCCTCAGGGTCTCTGGTCAACTTTGAGAAGAGTCAAGCTCTCTGGATATCTGATTCTGATCCAGACTTTGATCTGCCCCAATTTGTGAGAGCCTCCTCCTATATTAAAATCCTAGGGGTCAAATTTGGGAGGGACGATAATGCCAAACTAAATTGGGAAGAGAAGTTGGAAGCCGGAAATGCAAAGGTTCAGCGATGGAAGAACTGGAGGCTGACCTATAGAGAAAGGGTTACAATGTTGAAGACTTACCTGGTCCCCGTCTTCTTGTATGTCTCTGTCGTTTTTCCTTTGCCAGAATGTTTCTCCGCTCGGCTCTTTAGCCTGTTCTTCCAGATGTTTTGGGGGAACAGGTTGAACCCAATAAAAAGAGGGATCACCTACCTACAGAGGAGAGAGGGTGGGTTGGATATGCTGAATCCAAGGGTGTTCTTTGACTCCATGTTTCTAAAAGTTAATTTTGGTTGCCTGGACTCAAACAACAGCTCCCTGTGGGCGAATAGTATCAGGGACTGGATATTGCCTTTTGCAGAGTCTTGGGTGCGAGGCGGCAGTCTCAAGAGGGGGAGATGGACGCGTGACTACCTCCCCCCGTACCTGGAATACGGGCTCAGATGTCTGAAGAGATGGCGCATTGAGAAGTCCTATATAGAGTGTAAGACCCGTAAGGACCTGTATGTCATGGTGTGTAGGACGTTCTTCTATTTACAGCCAGCTCTGAAGGACTGTACATCCGCCATCTTACAGGACAGTCTGAGACTCCTGAATAGTGTTAGGCTCCCGAAAAAATTTCATGACATCGCCTGGCTGTCCTTACACGGCAAACTATTTGTCAGGGGGAATTTAAGATATCTGAGTCTGTCAGATCGCAAGTGTCCCTTGGGGTGTCAGGAGGAGGAGACCATGACACATTTTATATTGGAGTGTTGGGGAGGGCGACACATATGGCAGGCGATATCCAGGAAGCTTAAGATCCTGAGACTACAGACCCTAAAATACCCTGAAATTATATATGGTGTAACATCTAGTGTGAGGGACATTGACCGGGAGACGTTATATCTGATCATCACCGTCATAAAATACTATCACTGGCACACCAGAACCCGCGTGTCTATGTACAGTGAACCCTTCCATGATAGGAGAGCAGTGGACCTGATCATGTCAGAACTGAGGTGGATCAAATGTTTGGAGGTCAGGAAGGATGGGAAAAATCGTTCATTATGGAGGAACGTACATATAGAATAATATTCACCTTCATGATGTTTTTGTGTTGTTATTTATTTATTTTCTCTTTAATGCAAGTGTATGATATATAATACGTGATTATTGTTTTCATTTAGTTTTTGTGGTCGAATGTACTGTAATATTTCTGTTTTTTTTTTTACTAATAAAAATTGCCTCCTATTTACAAGAATATAACTACAACAATACTGCTCCTATATACAAGAATATAACTACTATAATACTGCCTCCTGTATACAGGAATATAACTACTATAATACTGCCCCCTATATACAAGAATATAACTACTATAATACTGCTCTTATATACAATAATATAACTACTATAATACTGTTCCTATATACAAGAATATAACTACTATAATACTGCTCTTATATACAATAATATAACTACTATAATATTGCCTCCTATATACAAGAATATAACTACTATAATACTGCTCCTATATACAAGAATATAACTACTATAATACTGCTCCTGTATACAAGAATATAATTACTATAATACTGCCTCCTATATACAAGAATATAACTACTATAATACTGCTCCTATATACAAGAATATAACTACTATAATACTGCCCCTATATACAAGAATATAACTACTATAATACTGCTCCTATATACAAGAATATAACTACTATAATACTGCCTCCTATATACAAGAACATAACTACTATAATACTGCCTCCTATATACAAGAACATAACTACTATAATACTGCCTCCTATTTACAAGAATATAACTACAACAATACTGCTCCTATATACAAGAATATAACTACTATAATACTGCCTCCTGTATACATGAATATAACTACTATAATACTGCCCCCTATATACAAGAATATGACTACTATAATACTGCTCCTATATACAAGAATATAACTACTATAATACTGCTCTTATATACAATAATATAACTACTATAATATTGCCTCCTATATACAAGAATATAACTACTATAATACTGCTCCTATATACAAGAATATAACTACTATAATACTGCTCCTGTATACAAGAATATAATTACTATAATACTGCCTCCTATATACAAGAATATAACTACTATAATACTGCCTCATATATACAAGAATATAACTACTATAATACTGCTCCTATATACAAGAATATAACTACTATAATACTGCCCCTATATACAAGAATATAACTATAATAATACTGCTCCTATATACAAGAATATAACTACTATAATACTGCCTCCTATATACAAGAACATAACTACTATACTACTGCCTCCTATATACAAGAATATAACTACTATAATACTGCTCCTGTATACAAGAATATAATTACTATAATACTGCCTCCTATATACAAGAATATAACTACTATAATACTGTTCCTATATACAAGAATATAACTACTATAATACTGCTCTTATATACAATAATATAACTACTATAATATTGCCTCCTATATACAAGAATATAACTACTATAATACTGCTCCTATATACAAGAATATAACTACTATAATACTGCTCCTGTATACAAGAATATAATTACTATAATACTGCCTCCTATATACAAGAATATAACTACTATAATACTGCTCCTATATACAAGAATATAACTACTATAATACTGCTCCTGTATACAAGAATACAATTACTATAATACTGCCTCCTATATACAATAATATAACTACTATAATACTGCTCCTATATACAAGAATATTACTACTATAATACTGCCTCCTGTATACAGGAATATAACTACTATAATACTGCCCCCTATATACAAGAATATGACTACTATAATACTGCTCCTATATACAAGAATATAACTACTATAATACTGCTCCTATATACAATAATATAACTACTATAATATTGCCTCCTATATACAAGAATATAACTACTATAATACTGCTCCTATATACAAGAATATAACTACTATAATACTGCTCCTGTATACAAGAATATAATTACTATAATACTGCCTCCTATATACAAGAATATAACTACTATAATACTGCTTCTATATACAAGAATATAACTACTATAATACTGCTCCTGTATACAAGAATACAATTACTATAATACTGCGTCCTATATACAAGAATATAACTACTATAATACTGCCCCTATATACAAGAATATAACTACTATAATACTGCTCCTATATACAAGAATATAACTACTATAATACTGCCTCCTATATACAAGAACATAACTACTATAATACTGCCTCCTATATACAAGAATATAACTACTATAATACTGCTCCTATATACAAGAATATAACTACCATAATACTGCTCCTATATACAAGAATATAACTACTATAATACTGCCCCTATATACAAGAATATAACTTCTATAATACTGCTCCTATATACAAGAATATAACTACTATAATACTGCCTCCTATATACAAGAACATAACTACTATAATACTGCCTCCTATATACAAGAATATAACTACTATAATATTGCCTCCTATATACAAGAATATGACTACTATAATACTGCTCCTATATACAAGAATATAACTACTATAATACTGCTCCTATATACAATAATATAACTACTATAATATTGCCTCCTATATACAAGAATATAACTACTATAATACTGCTCCTATATGCAAGAATATAACTACTATAATACTGCTCCTGTATACAAGAATATAATTACTATAATACTGCCTCCTATATACAAGAATATAACTACTATAATACTGCTCCTATATACAAGAATATAACTACTATAATACTGCTCCTGTATACAAGAATACAATTACTATAATACTGCCTCCTATATACAAGAATATAACTACTATAATACTGCCCCTATATACAAGAATATAACTACTATAATACTGCTCCTATATACAAGAATATAACTACTATAATACTGCCTCCTATATACAAGAACATAACTACTATAATACTGCTCCTATATACAAGAATATAACTACTATAATACTGCTCCTATATACAAGAATATAACTACTATAATACTGCCTCCTATATACAAGAATATAACTACCATAATACTGCTCCTATATACAATAATATAACTACTATAATACTGCTCCTATATACAAGAATATAACTACTGCTTCACTTACACCTACAATGATAAATGCTTCACTTACACCTACAATGATAAATGCTTCACTTACACCTACAATGATAAATGCTTCACTTACACCTACAATGATAAATGCTTCACTTACACTACAATGATAAATGCTTCACTAACACCTACAATGATAAATGCTTCACTTACACCTACAATGATAAATGCTTCACTTAAACCTACAATGATAAATGCTTCATTTACACCTACAATGATAAATGCTTCACTTACACCTACAATGATAAATGCTTCACTTACATCTACAATGATAAATGCTTCACTTACACTTACAATGATAAATGCTTCACTTACACCTACAATGATAAAGGCTTCACTTACACCTACAATGATAAATGCTTCACTTACACCTACAATGATAAATGCTTCACTTACACCTTCAATGATCAATGCTTCACTTACACCTACAATAATAAATGCTTCACTTACACCTACAATGATAAAGGCTTCATTTACACCTACAATGATAAATGCTTCACTTACATCTACAATGATAAATGCTTCACTTACACATACAATAATAAATGCTTCACTTACACCTACAATGATAAAGGCTTCACTTACACCTACAATGTAAAAAATGCTTCACTTACACCTAAAATTATAAATGCCCCCCTAAGGCTCTACAATATGTACGTACACTCAAAGTTAAGTTATTATAGTACACTCAAAGAGGTGCTCCAGAAAAATAAAAGTGCACCAAAGCCATTACAATACCTGTTCAGCATCCTCTGGCAGCTCCTGTGGCCCCTGTTGTATTCTAAATATTCTTTTTCTTGCTTTCTTCTACAACTCCCAGAAGTCAGTGCAGCTCTGTGTAATGGCTGCCAGCCAAGTGCTCTTACTATCTGTGTGCAAGCTGCCTTGTTGTAAACACACTGTACAGGTCTTTTCTTTAAACTATCCTTCCCCTGCAATAAATCATGCTATGCTCTGAATGGCAGCAGTCAGTAATAAGATCTATAGCAGACAAAGAGCAGCCTTATGTGCTGAGCTGTGATGGAGAATCTTCACTGGGCTTCTCTGCCACAAGGTCCACACACGGGGACCACACAGAAGGTCCACACACAAGGTCCACACACATGGTCTTTGTCTTTCAGTAGAGTGGGGGCTGCTCTCAATGAGGGGTTTACACAAAGACAAACAGGATCTCAAAATAACATGTTTATCTAACTCCCTGTATGTAAGTGACAGCTGAAAGAGGGAAACTGCTCTATATATAGATAATGAACAATGTTTAGACAAATATATAGATTGTCGATAATGTATAGATGTGACCTGCAGTCCTATGTAACACCACAGATAACAGTGATACCTCTCTGAGTACAGATAATGTATAGATTTGACCTGCAGTCCTATGTAACACCACAGATAACACAGTGATAACTCTCTGAGTACAGATAATGTATAGATGTGACCTGCAGTCCTATGTAACACCAGAGATAACAGTGATAACTCTCTGAGTACAGATAATGTATAGATGTGACCTGCAGTCCTATGTAACACCACAGATAACACAGTGATAACACAGTGATAACTCTCTGAGTACAGATAATGTATAGATGTGACCTGCAGTCCTATGTAACACCACAGATAACAGTGATAACTCTCTGAGTACAGATAATGTATAGATGTGACCTGCAGTCCTATGTAACACTACAGATAACACAGTGATAACTCTCTGAGTACAGATAATGTATAGATGTGACCTGCAGTCCTATGTAACACCACAGATAACAGTGATAACTCTCTGAGTACAGATAATGTATAGATGTGACCTGCAGTCCTATGTAACACCACAGATAACAGTGATAACTCTCTGAGTACAGATAATGTATAGATGTGACCTGCAGTCCTATGTAACACCACGAATAACAGTGATAACTCTCTGAGTACAGATAATGTATAGATGTGACCTGCAGTCCTATGTAACACCACAGATAACAGTGATAACTCTCTGAGTACAGATAATGTATAGATGTGACCTGCAGTCCTATGTAACACCACAGATAACACAGTGATAACTCTCTGAGTACAGATAATGTATAGATGTGACCTGCAGTCCTATGTAACACCACAGATAACAGTGATAACTCTCTGAGTACAGATAATGTATAGATGTGACCTGCAGTCCTATGTAACACCACAGATAAAATAGGGATAACTCTCTGAGTACAGATAATGTATAGATGTGACCTGCAGTCCTATGTAACACCACAGATAACAGTGATAACTCTCTGAGTACAGATAATGTATAGATGTGACCTGCAGTCCTATGTAACACCACAGATAACACAGTGATAACTCTCTGAGTACAGATAATGTATAGATGTGACCTGCAGTCCTATGTAACATCACAGATAACAGTGATAACTCTCTGAGTACAGATAATGTATAGATGTGACCCGCAGTCCTATGTAATACCACAGATAACAGTGATAACTCTCTGAGTACAGATAATGTAGTAGATGTGACCTGCAGTCCTATGTAACACCACAGATAACACAGTGATAACTCTCTGAGTACAGATAATGTATAGATGTGACCTGCAGTCCTATGTAACACCAGAGATAACAGTGATAACTCTCTGAGTACAGATCATGTATAGATGTGACCTGCAGTCCTATGTAACACCACAGATAACACAGTGATAACTCTCTGAGTACAGATAATGTATAGATGTGACCTGCAGTCCTATGCAACACCACAGATAACAGTGATAACTCTCTGAGTACAGATAATGTATAGATGTGACCTGCAGTCCTATGTAACACCACAGATAACAGTGATAACTCTCTGAGTACAGATAATGTATAGATGTGACCTGCAGTCCTATGTAACACCACAGATAACAGTGATAACTCTCTGAGTACAGGTAATGTATAGATGTGACCTGCAGTCCTATGTAACACCACAGATAACAGTGATAACTCTCTGAGTACAGATAATGTATAGATGTGACCTGCAGTCCTATGTAACACCACAGATAACAGTGATAACTCTCTGAGTACAGATAATGTATAGATGTGACCTGCAGTCCTATGTAACACCACAGATAACAGTGATAACTCTCTGAGTACAGATAATGTATAGATGTGACCTGCAGTCCTATGTAACGCCACAGATAACAGTGATAACTCTCTGAGTACAGATAATGTATAGATGTGACCTGCAGTCCTATGTAACACCACAGATAAAATAGGGATAACTCTCTGAGTACAGATAATGTATAGATGTGACCTGCAGTCCTATGTAACACCACAGATAACAGTGATAACTCTCTGAGTACAGATAATGTATAGATGTGACCTGCAGTCCTATGTAATACCACAGATAACAGTGATAACTCTCTGAGTACAGATAATGTAGTAGATGTGACCTGCAGTCCTATGTAACACCACAGATAACACAGTGATAACTCTCTGAGTACAGATAATATATAGATGTGACCTGCAGTCCTATGTAACACCACAGATAACACAGTGATAACTCTCTGAGTACAGATAAATTATAGATGTGACCTGCAGTCCTATGTAACACCACAGATAACAGTGATAACTCTCTGAGTACAGATAATGTATAGATGTGACCTGCAGTCCTATGTAACACCACAGATAACACAGTGATAACTCTCTGAGTACAGATAATGTATAGATGTGACCTGCAGTCCTATGTAACACCACAGATAACAGTGATAACTCTCTGAGTACAGATAATGTATAGATGTGACCTGCAGTCCTATGTAACACCACAGATAACAGTGATAACTCTCTGAGTACAGATAATGTATAGATGTGACCTGCAGTCCTATGTAATACCACAGATAACAGTGATAACTCTCTGAGTACAGATAATGTAGTAGATGTGACCTGCAGTCCTATGTAACACCACAGATAACACAGTGATAACTCTCTGAGTACAGATAATGTATAGATGTGACCTGCAGTCCTATGTAACACCACAGATAACACAGTGATAACTCTCTGAGTACAGATAATGTAGTAGATGTGACCTGCAGTCCTATGTAACACCACAGATAACACAGTGATAACTCTCTGAGTACAGATAATGTATAGATGTGACCTGCAGTCCTATGTAACACCACAGATAACACAGTGATAACTCTCTGAGTACAGATAATGTATAGATGTGACCTGCAGTCCTATGTAACACCACAGATAACACAGTGATAACTCTCTGAGTACAGATAATGTATAGATGTGACCTGCAGTCCTATGTAACACCACAGATAACAGTGATAACTCTATGAGTACAGATAATGTATAGATGTGACCTGCAGTCCTATGTAACACCACAGATAACACAGTGATAACTCTCTGAGTACAGATAATGTATAGAAGTGACCTGCAGTCCTATGTAACACCACAGATAACACAGTGATAACTATCTGAGTACAGATAATGTATAGATGTGACCTGCAGTCCTATGTAACACCACAGATAACAGTGATAACTCTCTGAGTACAGATAATGTATAGATGTGACCTGCAGTCCTATGTAACACCACAGATAACAGTGATAACTCTCTGAGTACAAATAATGTAATAGATGTGACCTGCAGTCCTATGTAACACCACAGATAACACAGTGCTCGGATTATAGGGGTTGAGGGAGCACAAGGTCTATAGGGGGAGATACAGAGGGTCTACAGCAATGGTCTTCAACCTGCGGACCTCCAGATGTTGCAAAACTACAACTCCCAGCATTCCATAACAGCCAACGGCTGTCCGGGCATGCTGGGAGTTGTAGTTTTGCAACATCTTGAGGTCTGCAGGTTGAAGACCACTGGTCTACAGGCAGTGGTTGCACATCTGTCCCTATAGGGGGCAGTAGAGATCCTGCTGTGTGTATCGGGGGTCCCTCTCTTTGCAGTATACGGCTCCGTCACCCTCTGTATATAATCCACTATCCTGAGTATTTATTCGCCCGATGCGGTTCCCTCCATAATAGAAGGGTCGGGGTTCTCCTCAGGAGCGGTGATTTGGGGTCTCCCTGGTCCCATGTGACTGTGATTATACAGGATGAGTTCTGCTCTGAAGTCGCTTTGTCTACTTAATTGGCCAATTCCTTCACCTTCACTGACATTTATGGGGGATGTCGTTTTTAATCAGATGATTACGCGGTGATCACCAATTACATCGCGCGCCATTATGTAATCTCCTATTTATTCATCAGAACGTAAAGACCAGACAATGCGCCGCTGATTAGGGAAGATGACGGCTCCGAGGGTCTCCACACACAGGGGGCAAGGTGACCGCTCCGAGGGTCTCCACACACAGGGGGCAAGGTGACCGCTCCGAGGGTCTCCACACACAGGGGGCCAGATGACCGCTCCGAGGGTCTCCACACACAGGGGGCAAGGTGACCGCTCCGAGGGTCTCCACACACAGGGGGCAAGGTGACCGCTCCGAGGGTCTCCACACACAGGGGGCCAGATGACCGCTCCGAGGGTCTCCACACACAGGGGGCAAGGTGACCGCTCCGAGGGTCTCCACACACAGGGGGCAAGGTGACCGCTCCGAGGGTCTGCACACACAGGGGGCAAGGTGACGGCTCCGAGGGTCTCTACACACAGGGGGCAAGGTGACAGCTCCGAGGGTCTCCACACACAGGGGGCAAGGTGACGGCTCCGAGGGTCTCCACACACAGGGGGCAAGGTGACGGCTCCGATGGTCTCCACACACAGGGGGCAAGGTGACCGCTCCGAGGGTCTCCACACACAGGGGGCAAGGTGACCGCTCCGAGGGTCTGCACACACAGGGGGCAAGGTGACGGCTCCGAGGGTCTCTACACACAGGGGGCGAGGTGACAGCTCCGAGGGTCTCCACACACAGGGGGCAAGGTGACCGCTCCGAGGGTCTCCACACACAGGGGGCAAGGTGACCGCTCCGAGGGTCTCCACACACAGGGGGCAAGGTGACGGCTCCGAGGGTCTCCACACACAGGGGGCAAGGTGATGGCTCTGAGGGTCTCCACACACAGGGGACCCTCTCCGAGGGTCTGTACACAGGATTTTGGGGGTGTCCACCTATATCCCTTTTGTCCCTTACCCTTGTTACCCCTCTGTTCCCGACAGCTGGGGTATATATCGGCAGCAGTGCCCTCACACAACAGATCATCCGGGGTAGAGATGTGGGGTCCCGATGGGAACATCTCTGAGAGATTAAAGGAGAACTACGGGATTGAAAAATGTATCCCTTATCCTAAGGATAGGGGATAAGTTTCAGATCGCGGGGGGTCCAACCGCTGGGCCCCCCCACGATCTCCCGTACGGGGCCCCGGCTCTCTGGTTAGAGAGGGCCTGTTGACCACCCCACGAGGCGGCGGCTGACACGCCCCCTCCATACACTGCTATCGGAGAGCCGGAAATTGCCAAAGGCAGCACTTCGGCTCTCCCATAGCAGTAAATCGAGGGCGCGTGTCAGCCGCCGCCTCGTGCGGTGGTCAACAGGCCCTCTGTAACCAGAGAGCCGGGGCCCCGTACGGGAGATCGTGGGGGGGTCCAGCGGTTGGACCCCCCCGCGATCTGAAACTTATCCCCTATCCTTAGGATAGGGGATAAAATGTTCTATCCTGTAGTTCTCCTTTAATGTAACTGACACAAAGCTAACATAGAACTATATTGTATAAAGGAAAACAACCATGTACACTGCTCAAAAACATAAAGGGAACACAAACAACACAATATAACTCCAAGTCACTGACACTTGAGGGAAATCCCACTGTCCACTCATGACTAGGGGATATCCTAGCTGCTTACCTTTTGCCCCACCCCAAAATCCCAATAACGACTGACACCGGTTAGTGGTACAAAAGGCCACAGCAGCCCATATTTATTAACATTGAACAATTTAAACATTGTCATAACATATTGTATGAACATCATACAAAAACCATAAAACATAACCACCCTACAGCGGCAGAGAGATCTGGAGGCAACGTCCCCTTTTAACCCCAAGTGAACCAATGTGCCAAGCCTCCTACATTTGCCCCTAGCCGTAAGGCACCAGACCTAGGGACACCATTTCAGAGGCCCAATCCTCTCCCCGAGGCCCATGCCCACAGGGAATCCTTCACCAGGCTGAGTACCGTCCCCAGCCTCCTCCCCCAACACCTTCTCAAACCACCAAAATTGCCACTCCTGCCTCCAAATCCCTCTCCCGCTACCGCCACAATGGAGACATGTGAAACCTCACAGACCCCCGTTCCGCCACAACTCAACCGCACGCTGGACCATCTCCCTGATCTCAAGAATCCACAAATCCATGCCCAGAGCATTAAGGTGTACCCCATCCCGATCCATAAACTCAGGAACACCCCTTCCAGCTCACAACCTATCCCCCATTTCTGGCCACAAACCTACCCACTGCCCTGTTAACCTTAACTCGGGCCCTATTCAACCCAGCCACAGATCTAGCCTGACGCCACTTCAGTCTAGCCACCATGTCGGACCATACCAAAACAATCCCTGGAAACGTGGCCCACAGTCGCAACAAATCAACCTTGATGTCCCGCAAGAGATCCCTCGACCTCCTGACCCCCAGGTCATTTCCCCCTGCATGCACTACAAGGACATTAGGGGCCCTATCCATCCCTACGTAAAACTGAATGTGAGGCAGAAACCCAGGCCACTGCAGCCCCCCTTTACCCAACCAGCGCACAAGCGCCGCCGTTCTTGAAAACCCCAGCTGCCAACCTTCCGGGCGCACCTCGGTCCGAACTCCCCCTTTGACCACATAGGAATGGCCGACAATCCAGATGAGACACGGACCGGCACCTGAAAGAAACAAAAGAAAAACAGGCAATACGGGCAACACCACACACCTCAACGTCACAACAACTCCGGCCGAAATAAAAAGGTCCCATCCCCATGAACTAACAAGGGCCCATCCGCCCCTGGGCGTACACCCCAGAAAACCCGAAAACACATCACCGGGCACATCGCAGACTCCCCCAAAGGCGCCAGCCGCACCACAACCCCCTTACCCAGCGTGTCCGTCTTAGAGCGACGAACCACACACACCAAACCTCTCGGCCCCAAACTCACATCACCCACCAGAAGACTCCCAACCACCGCCCTACTCGGAGCCACCAGCTCCGAAATTTGAAATGCCCCAAAAAAGGCCAACGAAAAAGTCAACCGAAATAAAACCGCCTCATAACCCGAAAAACAGACGGACCCCAGCGCCTCCCCCAGCCGAGCCAGCAAGGAAAAAGACACCGGCCTCAGAGAATCCCGCAAGCTAGCCCCCTTTCGGAACCCCCGCACCGTCTGACGCACCAAGAATGACTTAGTGACATCCGGCAAACCCTTGGCCTTAAACCAAAGAGCCAGTGCCGACAGCCGTCGACCCATACTGGCAGGAGAAACCCCCTCACAAAAAGCCCGGCCGATGTAAAACAGCAGAGCCGCCTCCCAATCCCCCACCGATGTCAAACTCCCCAAACGTCCTGTCAAAGATTCCCACTCCAACCACCACCTGCTGTAGGCCATCCATGTAGCCCTACTCACAGACCGGCCAACCAAACCCAACGCCACCGTCACACCAGCTTCCATAGCCAGTCTGGACACGGAATCCCCTGCTCCTCTGCTCCAGGCGCCAGCTCCCGAAAACGCTCTCACTGCAAACGAGAGAGAGCATCAGCGATAGAGTTCTCCACCCCCGGCACATGAGAAGCCACAAACTGCGAATTTAATTGCAAACCCCTCAAAACCAACTGCCGCAACAGGCGCACCACCGGCGGCGAATTTGCCATCTGAGCATTAACCGCCTGCACCACCCCCAAATTGTCGCAACAAAAAGAAACCCTCCTATTACTAAAACATGGGCCCCAAATTTCTACCACCACAATAATAGGAAACAACTCCAAAAATGCCAGATTGCGAACCAACCCCGCCTCTTTCCAAGCCTCCGGCCACTGCCCCACACACCACTGCCCGCCGATATACGCCCCAAAACCACAACCCCCTGCCGCATCAGTAAAAAGTTCCAAATCCTGACTAGATATAGGACGATCCATAACCATGGACCTCCCGTTATACCGTTCCAAAAACCCCTGCCACACACCCAAGTCCTCCCGCAAGTCTGCCGACAAGCGCACAAAATGATGCGGCTTCCGGGCACCCCCCGTGGCAGCCGCCAGGCACCTGCGAAAAAACCCGCCCCATGGGCATAATACGACATGCAAAATTGAGACGACCCAGCAGCAACTGGACCTCCCGCAACCACAACCTAGATGCCCTGCATGCCCGTGCCACCGCCACCCGCAGCTGTTCAAATTTATCCTCCGGCAACCGACATGGCCAAAGTATCAATGACAATACCCAAAAATGTAACCGACGTAGCCAGACCTTCCGTCTTGTCAGGCGCCAGGGGCACCCTGAACCGCGCCGCAACCCTCTCCATAACTTGCAACAACACAGCACAAACCCGAGACCCCGCCGGACCCACAAACAAAAAATCGTCAAGATAATGCAAAACTGACGGAACTTGTGCTTTCCGGCGCACCACCCACTCCAAAAATCTGCTGAACTGCTCAAAATACGCACACGAGATAGAACAGTCCATCTGTAAACAGATCAACAAAATACTGCCCCTCACAACAACACCCCAACAAAGAAAAACTATCCGGATGGACCGGCAACAAACGAAATGCCGCCTCCACATCCGTCTTAGCCAGGAGGGCCCCGCGCCCATACCGCCACACCCAAACCAAAGCCGCATCAAAAGAGGTATAAGACACAGCACACAATGCCGGATCTATACCATCATTCACCGATCCTCCCACAGGTTGCGACAGGTGGTGAATGAGCCGAAACTTGTTTGGCTCCTTTTTGGGCACCAGACCCAACGGAGAAATCCTCAGGTCCTGTAATGGAGGGGACTCAAATGGCCCGGCCATCCTCCCCAATGCCACCTCCTTCAACAACTTCTCCCTCACCAAGCCCGGCTGAGTCGCCGCCGACACCAGATTTCGCACCACACGCCCAAACGGTCCCACTACTACACTAGGTATTCGAAACCCATCAGAAAATACCCGCTCGCAGCAGCTGAGCCGCCGCCCTATTTGGATAGAGGTCTAAAAAAGGCCCCATCCTTCCCATCCTCACCGGCGTCGCCCCCTTTTTGGTCAGCACCCCCTCCCCTACCCTTACCTTTCCGGAAACACCAAGACAACCCATGGGCGCCCCCACAACCAGAGCACTCAAGCTTGAATCGGCATTCCCGCTGTCGGAACTGTTCATCATAACGGAGCCACGCCGTGCCCCCGTATATCCTATTCGCCTCCCCTATGGAATCCAAGTAACAAAAGAGTCTGGAACAATGATCCGGATTCTTCTCCCCCACCACACTCGCCAAAATCGCAAAGGCTTGCAGCCAGTTAGAAAACGTCCGCAGTATCAGCCGATACCGCCGGCGTTCCTCTTCTTCCTCCTTCTTCTTCCCCTCATCCGGCTTCACTCGGTCTAAATTGAATTTTTCCAGCGGAAGAAGTGAAAAGATCTCCACATACTCCCTCCGCCAGATCTTTTCGCGCACCTCCGCTTTCAAATGCACCCCCAACGGGCCCTCAATACAAACATAAACCTCCCCCTGGGCAGAATCCGCTAAGCGGACATCCGCCACAGGCTCCGAACCACTGCCCGCTGCCGGCCCCACCTCAGCCGCCCGGGACCCCATCCCCGCAGGCCCTGCCAGACTCCCCGCAACCTACTGCACACCCTGCGCGCCTACCGTCAGACCCCCCCCAGAAGGCCCCGAGCCACCCCCCAACTCCGGCACCACTGCCGGCACCACAGCCCCTGCACTAGCCACCACAGGCCCCCCACCAGGTACCCCCCACACTGCCACAGGGGACCCACTCCCCCCGAGCCCACTACTGCGCAAAAGAGCCTGCATCCCCGCAAGAAAGGTTTGCAACTCTGCCAACCCACCCCCCAACTCCCCATCCACCGGAACCTCGGAAAAATTGTCACACTCACCAGACCCACCGGCCGCCGCCGACCCAGCACCCGTCGCACCCGCAGAAGGATGATTCCGGACATCCCGTGCCTGACTCATCGCCAGAACAGCAGGGACCAGGCGGAGCCGCAGATCCAGCAGAAGAAGCATCCAGCAATCCGGAAGGAGGAGCTGCAGCCGTCACCACTGTAGAGGCCCCAGCAGAAACAGACAGTCCAGCAGCAGAGCTCCCTGCTCCACCAGCAGCAGCCGCAGGCACATCTTCAGCTCCCGTATCCGCAATACTGGCCGTAGCAGGAAGGGGCAGAGCCCCCCCCTGTCATCCAGCACCACTTCATCTGACTCGCTGACGTCACTGGGGGCGGGGCTTGCATCTCCCCCCCCTGTACACGGAATCTTCCACACGGCCGGCATCTTTATACCGCCGGCCCCCGGATCCCCGGGAGGCCTCGGCGTCATTCAGCTCCCTGGCCTGCCGCTCAGACCAGCCGGATGAGCGCCGCCTCCCAGCCGACTGCCGTGGAGCGGGGGCAGCCGACACACGAGCTGCAGGGATCCGCAGAGCCCGCCCCTCCCGGGAGCCCTCACTACTGGGGCGGGCCGCCGACATCAGCTCTCCACGTGGAGCGGGGACCGCTGCAGCAGCATGCCGATCCCCACCATGCTCGGACCCACACCGCCCGCGGGAAGACCCACCAGACCCACCCCGGAGCGCCGGGTAGAGGGTGCTGCAGGGAGTGCAGAGGGACTCACCCGGTGGCGTCTGGGACCAGGAGCAGCATCCGGACTCAGGCGAGCAGGAGGACAGGAGCGCCGCCCGCTGACACGGGGACTCGGACCGGACCCAGCAGCAGCAGGACCAGCCAAATAAGGGACCTGGGACTCCAACCATCCCGGACTCCGACGGAGCGCCTCGTCCCGCAGTCTTCCCAGCAAGGCCTCAAGATCCGCCATCAGGTAAGGGAGCTTCTTCTGCCAACTTCTCTGGCCTCGTGCCGACTGACCCCTGACCCAACCCCCTCCCTCTTAAACCCCCTCCTAACTCCTCCCCTTACGTAACGTCCCTACCATATGTCCAGCCCAGTCTCCCCCTGTCATGTGCCCCTCCGCTCTGATACTCTCCACTACAGGGCGTCCTGGAAGAACACTGATTGACAATCAATTTCACATGGAACAGACAGCAGGTGGAAATTATAGGCAATTAGCAAGACACCCCCCAATAAAGGAGTGGTTCTGCAGTTGGTGACCACAGACCACTTCTCAATTCCCATGCTTCCTACCTGATGTTTTGGTCACTTTTGAATGCTGGTGGTGCTTTCACTCTAGTGGTAGCATGAGACGGAGTCTACAACCCACACAAGTGGCTCAGGTAGTGCAGCTCATCCAGGATGGCACATCAATGCGAGCTGTGGCAAGAAGGTTTACTGTGTCTGTCAGCGTAGTGTCCAGAGCATGGAGGTGCTACCAGGAGACAGGCCAGTACATCAGAAGACATGGAGTAGGCCGTAGGAGGGCAACAACCCAGCAGCAGGACCGCTACCTCTGCCTTTGTGCAAGGAGGAGCAGGAGGAGCACTGCCAGAGCCCTGCAAAATGACCTCCAGCAAGACACAAATGTGCATGTGTCCACTCAAACGGTCAGAAACAGACTCCATGAGGGTGGTATGAGGGCCCGATGTCCACAGGTGGGGGTTGTGCTTACAGCCCAACACCGTGCAGGACGTTTGGCATTGGCCAGAGAACACCAAGATTGGCAAATTCACCACTGGCGCCCTGTGCTCTTCACAGATGAAAGCAGGTACACACTGAGCACATGTGACAGACGTGACAGAGTCTGGAGACACCGTGGAGAACGTTCTGCTGCCTGCAACATCCTCTAGCATGGCCGGTTTGGCGGTGGGTCAGTAATGATGTGGGGTGGCATTTCTTTGGGGGGCCGCACAGCCCTCCATGTGCTTGCCAGAGGTAGCCTGACTGCCATTAGGTACCGAGATGAGATCCTCAGACCCCTTGTGAGACCATATGCTGGTGCGGTTGGGTTCCTCCTAATACAAGACAATGCTAGACCTCATGTGGCTGGAGTGTGTCAGCAGTTCCTACAAGAGGAAGGCATTGATGCTATGGACTGGCCGCCCGTTCCCCTGAATCCGATTGAGCACATCTGGGACGTCTCGCTCCATCCACCACAGACTGTCCAGGAGTTGGCGGATGCTTTTGTCCAGGTCTGGGAGGACATCTCTCAGGAGACCATCCTCCACCTCATCAGGAGCATGCCCAGGCGTTGTAGGGAGGTCATACGGGCACGTGGAGGCCACACACACTACTGAGCCTCATTGGGACTTGGTTTAAGGACATTACATAAAGTTGGACCAGCCTGCCCTCCTCCTCAACTCTTCTGTCCTCCTCTAGACTCCTCTGTCCTCCTCCAGACTCCTCTGTCCTCCTCCTCCAGACCCCTCTGTCCTCATCCTCCAGACTCCTCTGTCCTCCTCCTCCAGACCCCTCTGTCCTCCTCCTCCACACTCCTCTGTCCTCCTCCTCCAGACACCTCTGTCCTCCTCCTCCACACTCCTCTGTCCTCCTCCTCCAGACACCTCTGTCCTCCTCCTCCAGACCCATCTGTCCTCCTCCTCCAGACCCCTCTGTCCTCCTCCTCCAGACTCCTCTGTCCTCCTCCTCCATACTCCTCTGTCCTCCTCCTCCAGACTCCTCTGTCCTCCTCCTCCAGACCCCTCTGTCCTCCTCCTCCAGACTCCTCTGTCCTCCTCCAGACTCCTCTGTCCTCCTCCTCCAGACTCCTCTGTCCTCCTCCAGACTCCTCTGTTCTCCTCCAGTCTACTCTGTCCACCTCCTCAGACTCCTCTGTCCTCCTCCTTCAGACTCCTCTGTCCACCTCCTCCAGACTCCTTTGTCCTCCTCCTCCAGACTTCTCTGTCCTCCTCCTCCTCCAGACTCCTCTGTCATCCTCCAGACTCCTCTACTCTCCTCCTCCAGAAATGAGTGGCGTGAGAATGAGCTGCAGTTCCCTGACATCATCCTCCCTCTAATTCCTATAATAACCTGTGCATTCCTTATATTTCCCAAAGCTGAGAATCTACCAGTGGTCTCCAAACTGTGGCCCTCCAGCAGTTTCAAAACTACAAAATGCTCTCCAGGCATGCTGGGAGTAGTAGTTTTGCAACAGCTGGAGGGTTACATCTTGGAGACCACTGGTCTTGACAATAAATGAAACACATCAGCAGCACAACTCTTATAGTTTGTTACAATGTGTCAGTCCAATACAGAAGAGAGATTTGCACTGCTGCGCTTCGCTCACTGATGACTATTCACACTGATACATGGTCTCATTCACTGACAGCAAGCTGGGATTTTGAAATAGTTTAGGGAATGTGAAGAGATTTTTAACAATAGGTTTTAAGGAAATCTCAACCAGGCCCTGGTGACTTGGGGGCCCTAAAGACCCCAGTATTATGAATGACATATAGTAGTTGGGGCCCCTGGTGCGGATGAGTTATTGGGGCCCCTGAGCTTCCTGTTACACCTGTAGTTCAGCCTCACTTCACCGCGATTACAGAGGAATGTAAATCCCGCCATTTCCCTGTACATTAAAGCGAAGCCGCACCGAGACAGACAGTAATGACTGCGAGAGTTAATTGGGAATGTCAAGCGGCTCTAAGTAACGATGAAAGCAGCCGGCGCGCGCTGGGCTCTGCTGTGTCGTTCTGACATCGTCTGACTTAGAATGAGACATTTATGTTCTGTAACGTATTTTATTAACATGGAACAAAGACGGTTTGGACGTCACCATCAGGGTTTACGGAAACGGATTTAAGCAGACGGCGACGGCGAATGATCCGCGGAAAAAGTGACATCAAGGGCGAAAAACTTCTGTAATGAAAAGTCATAATGTGAAACAGGAAATGTTATTCATCCTTTTATTGATTTGGAGGGTCTGGTCTGGGGTCTTTATTAATTTAGGAGGTCTGGTCTACAGCCTATATTTATTTAGGGGTCTCATTTATAGGCTGCATTAGTTTAGGGGGTCTGGATCTGGGGTCTGTGTTTAGTTAGTGGTCTGATCTGTTGTCTGCAATCATTTAGAGGATATGGTCTGGGGCCTGCAATTATTTAGGAATCTGACCTGGGGGTCCGTATTCATTTATGGTCTAGTGTCTTTTTTATTTAGGGTCTGGTCTGGGGACTGTATTTATTTAGGGGTCTGACCTGGGGGTCTGTATTTATTTAGGGTCTAGTGTCTTTTTTATTTAGGGTCTGGTCTGGGGACTGTATTTATTTAGGGGTCTGACCTGGGGGTCTGTATTTATTTAGGGTCTAGTGTCTTTTTTATTTAGGGTCTGGTCTGGGGACTGTATTTATTTAGGGTCTAGGGTCTGTATTTATTTAGGGTCTAGGGTCTTTTTTGTTTAGGGTGTGGTCTGGGGTCTGTATTTATTTAGGCGTCTGACATGGGGTCTGTATTATTTTGAGGTCTGGTCTGGGGTCTATATTTAGGGTCTTGTCGGGGTTCTGTATTTAGGGGTCTGATCTGTGGTCTATATTTAGGAAGTTGTCAGTCTGCAGTCTGGATTAGGTTAGGGGTCTGATTCTGGGGTCTGTATTTATTTCGGAGTCTGACTGGGGACTGTATTTATGTAGGGTCTGGTATGGGGTCTATATTTAGGAAGTCTGCATTAGGTCAGGGGGTCTGAGCCTGTGGTCTGTATTTATTTAGGGGTCTCATCTTGGGTCTGTATTCATTTAGATGAAATGGTTTGGGGCCTTAATTTATTAAGGGATCTGGCCTAGGGTCTTTGTTTATTTAGGGTCTTCTCTGCGGTCTGTATTTATTTAGTGTCTGCTCTGGAGTCTGTATTTATTTAGTGTCTGCTCTGGGGTCTGTATTTATTTAGAGTCTGCTCTGGGGTCTGTATTTATTTAGGGTCTGCTCTGGGGTCTGTATTAATTTAGGGTCTGCTCTGGAGTCTGTATTTATTTAGGGTCTGCTCTGGGGTCTGTATTTATTTAGGGTCTGCTCTGGGGTTTGTATTCATTTAGGGTCTGCTCTGGGGTCTGTATTTATTTAGGGTCTGCTCTGGGGTTTGTATTAATTTAGGGTCTGCTCTGGGGTCTGTATTTATTTAGGGTCTGCTCTGGGGTCTGTATTAATTTAGGGTCTGCTCTGGAGTCTGTATTTATTTAGGGTCTGCTCTGGGGTCTGTATTTATTTAGTGTCTGCTCTGGAGTCTGTATTTATTTAGGGGTCTGACCTGGGGTCTGTGTTTATTTGGGGTCTAGGGTCTTTTTTATTTAGGGTCTGGTCTGGGGTCTGTATTTATTTATGGTCTGCTCCTGGGTCTGTATTTATTTAGGGTCTGGTCTTGGGTCTGTATTTATTTAGGGTCTACTCTGGAGTCTGTATTTATTTAGTGTCTGCTGTGGGGTCTGTATTTATTAAGGGGTCTGATCTGGGGTCTATAATTATTTAGAGGATGTAGTCTGTGGTCTGTATCTCAGGGATTTGATCTGGGGTCTGTATTTGTTTCAGGAATTTGTTCTGGAATCTGTACTAATTTAGGGATGTCTGACCTGGGGTCTGTATTTATTTAGGGTCTGCTCTGGGGTCTGTATTTATTTAGGGTCTGCTCTGGGGTCTGTATTTATTTAGGGTCTGCTCTGGGGTCTGTATTTATTAAGGGGTCTGATCTGGGGTCTATAATTATTTAGAGGATGTAGTCTGTGGTCTCTATTTCAGGGATTTGTTCTGGGGTCTGTATTTGTTTTAGGAATTTGTTCTGGAATTTGTACTAATTTAGGGATGTCTGATCTGGGGTCTGTATTTATTTAAGATCTCTGTTTTGCTTTTGGGGATTTGGTTTGGGGTTTGTATTTATTTAGGGGATCTGGTCTAGGCCTGGTTTGGAGTTGGGAATGGGGTCTCTATTTATTATGGGGGTGGGGCGGTGACCTGGGGACTGTAAGGAAAAAGTTGTATCCCAAAAAGGCTTTGAACCTCAATTCATATAAATGTATTTAAATAATATTCATAATATGTATTATAATCGAATATCATAAAACTCCAATAAAAATAGGGTCAATCCAGATAAGAGGTTCTGGTCCAGAGCCAACCCACCCCGATATACTGTACGGTTACTGAAGAAAACAATTCCTCTAATATATACAGGTAAAACTCCAAAAATTAGAATATCGTGCAAAGTTCATTTATTTCAGTAATGCAACTTAACCCCTTAACGACCAAGGACGTATATTTACGTCCTCGGCCAGCTCCTGCGATGTAAAGCGGGGTCACGCGTCATACCGCGTCATATCGGGTCGGTCCCGGCATGTATCTGAGATCAGATCAGATACATGCCGGGACCCGGGGCTAATAGCGCGCGGCAGCGATCACGATGATGCGCGCTATTAACCCATTAGACGCGGTGTTCAAAGTTTTTCTTCAATTTCGTCGCACAATGATTTTTTTTTCCCGTTTCGCCGTAGATTTTTGGGTAAAATGACGGATGTCACCGCAAAGTAGAATTGGTGGCGCAAACAATAAGCCATCATATGGATTTTTAGGTGCAAAATTGAAAGAGTTATGATTTTTAAAAGGTGAGGAGGAAAAAACGAAAGTGCAAAAACGGAAAAACCTGTGGTCCTTAAGGGGTTAAAGAGGTACTCCGCTGCTCAGCGTTTGGAACAAACCGCCATTCCGAACGCTGGAGCCGGGAGCTCGGGAAGTCATAGCCCCGCCTCCTCGTGATGTCACGCCCCGTCCACTCAATGCAAGTCTATAGGAGGGGGCGTGACAGTCGTCACGCCCCCTCCCATAGACTTGCATTGAGGGGGCGGGCGTGACATCACGAGGGGGGCGGGGCTATGACGTCACGAGCTCCCGGCGCCGCCTCCAGCGTTCCGAGCTGTTTGTTCCAAATGCTGAGCAGCGGAGTACCCCTTTAAGTTGCACTTCTGAAATAAATTATCTTTGCACGATATTCGAATTTTTCGCGTTTCACCTGTGTGTATATATATATATATTTCCATGTATAACAGTAAAGTCCGTCGTGCCTCCGGTAGAGATGACACCAGTAAGAATGTAGTCACAGATACGACTTCTCTGGTAACAAAGTTTCCCCAGGAAATAGAAGAAAAGCTACAAACAAGTTTTCCCGTAAGCGCCGTCTCCGTTCCCGTCCGCGGTGACTTTACGGCTTCGCTGATTGCGCTGGTTATTAATTATGGACTCATCAGCGGAGATCGAGGGCGTCATTAACCGTTTGCTGGATGATTGCTGATGAGTTTTATAGGAGTAATAAGTGAGTGCACACTTGGATCCGGGAGACGTCAGATAATTATAACTTTCGCTCCTCACCACATCCCAAATGTCAGAAGCCGCTAAAAAAATACGACACGCGGCGATAATTTTATCTTGTTCTTGAGTTAACGCCGTCATTTGTGCAGTTACTGTGTTATTAAGAGCGGAATTACAGCAACCGCGAAAATTATTATACGGAAGCCACGAACTCTTATCAACAACGAGACCCAGCGGACTGCGCAATGGGAGGGGCCAAGAATTGTAAACAACAACATTTAATAATTAGGAGAATTCATCAGAACAGAACATTCTGGAACAATATGTAGAAAGACTGCGACATAGGACTGCAGATACCTATCACTGTATTATATGAGATTTACATAGGACTGCACATACCTATCACTGTGTTATCTGTGGTGTTACATAGGACTGCAGGTCACATCTATACATTATCTGTACTCAGAGAGTTATCACTGCGTTATCTGTGGTGTTACATAGGACTGCAGGTCACATCTACTACATTATCTGTACTCAGAGAGTTATCACTGTTATCTGTGGTGTTACATAGGACTGCAGGTTACATCTATACATTATCTGTACTCAAAGAGTTATCACTGTGTTATCTGTGGTGTTACATAGGACTGCAGGTCACATCTATACATTATCTGTACTCAGAGAGTTATCACTGTTATCTGTGGTGTTACATAGGACTGCAGGTCACATCTATACATTATCTGTACTCAGAGAGTTATCACTGTTATCTGTGATGTTACATAGGACTGCAGGTCACATCTATACATTATCTGTACTCAGAGAGTTATCACTGTGTTATCTGTGGTGTTACATAGGACTGCAGGTGACATCTATACATTATCTGTACTCAGAGAGTTATCACTGTTATCTGTGGTGTTACATAGGACTGCAGGTCACATCTATACATTATCTGTACTCAGAGAGTTATCACTGTTATCTGTGGTGTTACATAGGACTGCAGGTCACATCTATACATTATCTGTACTCAGAGAGTTATCACTGTGTTATCTGTGGTGTTACATAGGACTGCAGGTCACATCTATACATTATCTGTACTCAGAGAGTTATCACTGTTATCTGTGGTGTTACATAGGACTGCAGGTCACATCTATACATTATCTGTACTCAGAGAGTTATCACTGTGTTATCTGTGGTGTTACATAGGACTGCAGGTCACATCTATACATTATCTGTACTCAGAGAGTTATCACTGTTATCTGTGGTGTTACATAGGACTGCAGGTCACATCTATACATTATCTGTACTCAGAGAGTTATCACTGTTATCTGTGGTGTTACATAGGACTGCAGGTCACATCTATACATTATCTGTACTCAGAGAGTTATCACTGTGTTATCTGTGGTGTTACATAGGACTGCAGGTCACATCTATACATTATCTGTACTCAGAGAGTTATCACTGTTATTTGTGGTGTTACATAGGACTGCAGGTCACATCTACTACATTATCTGTACTCAGAGTTATCACTGTGTTATCTGTGGTGTTACATAGGACTGCAGGTCACATCTATACATTATCTGTACTCAGAGAGTTATCACTGTTATCTGTGGTGTTACATAGGACTGCAGGTCACATCTATACATTATCTGTACTCAGAGAGTTATCACTGTTATCTGTGGTGTTACATAGGACTGCAGGTCATATCTACTACATTATCTGTACTCAGAGAGTTATCACTGTGTTATCTGTGGTGTTACATAGGACTGCAGGTCACATCTATACATTATCTGTACTCAGAGAGTTATCACTGTGTTATCTGTAGTGTTACATAGGACTGCAGGTCACATCTATACATTATCTGTACTCAGAGAGTTATCACTGTGTTATCTGTGGTGTTACATAGGACTGCAGGTCACATCTATACATTATCTGTACTCAGAGAGTTATCACTGTTATCTGTGGTATTACATAGGACTGCAGGTCACATCTATACATTATCTGTACTCAGAGAGTTATCACTGTGTTATCTGTGGTGTTACATAGGACTGCAGGTGACATCTATACATTATCTGTACTCAGAGAGTTATCACTGTTATCTGTGGTGTTACATAGGACTGCAGGTCACATCTATACATTATCTGTACTCAGAGAGTTATCACTGTTATCTGTGGTGTTACATAGGACTGCAGGTCACATCTACTACATTATCTGTACTCAGAGAGTTATCACTGTTATCTATGGTGTTACATAGGACTGCAGGTCACATCTACTACATTATCTGTACTCAGAGAGTTATCACTGTTATCTATGGTGTTACATAGGACTGCAGGTCACATCTATACATTATCTGTACTCAGAGAGTTATCACTGTGTTATCTGTGGTGTTACATAGGACTGCAGGTCACATCTATACATTATCTGTACTCAGAGAGTTATCACTGTGTTATCTGTGGTGTTACATAGGACTGCAGGTCACATCTATACATTATCTGTACTCAGAGAGTTATCACTGTTATCTGTGGTGTTACATAGGACTGCAGGTCACATCTATACATTATCTGTACTCAGAGAGTTATCACTGTGCTATCTGTGGTGTTACATAGGACTGCAGGTCACATCTACTACATTATCTGTACTCAGAGAGTTATCACTGTTATCTGTGGTGTTACATAGGACTGCAGGTCACATCTACTACATTATCTGTACTCAGAGAGTTATCACTGTTATCTGTGGTGTTACATAGGACTGCAGGTCACATCTATACATTATCTGTACTGAGAGGGTTATCACTGTGTTATCTGTGGTGTTACATAGGACTGCAGGTGACATCTATACATTATCTGTACTCAGAGAGTTATCAGTGTGTTATCTGTGGTGTTACATAGGACTGCAGGTCACATCTATACATTATCTGTACTCAGAGAGTTATCACTGTGTTATCTGTGGTGTTACATAGGACTGCAGGTCACATCTATACATTATCTGTACTCAGAGAGTTATCACTGTGTTATCTGTGGTGTTACATAGGACTGCAGGTCACATCTATACATTATCTGTACTCAGAGAGTTATCACTGTGTTATCTGTGGTGTTACATAGGACTGCAGGTCACATCTATACATTATCTGTACTCAGAGAGTTATCACGGTGTTATCTGTGGTGTTACATAGGACTGCAGGTCACATCTATACATTATCTGTACTCAGAGAGTTATCACTGTTATCTGTGGTGTTACATAGGACTGCAGGTCACATCTATACATTATCTGTACTCAGAGAGTTATCACTGTGTTATCTGTGGTGTTACATAGGACTGCAGGCCACATCTATACATTATCGGTACTCAGTTATCACTGTGTTATCTGTGGTGTTACATAGGACTGCAGGTCACATCTATACATTATCTGTACTCAGAGAGTTATCACTGTGTTATCTGTGGTGTTACATAGGACTGCAGGTCACATCTATACATTATCTGTACTCAGAGAGTTATCACTGTGTTATCTGTGGTGTTACATAGGACTGCAGGTCACATCTATACATTATCTGTACTCAGAGAGTTATCACTGTGTTATCTGTGGTGTTACATAGGACTGCAGGTCACATCTATACATTATCTGTACTCAGAGAGTTATCACTGTTATCTGTGGTGTTACATAGGACTGCAGGCCACATCTATACATTATCGGTACTCAGTTATCACTGTGTTATCTGTGGTGTTACATAGGACTGCAGGTCACATCTATACATTATCTGTACTCAGAGAGTTATCACTGTGTTATCTGTGGTGTTACATAGGACTGCAGGTCACATCTATACATTATCTGTACTCAGAGAGTTATCACTGTGTTATCTGTGGTGTTACATAGGACTGCAGGTCACATCTATACATTATCTGTACTCAGAGAGTTATCACTGTGTTATCTGTGGTGTTACATAGGACTGCAGGTCACATCTATACATTATCTGTACTCAGAGAGTTATCACTGTTATCTGTGGTGTTACATAGGACTGCAGGTCACATCTATACATTATCTGTACTCAGAGAGTTATCACTGTGTTATCTGTGGTGTTACATAGGACTGCAGGTCACATCTATACATTATCTGTACTCAGAGAGTTATCACGGTGTTATCTGTGGTGTTACATAGGACTGCAGGTCACATCTATACATTATCTGTACTCAGAGAGTTATCACTGTTATCTGTGGTGTTACATAGGACTGCAGGTCACATCTATACATTATCTGTACTCAGAGAGTTATCACTGTGTTATCTGTGGTGTTACATAGGACTGCAGGCCACATCTATACATTATCGGTACTCAGTTATCACTGTGTTATCTGTGGTGTTACATAGGACTGCAGGTCACATCTATACATTATCTGTACTCAGAGAGTTATCACTGTGTTATCTGTGGTGTTACATAGGACTGCAGGTCACATCTATACATTATCTGTACTCAGAGAGTTATCACTGTGTTATCTGTGGTGTTACATAGGACTGCAGGTCACATCTATACATTATCTGTACTCAGAGAGTTATCACTGTTATCTGTGGTGTTACATAGGACTGCAGGTCACATCTATACATTATCTGTACTCAGAGAGTTATCACTGTGTTATCTGTGGTGTTACATAGGACTGCAGGTCACCTCTATACATTATCTGTACTCAGAGAGTTATCACTGTGTTATCTGTGGTGTTACATAGGACTGCAGGTCATATATATACATTATCTGTACTCAGAGAGTTATCACTGTTATCTGTGGTGTTACATAGGACTGCAGGTCACATCTATACATTATCTGTACTCAGAGAGTTATCACTGTTATCTGTCGTGTTACATAGGACTGCAGGTCACCTCTATACATTATCTGTACTCAGAGAGTTATCACTGTGTTATCTGTGGTGTTACATAGGACTGCAGGTCACATCTACTACATTATCTGTACTCAGAGAGTCATCACTGTGTTATCTGTGGTGTTACATAGGACTGCAGGTCACATCTATACATTATCTGTACTCAGAGAGTTATCACTGTGTTATCTGTGGTGTTACATAGGACTGCAGGTCACATCTATACATTATCTGTACTCAGAGAGTTATCACTGTGTTATCTGTGGTGTTACATAGGACTGCAGGTCACATCTACTACATAATCTGTACTCAGGGAGTTATCACTGTTATCTGTGGTGTTACATAGGACTGCAGGTCACATTTACTACATTATCTGTACTCAAGAGAGTTATCACTGTGTTATCTGTGGTGTTACATAGGACTGCAGGTCACATCTATACATTATCTGTACTCAGAGAGATATCACTGTGTTATCTGTGGTGTTACATAGGACTGCAGGTCACATCTACTACATTATCTGTACTCAGAGAGTTATCACTGTTATCTGTGGTGTTACATAGGACTGCAGGTCACATCTATACATTATCTGTACTCAAAGAGTTATCACTGTTATCTGTGGTGTTACATAGGACTGCAGGTCACATCTATACATTATCTGTACTCAGAGAGTTATCCCTGTGTTATCTGTGGTGTTACATAGGACTGCAGGTCACATCTACTACATTATCTGTACTCAGAGTTATCACTGTGTTATCTGTGGTGTTACATAGGACTGCAGGTCACATCTATACATTATCTGTACTCAGAGAGATATCACTGTGTTATCTGTAGTGTTACATAGGACTGCAGGTCACATCTATACATTATCTGTACTCAGAGAGTTATCACTGTGTTATCTGTGGTGTTACATAGGACTGCAGGTCACATCTATACATTATCTGTACTCAGAGTTATCATTGTGTTATCTGTGGTGTTACATAGGACTGCAGGTCACATCTATACATTATCTGTACTCAGAGAGTTATCACTGTGTTATCTATGGTGTTACATAGGACTGCAGGTCACATCTATACAATATCTGTACTCAGAGAGTTATCACTATGTTATCTGTGGTGTTACATAGGACTGCAGGTCACATCTATACATTATCTGTACTCAGAGAGTTATCACTGTTATCTGTGGTGTTACATAGGACTGCAGGTCACATCTATACATTATCTGTACTCAGAGAGTTATCACTGTTATCTGTGGTGTTACATAGGACTGCAGGTCACATCTATACATTATCTGTACTCAGAGAGTTATCACTGTGTTATCTGTGGTGTTACATAGGACTGCAGGTCACATCTATGCATTATCTGTACTCAGAGAGTTATCACTGTTATCTGTGGTGTTACATAGGACTGCAGGTCACATCTATACATTATCTGTACTCAGAGAGTTATCACTGTGTTATCTGTGGTGTTACATAGGACTGCAGGTCACATCTATACATTATCTGTACTCAGAGAGTTATCACTGTTATCTGTGGTGTTACATAGGACTGCAGGTCACATCTATACATTATCTGTACTCAGAGAGTTATCACTGTGTTATCTGTGGTGTTACATAGGACTGCAGGTCACATCTATACATTATCTGTACTCAGAGATATCACTGTGTTATCTGTGGTGTTACATAGGACTGCAGGTCACATCTATACATTATCTGTACTCAGAGAGTTATCACTGTTATCTGTGGTGTTACATAGGACTGCAGGTCACATCTATATATTATCTGTATTCAGAGAGTTATCACTGTGTTATCTGTGGTGTTACATAGGACTGCAGGTCACATCTATACATTATCTGTACTCAGAGAGTTATCACTGTTATCTGTGGTGTTACATAGGACTGCAGGTCACATCTATACATTATCTGTACTCAGTAATCACTGTGTTATGTGTGGTGTTACATAGGACTGCAGGTCACATCTATACATTATCTGTACTCAGAGAGTTATCACTGTTATCTGTGGTGTTACATAGGACTGCAGGTCACATCTATACATTATCTGTACTCAGAGAGTTATCACTGTGTTATCTGTGGTGTTACATAGGACTGCAGGTCACATCTATACATTATCTGTACTCAGAGAGTTATTACTGTTATCTGTGGTGTTACATAGGACTGCAGGTCACATCTATACATTATCTGTACTCAGAGAGTTATCACTGTGTTATCTGAGGTGTTACATAGGACTGCAGGTCACATCTATACATTATCTGTACTCAGAGTTATCACTGTGTTATCTGTGGTGTTACATAGGACTGCAGGTCACATCTATACATTATCTGTACTCAGAGAGTTATCACTGTGTTATCTATGGTGTTACATAGGACTGCAGGTCACATCTATACAATATCTGTACTCAGAGAGTTATCACTATGTTATCTGTGGTGTTACATAGGACTGCAGGTCACATCTATACATTATCTGTACTCAGAGAGTTATCACTGTTATCTGTGGTGTTACATAGGACTGCAGGTCACATCTATACATTATCTGTACTCAGAGAGTTATCACTGTTATCTGTGGTGTTACATAGGACTGCAGGTCACATCTATACATTATCTGTACTCAGAGAGTTATCACTGTTATCTGTGGTGTTACATAGGACTGCAGGTCACATCTACTACATTATCTGTACTCAGAGAGTTATCACTGTGTTATCTGTGGTGTTACATAGGACTGCAGGTCACATCTATACATTATCTGTACTCAGAGAGTTATCACTGTGTTATCTGTGGTGTTACATAGGACTGCAGGTCACATCTATACATTATCTGTACTCAGAGAGTTATCACTGTGTTATCTGTGGTGTTACATAGGACTGCAGGTCACATCTATACATTATCTGTACTCAGAGAGTTATCACTGTTATCTGTGGTGTTACATAGGACTGCAGGTGACATCTATACATTATCTGTACTCAGAGAGTTATCACTGTTATCTGTGGTGTTACATAGGACTGCAGGTCACATCTACACATTATCTGTACTCGGAGAGTTATCACTGTTATCTGTGGTGTTACATAGGACTGCAGGTCACATCTATACATTATCTGTACTCAGAGAGTTATCACTGTGTTATCTGTGGTGTTACATAGGACTGCAGGTGACATCTATACATTATCTGTACTCAGAGAGTTATCACTGTTATCTGTGGTGTTACATAGGACTGCAGGTCACATCTACTACATTATCTGTACTCAGAGAGTTATCACTGTTATCTGTGGTGTTACATAGGACTGCAGGTCACATCTACTACATTATCTGTACTCAGAGAGTTATCACTGTTATCTGTGGTGTTACATAGGACTGCAGGTCACATCTATACATTATCTGTACTCAGAGAGTTATCACTGTTATCTGTGGTGTTACATAGGACTGCAGGTCACATCTATACATTATCTGTACTCAGAGAGTTATCACTGTGTTATCTGTGGTGTTACATAGGACTGCAGGTCTCATCTATACATTATCTGTACTCAGAGAGTTATCACTGTGTTATCTGTGGTGTTACATAGGACTTCAGGTCACATCTATACATTATCTGTACTCAGAGAGTTATCACTGTGTTATCTGTGGTGTTACATAGGACTGCAGGTCACATCTATACATTATCTGTACTCAGAGAGTTATCACTGTTATCTGTGGTGTTACATAGGACTGCAGGTCACATCTACACATTATCTGTACTCGGAGAGTTATCACTGTTATCTGTGGTGTTACATAGGACTGCAGGTCACTTCTATACATTATCTGTACTCAGAGAGTTATCACTGTGTTATCTGTGGTGTTACATAGGACTGCAGGTGACATCTATACATTATCTGTACTCAGAGAGGTATCACTGTGTTATCTGTGGTGTTACATAGGACTGCAGGTCACATCTATACATTATCTGTACTCAGAGATATCACTGTGTTATCTGTGGTGTTACATAGGACTGCAGGTCACATCTACTACATTATCTGTACTCAGAGAGTTATCACTGTGTTATCTGTGGTGTTACATAGGACTGCAGGTCACATCTATACATTATCTGTACTCAGAGAGTTATCACTGTGTTATCTGTGGTGTTACATAGGACTGCAGGTCACATCTATACATTATCTGTACTCAGAGAGTTATCACTGTTATCTGTGGTGTTACATAGGACTGCAGGTGACATCTATACATTATCTGTACTCAGAGAGTTATCACTGTTATCTGTGGTGTTACATAGGACTGCAGGTCACATCTACTACATTATCTGTACTCAGAGTTATCACTGTGTTATCTGTGGTGTTACATAGGACTGCAGGTCACATCTATACATTATCTGTACTCAGAGAGTTATCACTGTGTTATCTGTGGTGTTACATAGGACTGCAGGTCACATCTATACATTATCTGTACTCAGAGAGTTATCACTGTTATCGGTGGTGTTACATAGGACTGCAGGTCACATCTATACATTATCTGTACTCAGAGAGTTATCACTGTGTTATCTGTGGTGTTACATAGGACTGCAGGTCACATCTATACATTATCTGTACTCAGAGAGTTATCACTGTGTTATCTGTGGTGTTACATAGGACTGCAGGTCACATCTACTACATTATCTGTACTCAGAGAGTTATCACTGTTATCTGTGGTGTTACATAGGACTGCAGGTCACATCTATACATTATCTGTACTCAGAGAGTTATCACTGTTATCTGTGGTGTTACATAGGACTGCAGATCACATCTATACATTATCTGTACTCAGAGAGTTATCACTGTGTTATCTGTGGTGTTACATAGGACTGCAGGTCACATCTATACATTATCTGTACTCAGAGAGTTATCACTGTGTTATCTGTGGTGTTACATAGGACTGCAGGTCACATCTATACATTATCTGTACTCAGAGAGTTATCACTGTGTTATCTGTGGTGTTACATAGGACTGCAGGTCACATCTACTACATAATCTGTACTCAGGGAGTTATCACTGTTATCTGTGGTGTTACATAGGACTGCAGGTCACATTTACTACATTATCTGTACTCAAGAGAGTTATCACTGTGTTATCTGTGGTGTTACATAGGACTGCAGGTCACATCTATACATTATCTGTACTCAGAGAGATATCACTGTGTTATCTGTGGTGTTACATAGGACTGCAGGTCACATCTACTACATTATCTGTACTCAGAGAGTTATCACTGTTATCTGTGGTGTTACATAGGACTGCAGGTCACATCTATACATTATCTGTACTCAAAGAGTTATCACTGTTATCTGTGGTGTTACATAGGACTGCAGGTCACATCTATACATTATCTGTACTCAGAGAGTTATCCCTGTGTTATCTGTGGTGTTACATAGGACTGCAGGTCACATCTACTACATTATCTGTACTCAGAGTTATCACTGTGTTATCTGTGGTGTTACATAGGACTGCAGGTCACATCTATACATTATCTGTACTCAGAGAGATATCACTGTGTTATCTGTAGTGTTACATAGGACTGCAGGTCACATCTATACATTATCTGTACTCAGAGAGTTATCACTGTGTTATCTGTGGTGTTACATAGGACTGCAGGTCACATCTATACATTATCTGTACTCAGAGTTATCATTGTGTTATCTGTGGTGTTACATAGGACTGCAGGTCACATCTATACATTATCTGTACTCAGAGAGTTATCACTGTGTTATCTATGGTGTTACATAGGACTGCAGGTCACATCTATACAATATCTGTACTCAGAGAGTTATCACTATGTTATCTGTGGTGTTACATAGGACTGCAGGTCACATCTATACATTATCTGTACTCAGAGAGTTATCACTGTTATCTGTGGTGTTACATAGGACTGCAGGTCACATCTATACATTATCTGTACTCAGAGAGTTATCACTGTTATCTGTGGTGTTACATAGGACTGCAGGTCACATCTATACATTATCTGTACTCAGAGAGTTATCACTGTGTTATCTGTGGTGTTACATAGGACTGCAGGTCACATCTATGCATTATCTGTACTCAGAGAGTTATCACTGTTATCTGTGGTGTTACATAGGACTGCAGGTCACATCTATACATTATCTGTACTCAGAGAGTTATCACTGTGTTATCTGTGGTGTTACATAGGACTGCAGGTCACATCTATACATTATCTGTACTCAGAGAGTTATCACTGTTATCTGTGGTGTTACATAGGACTGCAGGTCACATCTATACATTATCTGTACTCAGAGAGTTATCACTGTGTTATCTGTGGTGTTACATAGGACTGCAGGTCACATCTATACATTATCTGTACTCAGAGATATCACTGTGTTATCTGTGGTGTTACATAGGACTGCAGGTCACATCTATACATTATCTGTACTCAGAGAGTTATCACTGTTATCTGTGGTGTTACATAGGACTGCAGGTCACATCTATATATTATCTGTATTCAGAGAGTTATCACTGTGTTATCTGTGGTGTTACATAGGACTGCAGGTCACATCTATACATTATCTGTACTCAGAGAGTTATCACTGTTATCTGTGGTGTTACATAGGACTGCAGGTCACATCTATACATTATCTGTACTCAGTAATCACTGTGTTATGTGTGGTGTTACATAGGACTGCAGGTCACATCTATACATTATCTGTACTCAGAGAGTTATCACTGTTATCTGTGGTGTTACATAGGACTGCAGGTCACATCTATACATTATCTGTACTCAGAGAGTTATCACTGTGTTATCTGTGGTGTTACATAGGACTGCAGGTCACATCTATACATTATCTGTACTCAGAGAGTTATTACTGTTATCTGTGGTGTTACATAGGACTGCAGGTCACATCTATACATTATCTGTACTCAGAGAGTTATCACTGTGTTATCTGAGGTGTTACATAGGACTGCAGGTCACATCTATACATTATCTGTACTCAGAGTTATCACTGTGTTATCTGTGGTGTTACATAGGACTGCAGGTCACATCTATACATTATCTGTACTCAGAGAGTTATCACTGTGTTATCTATGGTGTTACATAGGACTGCAGGTCACATCTATACAATATCTGTACTCAGAGAGTTATCACTATGTTATCTGTGGTGTTACATAGGACTGCAGGTCACATCTATACATTATCTGTACTCAGAGAGTTATCACTGTTATCTGTGGTGTTACATAGGACTGCAGGTCACATCTATACATTATCTGTACTCAGAGAGTTATCACTGTTATCTGTGGTGTTACATAGGACTGCAGGTCACATCTATACATTATCTGTACTCAGAGAGTTATCACTGTTATCTGTGGTGTTACATAGGACTGCAGGTCACATCTACTACATTATCTGTACTCAGAGAGTTATCACTGTGTTATCTGTGGTGTTACATAGGACTGCAGGTCACATCTATACATTATCTGTACTCAGAGAGTTATCACTGTGTTATCTGTGGTGTTACATAGGACTGCAGGTCACATCTATACATTATCTGTACTCAGAGAGTTATCACTGTGTTATCTGTGGTGTTCCATAGGACTGCAGGTCACATCTATACATTATCTGTACTCAGAGATATCACTGTGTTATCTGTGGTGTTACATAGGACTGCAGGTCACATCTATACATTATCTGTACTCAGAGAGTTATCACTGTTATCTGTGGTGTTACATAGGACTGCAGGTCACATCTATACATTATCTGTACTCAGAGAGTTATCACTGTTATCTGTGGTGTTACATAGGACTGCCGGTCACATCTATACATTATCTGTACTCAGAGATATCACTGTGTTATCTGTGGTGTTACATAGGACTGCAGGTCACATCTATACATTATCTGTATTCAGAGAGTTATCACTGTGTTATCTGTGGTGTTACATAGGACTGCAGGTCACATCTATACATTATCTGTACTCAGAGAGTTATCACTGTGTTATCTGTGGTGTTACATAGGACTGCAGGTGACATCTATACATTATCTGTACTCAGAGAGGTATCACTGTGTTATCTGTGGTGTTACATAGGACTGCAGATCACATCTATACATTATCTGTACTCAGAGATATCACTGTGTTATCTGTGGTGTTACATAGGACTGCAGGTCACATCTACTACATTATCTGTACTCAGAGAGTTATCACTGTGTTATCTGTGGTGTTACATAGGACTGCAGGTGACATCTATACATTATCTGTACTCAGAGAGTTATCACTGTGTTATCTGTGGTGTTACATAGGACTGCAGGTCACATCTATACATTATCTGTACTCAGAGAGTTATCACTGTGTTATCTGTTGTGTTACATAGGACTGCAGGTCACATCTATACATTATCTGTACTCAGAGAGTTATCACTGTTATCTGTGGTGTTACATAGGACTTCAGGTCACATCTATACATTATCTGTACTCAGAGAGTTATCACTGTTATCTGTGGTGTTACATAGGACTGCAGGTGACATCTATACATTATCTGTACTCAGAGAGTTATCACTGTTATCTGTGGTGTTACATAGGACTGCAGGTCACATCTACACATTATCTGTACTCGGAGAGTTATCACTGTTATCTGTGGTGTTACATAGGACTGCAGGTCACATCTATACATTATCTGTACTCAGAGAGTTATCACTGTGTTATCTGTGGTGTTACATAGGACTGCAGGTGACATCTATACATTATCTGTACTCAGAGAGTTATCACTGTTATCTGTGGTGTTACATAGGACTGCAGGTCACATCTACTACATTATCTGTACTCAGAGAGTTATCACTGTTATCTGTGGTGTTACATAGGACTGCAGGTCACATCTACTACATTATCTGTACTCAGAGAGTTATCACTGTTATCTGTGGTGTTACATAGGACTGCAGGTCACATCTATACATTATCTGTACTCAGAGAGTTATCACTGTTATCTGTGGTGTTACATAGGACTGCAGGTCACATCTATACATTATCTGTACTCAGAGAGTTATCACTGTGTTATCTGTGGTGTTACATAGGACTGCAGGTCTCATCTATACATTATCTGTACTCAGAGAGTTATCACTGTGTTATCTGTGGTGTTACATAGGACTTCAGGTCACATCTATACATTATCTGTACTCAGAGAGTTATCACTGTGTTATCTGTGGTGTTACATAGGACTGCAGGTCACATCTATACATTATCTGTACTCAGAGAGTTATCACTGTTATCTGTGGTGTTACATAGGACTGCAGGTCACATCTACACATTATCTGTACTCGGAGAGTTATCACTGTTATCTGTGGTGTTACATAGGACTGCAGGTCACTTCTATACATTATCTGTACTCAGAGAGTTATCACTGTGTTATCTGTGGTGTTACATAGGACTGCAGGTGACATCTATACATTATCTGTACTCAGAGAGGTATCACTGTGTTATCTGTGGTGTTACATAGGACTGCAGGTCACATCTATACATTATCTGTACTCAGAGATATCACTGTGTTATCTGTGGTGTTACATAGGACTGCAGGTCACATCTACTACATTATCTGTACTCAGAGAGTTATCACTGTGTTATCTGTGGTGTTACATAGGACTGCAGGTCACATCTATACATTATCTGTACTCAGAGAGTTATCACTGTGTTATCTGTGGTGTTACATAGGACTGCAGGTCACATCTATACATTATCTGTACTCAGAGAGTTATCACTGTTATCTGTGGTGTTACATAGGACTGCAGGTGACATCTATACATTATCTGTACTCAGAGAGTTATCACTGTTATCTGTGGTGTTACATAGGACTGCAGGTCACATCTACTACATTATCTGTACTCAGAGTTATCACTGTGTTATCTGTGGTGTTACATAGGACTGCAGGTCACATCTATACATTATCTGTACTCAGAGAGTTATCACTGTGTTATCTGTGGTGTTACATAGGACTGCAGGTCACATCTATACATTATCTGTACTCAGAGAGTTATCACTGTTATCGGTGGTGTTACATAGGACTGCAGGTCACATCTATACATTATCTGTACTCAGAGAGTTATCACTGTGTTATCTGTGGTGTTACATAGGACTGCAGGTCACATCTATACATTATCTGTACTCAGAGAGTTATCACTGTGTTATCTGTGGTGTTACATAGGACTGCAGGTCACATCTACTACATTATCTGTACTCAGAGAGTTATCACTGTTATCTGTGGTGTTACATAGGACTGCAGGTCACATCTATACATTATCTGTACTCAGAGAGTTATCACTGTTATCTGTGGTGTTACATAGGACTGCAGATCACATCTATACATTATCTGTACTCAGAGAGTTATCACTGTGTTATCTGTGGTGTTACATAGGACTGCAGGTCACATCTATACATTATCTGTACTCAGAGAGTTATCACTGTGTTATCTGTGGTGTTACATAGGACTGCAGGTGACATCTATACATTATCTGTACTCATAGAGTTATCACTGTTATCTGTGGTGTTACATAGGACTGCAGGTCACATCTATACATTATCTGTACTCAGAGAGTTATCACTGTGTTATCTGTGGTGTTACATAGGACTGCAGGTCACATCTATACATTATCTGTACTCAGAGAGTTATCACTGTTATCTGTGGTGTTACATAGGACTGCAGGTCACATCTATACATTATCTGTACTCAGAGAGTTATCACTGTGTTATCTGTGGTGTTACATAGGACTGCAGGTCACATCTATACATTATCTGTACTCAGAGAGTTATCACTGTTATCTGTGGTGTTACATAGGACTGCAGGTCACATCTACTACATTATCTGTACTCAGAGTTATCACTGTGTTATCTGTGGTGTTACATAGGACTGCAGATCACATCTATACATTATCTGTACTCAGAGAGTTATCACTGTGTTATCTGTGGTGTTACATAGGACTGCAGGTCACATCTATACATTATCTGTACTCAGAGAGTTATCACTGTTATCTGTGGTGTTACATAGGACTGCAGGTCACATCTATACATTATCTGTACTCAGAGAGTTATCACTGTGTTATCTGTGGTGTTACATAGGACTGCAGGTCACATCTATACATTATCTGTACTCAGAGAGTTATCACTGTTATCTGTGGTGTTACATAGGACTGCAGGTCACATCTACTACATTATCTGTACTCAGAGTTATCACTGTGTTATCTGTGCTGTTACATAGGACTGCAGGTGACATCTATACATTATCTGTACTCAGAGAGTTATCACTGTTATCTGTGGTGTTACATAGGACTGCAGGTCACATCTATACATTATCTGTACTCAGAGAGTTATCACTGTGTTATCTGTGGTGTTACATAGGACTGCAGGTCACATCTATACATTATCTGTACTCAGAGAGTTATCACTGTGTTATCTGTGGTGTTACATAGGACTGCAGGTCACATCTACTACATTATCTGTACTCAGAGAGTTATCACTGTTATCTGTGGTGTTACATAGGACTGCAGGTCACATCTATACATTATCTGTACTCAGAGAGTTATCACTGTTATCTGCGGTGTTACATAGGACTGCAGATCACATCTATACATTATCTGTACTCAGAGAGTTATCACTGTGTTATCTGTGGTGTTACATAGGACTGCAGGTCACATCTATACATTATCTGTACTCAGAGAGTTATCACTGTGTTATCTGTGGTGTTACATAGGACTGCAGGTCACATCTATACATTATCTGTACTCAGAGAGTTATCACTGCGTTATCTGTGGTGTTACATAGGACTGCAGGTCACATCTATACATTATCTGTACTCAGAGAGTTATCACTGTTATCTGTGGTATTACATAGGACTGCAGGTGACATCTATACATTATTTGTACTCAGAGAGTTATCACTGTTATCTGTGGTGTTACATAGGACTGCAGGTCACATCTATACATTATCTGTACTCAGAGAGTTATCACTGCGTTATCTGTGGTGTTACATAGGACTGCAGGTCACATCTACTACATTATCTGTACTCAGAGAGTTATCACTGTTATCTATGGTGTTACATAGGACTGCAGGTCACATCTATACATTATCTGTACTCAGAGAGTTATCACTGTGTTATCTGTGGTGTTACATAGGACTGCAGGTCACATCTATACATTATCTGTACTCAGAGAGTTATCACTGTGTTATCTGTGGTGTTACATAGGACTTCAGGTCACATCTATACATTATCTGTACTCAGAGAGTTATCACTGTGTTATCTGTGGTGTTACATAGGACTGCAGGTCACATCTATACATTATCTGTACTCAGAGAGTTATCACTGTTATCTGTGGTGTTACATAGGACTGCAGGTCACATCTATACATTATCTGTACTCAGAGAGTTATCACTGCGTTATCTGTGGTGTTACATAGGACTGCAGGTCACATCTATACATTATCTGTACTCAGAGAGTTATCACTGTGTTATCTGTGGTGTTACATAGGACTGCAGGTCACATCTACTACATTATTTGTACTCAGAGAGTTATTACTGTGTTATCTGTGGTGTTACATAGGACTGCAGGTCACATCTATACATTATCTGTACTCAGAGAGTTATCACTGTGTTATATGTGGTGTTACATAGGACTGCAGGTCACATCTATACATTATCTGTACTCAGAGAGTTATCACTGTGTTATCTGTGGTGTTACATAGGACTGCAGGTCACATCTATACATTATCTGTACTCAGAGAGTTATCACTGTTATCTGTGGTGTTACATAGGACTGCAGGTCACATCTATACATTATCTGTACTCAGAGAGTTATCACTGTGTTATCTGTGGTGTTACATAGGACTGCAGGTCACATCTATACATTATCTGTACTCAGAGAGTTATCACTGTGTTATATGTGGTGTTACATAGGACTGCAGGTCACATCTATACATTATCTGTACTCAGAGAGTTATCACTGTGTTATCTGTGGTGTTACATAGGACTGCAGGTCACATCTACTACATTATCTGTACTCAGAGAGTTATCACTGTTATCTGTGGTGTTACATAGGACTGCAGGTCACATCTATACATTATCTGTACTCAGAGAGTTATCACTGTTATCTGTGGTGTTACATAGGACTGCAGGACACATCTATACATTATCTGTACTCAGAGAGTTATCTCTGTTATCTGTGGTGTTACATAGGACTGCAGGTCACATCTACTACATTATCTGTACTCAGAGAGTTATCACTGTGTTATCTGTGGTGTTACATAGGACTGCAGGTCACATCTATACATTATCTGTACTCAGAGAGTTATCACTGTTATCTGTGGTGTTACATAGGACTGCAGGTCACATCTATACATTATCTGTACTCAGAGAGTTATCACTGTGTTATCTGTCGTGTTACATAGGACTGCAGGTGACATCTATACATTATCTGTACTCAGGGAGTTATCACTATGTTATCTGTGGTGTTACATAGGACTGCAGGTCACATCTATACATTATCTGTACTCAGAGAGTTATCACTGTGTTATCTGTGGTGTTACATAGGACTGCAGGTAACATCTATACATTATCTGTACTCAGAGAGTTATCACTGTTATCTGTGGTGTTACATAGGACTGCAGGTGACATCTATATATTATCTGTACTCCAAACTGATACTTTATAGTAAACTCCCAGAGAAGCCTGTGTTTCTATAAGTAGTCCAGGATGTTTAGCTCACAGAGCATTGTCTATAGACTGGATACAATTGTATCACTTCTCAGCTGAGAGCAGGACTAGCTATGTACAATGTATCAGTCTGGAGTCCAGGATGTTTAGCTCACAGAGCATTGTCTAGACTGGATACAATTGTATATACTTCTCAGCTGAGAGCAGGACTAGCTATGTACAATGTATCAGTCTGGAGTCCAGGATGTTTAGCTCACAGAGCATTGTCTAGACTGGATACAATTGTATCACTTCTCAGCTGAGCACAGGACTAGCTATGTACAATGTATCAGTCTGGAGTCCAGGATGTTTAGCTCACAGAGCATTGTCTAGACTGGATACAATTGTATCACTTCTCAGCTGAGAGCATTACGAGCTATGTACAATGTATCAGTCTGGAGTCCAGGATGTTTAGCTCACAGAGCATTGTCTAGACTGGATACAATTGTATCACTTCTCAGCTGAGGGCAGGACTAGCTATGTACAATGTATCAGTCTGGAGTCCAGGATGTTTAGCTCACAGAGCATTGTCTAGACTGGATACAATTGTATCACTTCTCAGCTGAGAGCAGGACTAGCTATGTACAATGTATCAGTCTGGATTCCAGGAGGTTTAGCTCACAGAGCATTGTATAGACTGGATACAATTGTATCACTTCTCAGCTGAGAGCAGGACTAGCTATGTACAATGTATCAGTCTGGGGTCCAGGATGTTTAGCTCACAGAGCATTGTCTAGACTGGATACAATTGTATCACTTCTCAGCTGAGGGCAGGACTAGCTATATACAATGTATCAGTCTGGAGTCCAGGATGTTTAGCTCACAGAGCATTGTCTAGACTGGATACAATTGTATCACTTCTCAGCTGAGGGCAGGACTAGCTATGTACAATGTATCAGTCTGGAGTCCAGGATGTTTAGCTCATAGAGCATTGTCTAGACTGGATACAATTGTATCACTTCTCAGCTGAGGGCAGGACTAGCTATTACTTCTTGATTCCCATTGGGGGTTTTTGTTTTCACTATTAGACCAGACAGTTCATCACATGACACTTTGTGATACATTTGTCTTATTATGATAAACAAGATGTATCAGTGTTCACCAACCTTTGTCTTTCCAGCTGATGAAAAACTACAACTCCCCTCATGCTCTGGCCGCCTGCACAATGTCCTACAGTGATAGCGGATGGAGCTGATTGTTCTCAGACTCCAGTAGTTCTCGTTGTGTTTGCACAGCATCAGTGTAATCTTCCCCGGACGCCACAGATAACGGGATTCCATTGATTCGCTTCCTCTGGCCGCTGTGTATCAGCCGCGCTCTCCTCTCCGTATTATTGTTTGATACTGTTAACTCTTTGCTTCCTTCCTGCCACAGACGTTTCCATCGCTGCTGGTAAACCTCAGGATAGAAGCTTCCGGAACTTTCATCTCCCAATAAAAGATTTTTATAGTTCATGGAAAGACAAATAAAACAAGAAGATCGGAGGATTGTGTCTGACGCTTCACATCTGATCCTGATCAATGGACTGAAGAGCGAGTAGACACCATATACTCCGCACCTAATGTACCGGACAATACACTTAGAGATGAGAATATTTTTTGAAAAATTCTATTTGGCCGATTCACCGAATTTTCCCCAAAAATTTGGTTCAGTCTGAATTTGTTCACAGCGAATATGTAAGACAAAAGGCTATTTCTGGCCTACAGAGAGCATGGTGGTGACATCAATGTCAGGAGACCATATAGTGGCTGAATGACACAGCACGGAGGTGTTGGCAGCATGAGGAGACCATATAGTGGATCAATGACGCAGCGTGGAGGTGTTGGCAGCATGAGGAGACCATATAGTGGATCAATGACACAGCGTGGAGGTGTTGACAGCATGAGGAGACCATATAGTGGCTGAATGGCACAGTGTGGAGGTGTTGGCAGCATGAGGAGACCATATAGTGGATCAATGACACAGCGTGGAGGTGTTGGCAGCATGAGGAGACCATATAGCGGCTGAATGGCACAGCGTGGAGGTGTTGGCAGCATGAGGAGACCATATAGTGGCTGAATGACAGCGAGGACATGTTGGCAGCATGAGGACACCATAAAGTGGCTGAATGGCACAGCGTGGAGGTGTTGGCAGCATGAGGAGACAACATAGTGGCTGAATGACACAGCGTGGAGGTGTTGGCAGCATGAGGAGACCATATAGTGGATGAATGACACAGCGTGGAGGTGTTGGCAGCATGAGGAGACCATAAAGTGGCTGAATGACACAGCGTGGAGGTGTTGGCAGCATGAGGAGACCATATAGTGGCTGAATGACAGCGAGGACATGTTGGCAGCATTAGGACACCATAAAGTGGCTGAATGGCACAGCGTGGAGGTGTTGGCAGCATGAGGAGACAACATAGTGGCTGAATGACACAGCGTGGAGGTGTTGGCAGCATGAGGAGACCATATAGTGGATGAATGACACAGCGTGGAGGTGTTGGCAGCATGAGGAGACCATAAAGTGGCTGAATGACACAGCGTGGAGGTGTTGGCAGCATGAGGAGACCATATAGTGGCTGAATGACACAGTGTGGACTTGTTGGCAGCATGAGGAGACCATATAGTGGCTGAATGACACAGCGTGGAGGTGTTGGCAGCATGAGGAGACCATATAGTGGCTAAATCACATAGTGTGGACTTGTTGGCAGCATGATGAGACCATATAGTGGCTGAATGACACAGCATGGAGGTGTTGGCAGCATGAGGAGACCATATAGTGACTGAATGGCACAGCGTGGAGGTGTTGGCAGCATGAGGAGACCATATAGTGGCTGAATGGCACAGCGTGGAAGTGTTGGCAGCATGAGGAGACCATATAGTGGCTGAATGACACAGCATTGAGGTGGTGGCAGCATGAGGAGACCATATAGTGGCTGAATGACACAGTGTGGACTTGTTGGCAGCATGAGGAGACCATATAGTGGATGAATGACACAGCGGGAGGTGTTGGCAGCATGAGGAGACCAAATAGTGGCTGAATGACACGGCGTGGAGGTGTTGGCAGCATGAGGAGACCATATAGTGGCTGAATGACACAGCGTGGAGGTGTTGGCAGCATGAGGAGATCATATAGTGGATGAATGACACAGCGGGAGGTGTTGGCAGCATGAGGAGACCATGTAGTGGCTAAATGACACAGCGTGGAGGTATTGACAGCATGAGGAGAGCATATAGCGGCTGAATGACACAGCCTGGAGGTGTTGGCAGCATGAGGAGACCATATAGTGGCTGAATGACACAGCGGGACGTGTTGGCTGCATGAGGAGACCATATAGTGGCTGAAAGACACAGCGTGGAGGTGTTGGTAGCATAAGGAGACCATATAGTGACTGAATGACACAGCGTGGAGGAGTTGGCAGCATGAGGAGACATATAGTGGCTGAATGACACAGCGTGGAGGTGTTGGCAGCATGAGGAGACCATAAAGTGGCTGAATGACACAGCGTGGAGGTGGTGGAAGCATGAGGAGACCATATAGTGGCTGAATGACACAGCATGGAGGTGTTGGCAGCATGAGGAGACCATATAGTGGCTGAATGACACAGTGTGGACTTGTTGGCAGCATGAGGAGACCATATAGTGGATGAATGACACAGCGGGAGGTGTTGGCAGCATGAGTAGACCATATAGTGGCTGAATGGCACAGCGTGGAGGTGTTGGCAGCATGAGGAGACCATATAGTGGCTGAATGACATAGCCTGGAGGTGTTGGCAGCATGAGGAGACCATATAGTGGCTGAATGACACAGCCAGGAGGTGTTGGCAGCATGAGGAGATCATATAGTGGCTGAATGACACAGCCTGGAGGTGTTGGCAGCATGAGGAGATCATATAGTGGCTGAATGACACGGCGTGGAGGTGTTGGCAGCATGAGGACACCATATAGTCGCTGAATGACACAGTTACGAGGTGTTGGCAGCATGAGGACACCATTTAGTGACTGAATGACACAGAGTGAAGGTGTTGGCATCAGTGTCAGGAGACCATATAGTGGCTGAATGACACAGCGTGGAGGTGTTGGCAGCATGAGGAGACCATATAGTGGATGAATGACACAGCGTGGAGGTGTTGGTAGCATGAGGAGATCATATAGTGGAAGATTGACACAGCGTGGAGGTGTTGGCAGCATGAGGAGACCATACTGTCGCTGAATGACACAGCGTGAAGGTGTTGGCAGCATGAGGAGACCATATAGTGGCAGAATGACACAGTGTGGACTTGTTAGCAGCATGAGGAGACCATATAGTGGCTGAATGACACAGCATGGAGGTGTTGGCAGCATGAGGAGACCATATAGTGACTGAATGGCACAGCGTGGAGGTGTTGGCAGTATGAGGAGACCATAAAGTGGCTAAATCACATAGTGTGGAGGTGTTGGCAGCTTGAGGAGACCATATAGTGGATGAATGACACAGCGGGAGGTGTTGGCAGCATGAGGAGACCATATAGTGGCTGAATGGCACAGCGTGGAGGTGGTGAAAGCATGAGGAGACCATATAGTGGCTGAATCACATAGTGTGGACTTGTTGGCAGCATGAGGAGACCATATAGTGGCTGAATGACAGAGCGTGGAGGTGGTGACAGCATGAGGAGACCATATAGTGGCTGAATGACACAGTGTGGACTTGTTGGCAGCTTGAGGAGACCATATAGTGGATGAATGACACAGCGGGAGGTGTTGGCAGCATGAGGAGACCATATAGTGGCTGAATGGCACAGCGTGGAGGTGGTGGAAGCATGAGGAGACCATATAGTGGATGAATGACACAGGGTGGAGGTGTTGGCAGCGTGAGGAGACCATATAGTGACTGAATGGCACAGCGTGGAGGTGTTGGCAGCATGAGGACACCATATAGTGGCTAAATCACATAGTGTGGACTTGTTGGCAGCATGAGGACACCATATAGTGGCTGAATGACACAGCGTGGAGGTGTTGGCAGTATGAGGAGACCATATAGTGGCTGAATGACACGGCGTGGAGGTGTTGGCAGCATGAGGAGACCATATGATGGCTGAATGACACAGTGTGGAGGTGGTGGAAGCATGAGGAGACCATATAGTGGATGAATAACACAGCATGGAGGTGTTGGCAGCATGAGGAGATCATATAGTGGCTGAATGACAGAGCGTGGAGGTGGTGGCAGCATGAGGAGACCATATAGTGGCTGAATGACACAGTGTGGACTTGTTGGCAGCTTGAGGAGACCATATAGTGGATGAATGACACAGCGGGAGGTGTTGGCAGCATGAGGAGACCATATAGTGGCTGATTGACTTGGCGTGGAGGTGTTGGCAGCATGAGGAGACCATATAGTGGCTGAATGACACAGCGTGGAGGTGGTGGAAGCATGAGGAGACCATATAGTGGATGAATGACACAGCATGGAGGTGTTGGCAGCATGAGGAGACCATATAGTGGATCAATGACACAGCGTGGAGGTGTTGGCAGCATGAGGAGACCATATAGTGGATCAATGACACAGCGTGGAGGTGTTGACAGCATGAGGAGACCATATAGTGGCTGAATGGCACAGTGTGGAGGTGTTGGCAGCATGAGGAGACCATATAGTGAATCAATGACACAGCGTGGAGGTGTTGGCAGCATGAGGAGACCATATAGCAGCTGAATGGCACAGCGTGGAGGTGTTGGCAGCATGAGGAGACCATATAGTGGCTGAATGACACAGCGTGGAGGTGTTGGCAGCAAGAGGAGACCATATAGTGGCTGAATGACAGCCAGGACATGTTGGCAGCATGAGGACACCATAAAGTGGCTGAATGGCACAGCGTGGAGGTGTTGGCAGCATGAGGAGACAACATAGTGGCTGAATGACACAGCGTGGAGGTGTTGGCAGCATGAATAGACCATATTGTGGATGAATGACACAGCGTGGAGGTGTTGGCAGCATGAGGAGACCATAAAGTGGCTGAATGACACAGCGTGGAGGTGTTGGCAGCATGAGGAGACCATATAGTGGCTGAATGACAGCGAGGACATGTTGGCAGCATGAGGACACCATAAAGTGGCTGAATGGCACAGCGTGGAGGTGTTGGCAGCATGAGGAGACAACATAGTGGCTGAATGACACAGCGTGGAGGTGTTGGCAGCATGAGGAGACCATATAGTGGATGAATGACACAGCGTGGAGGTGTTGGCAGCATGAGGAGACCATAAAGTGGCTGAATGACACAGCGTGGAGGTGTTGGCAGCATGAGGAGACCATATAGTGGCTGAATGACACAGTGTGGACTTGTTGGCAGCATGAGGAGACCATATAGTGGCTGAATGACACAGCGTGGAGGTGTTGGCAGCATGAGGAGACCATATAGTGGCTAAATCACATAGTGTGGACTTGTTGGCAGCATGATGAGACCATATAGTGGCTGAATGACACAGCATAGAGGTGTTGGCAGCATGAGGAGACCATATAGTGACTGAATGGCACAGCGTGGAGGTGTTGGCAGCATGTGGAGACCATATAGTGGCTGAATGGCACAGCGTGGAAGTGTTGGCAGCATGAGGAGACCATATAGTGGCTGAATGACACAGCGTTGAGGTGGTGGCAGCATGAGGAGACCATATAGTGGCTGAATGACACAGTGTGGACTTGTTGGCAGCATGAGGAGACCATATAGTGGATGAATGACACAGCGGGAGGTGTTGGCAGCATGAGGAGACCAAATAGTGGCTGAATGACACGGCGTGGAGGTGTTGACAGCATGAGGAGAGCATATAGCGGCTGAATGATACAGCTTGGAGGTGTTGGCAGCATGAGGAGACCATATAGTGGCTGAATGACACAGCGGGAGGTGTTGGCTGCATGAGGAGACCATATAGTGGCTGAAAGACACAGCGTGGAGGTGTTGGCAGCATAAGAAGACATATAGTGGATGAATGACACAGCGTGGAGGAGTTGGCAGCATGAGGAGACATATAGTGGATGAATGACACAGCGTGGAGGTGTTGGCAGCATGAGGAGACCATATAGTGGCTGAATGGCACAGCGTGGAGTTGTTGGCAGCATGAGGAGACCATATAGTGGCTGAATGACATAGCCTGGAGGTGTTGGCAGCATGAGGAGACCATATAGTGGCTGAATGACACAGCCAGGAGATGTTGGCAGCATGAGGAGATCATATAGTGGCTGAATGACACAGCCTGGAGATGTTGGCAGCATGAGGAGATCATATAGTGGCTGAATGACACGGCGTGGAGGTGTTGGCAGCATGAGGACACCATATAGTCGCTGAATGACACAGTTACGAGGTGTTGGCAGCATAAGGACACCATATAGTGACTGAATGACACAGAGTGAAGGTGTTGGCATCAGTGTCAGGAGACCATATAGTGGCTGAATGACACAGCGTGGAGGTGTTGGCAGCATGAGGAGACCATATAGTGGATGAATGACACAGCGTGGAGGTGTTGGTAGCATGAGGAGATCATATAGTGGATGATTGACACAGCGTGGAGGTGTTGGCAGCATGAGGAGACCATACAGTCGCTGAATGACACAGCGTGAAGGTGTTGGCAGCATGAGGAGACCATATAGTGGCTGAATGACACAGTGTGGACTTGTTAGCAGCATGAGGAGACCATATAGTGGCTGAATGACACAGCATGGAGGTGTTGGCAGCATGAGGAGACCATATAGTGACTGAATGGCACAGCGTGGAGGTGTTGGCAGTATGAGGAGACCATAAAGTGGCTAAATCACATAGTGTGGAGGTGTTGGCAGCTTGAGGAGACCATATAGTGGATGAATGACACAGCGGGAGGTGTTGGCAGCATGAGGAGACCATATAGTGGCTGAATGGCACAGCGTGGAGGTGGTGAAAGCATGAGGAGACCATATAGTGGCTGAATCACATAGTGTGGACTTGTTGGCAGCATGAGGAGACCATATAGTGGCTGAATGACAGAGCGTGGAGGTGGTGACAGCATGAGGAGACCATATAGTGGCTGAATGACACAGTGTGGACTTGTTGGCAGCTTGAGGAGACCATATAGTGGATGAATGACACAGCGGGAGGTGTTGGCAGCATGAGGAGACCATATAGTGGCTGAATGGCACAGCGTGGAGGTGGTGGAAGCATGAGGAGACCATATAGTGGATGAATGACACAGGGTGGAGGTGTTGGCAGCGTGAGGAGACCATATAGTGACTGAATGGCACAGCATGGAGGTGTTGGCAGCATGAGGAGACCATATAGTGGCTAAATCACATAGTGTGGACTTGTTGGCAGCATGAGGACACCATATAGTGGCTGAATGACACAGCGTGGAGGTGTTGGCAGCATGAGGAGACCATATAGTGGCTGAATGACACGGCGTGGAGGTGTTGGCAGCATGAGGAGACCATATGATGGCTGAATGACACAGTGTGGAGGTGGTGGAAGCATGAGGAGACCATATAGTGGATGAATAACACAGCATGGAGGTGTTGGCAGCATGAGGAGATCACATAGTGGCTGAATGACAGAGCGTGGAGGTGGTGGCAGCATGAGGAGACCATATAGTGGCTGAATGACACAGTGTGGACTTGTTGGCAGCATGAGGAGACCATATAGTGGATGAATGACACAGCGGGAGGTGTTGGCAGCATGAGGAGACCAAATAGTGGCCGAATGACATGGCGTGGAGGTGTTGGCAGCATGAGGAGACCATATAGTGGCTGAATGACACAGCGTGGAGGTGTTGGCAGCATGAGGAGATCATATAGTGGATGAATGACACAGCGGGAGGTGTTGGCAGCATGAGGAGACCATGTAGTGGCTAAATGACACAGCGTGGAGGTGTTGACAGCATGAGGAGAGCATATAGCGGCTGAATGACACAGCCTGGAGGTGTTGGCAGCATGAGGAGACCATATAGTGGCTGAATGACACAGCGGGAGTTGTTGGCTGCATGAGGAGACCATATAGTGGCTGAAAGACACAGCGTGGAGGTGTTGGCAGCATAAGGAGACCATATAGTGACTGAATGACACAGCGTGGAGGAGTTGGCAGCATGAGGAGACATATAGTGGCTGAATGACACAGCGTGGAGGTGTTGGCAGCATGAGGAGACCATAAAGTGGCTGAATGACACAGCGTGGAGGTGGTGGAAGCATGAGGAGACCATATAGTGGCTGAATGACACAGCATGGAGGTGTTGGCAGCATGAGGAGACCATATAGTGGCTGAATGACACAGTGTGGACTTGTTGGCAGCATGAGGAGACCATATAGTGGATGAATGACACAGCGGGAGGTGTTGGCAGCATGAGGAGACCATATCGTGGCTGAATGACACAGCGTGGAAGAGTTGGCAGCATAAGAAGACATATAGTGGATGAATGACACAGCGTGGAGGAGTTGGCAGCATGAGGAGACATATAGTGGATGAATGACACAGCGTGGAGGTGTTGGCAGCATGAGGAGACCATATAGTGGCTGAATGGCACAGCGTGGAGTTGTTGGCAGCATGAGGAGACCATATAGTGGCTGAATGACATAGCCTGGAGGTGTTGGCAGCATGAGGAGACCATATAGTGGCTGAATGACACAGCCAGGAGGTGTTGGCAGCATGAGGAGATCATATAGTGGCTGAATGACACAGCCTGGAGGTGTTGGCAGCATGAGGAGATCATATAGTGGCTGAATGACACAGCCTGGAGGTGTTGGCAGCATGAGGAGATCATATAGTGGCTGAATGACACGGCGTGGAGGTGTTGGCAGCATGAGGACACCATATAGTCGCTGAATGACACAGTTACGAGGTGTTGGCAGCATGAGGACACCATATAGTGACTGAATGACACAGAGTGAAGGTGTTGGCATCAGTGTCAGGAGACCATATAGTGGCTGAATGACACAGCGTGGAGGTGTTGGCAGCATGAGGAGACCATATAGTGGATGAATGACACAGCGTGGAGGTGTTGGTAGCATGAGGAGATCATATAGTGGATGATTGACACAGCGTGGAGGTGTTGGCAGCATGAGGAGACCATACAGTCGCTGAATGACACAGCGTGAAGGTGTTGGCAGCATGAGGAGACCATATAGTGGCTGAATGACACAGTGTGGACTTGTTAGCAGCATGAGGAGACCATATAGTGGCTGAATGACACAGCATGGAGGTGTTGGCAGCATGAGGAGACCATATAGTGACTGAATGGCACAGCGTGGAGGTGTTGGCAGTATGAGGAGACCATAAAGTGGCTAAATCACATAGTGTGGAGGTGTTGGCAGCTTGAGGAGACCATATAGTGGATGAATGACACAGCGGGAGGTGTTGGCAGCATGAGGAGACCATATAGTGGCTGAATGGCACAGCGTGGAGGTGGTGAAAGCATGAGGAGACCATATAGTGGCTGAATCACATAGTGTGGACTTGTTGGCAGCATGAGGAGACCATATAGTGGCTGAATGACAGAGCGTGGAGGTGGTGACAGCATGAGGAGACCATATAGTGGCTGAATGACACAGTGTGGACTTGTTGGCAGCTTGAGGAGACCTTATAGTGGATGAATGACACAGCGGGAGGTGTTGGCAGCATGAGTAGACCATATAGTGGCTGAATGGCACAGCGTGGAGGTGGTGAAAGCATGAGGAGACCATATAGTGGCTGAATCACATAGTGTGGACTTGTTGGCAGCATGAGGAGACCATATAGTGGCTGAATGACAGAGCGTGGAGGTGGTGACAGCATGAGGAGACCATATAGTGGCTGAATGACACAGTGTGGACTTGTTGGCAGCTTGAGGAGACCATATAGTGGATGAATGACACAGCGGGAGGTGTTGGCAGCATGAGGAGACCATATAGTGGCTGAATGGCACAGCGTGGAGGTGGTGGAAGCATGAGGAGACCATATAGTGGATGAATGACACAGGGTGGAGGTGTTGGCAGCGTGAGGAGACCATATAGTGACTGAATGGCACAGCGTGGAGGTGTTGGCAGCATGAGGAGACCATATAGTGGCTAAATCACATAGTGTGGACTTGTTGGCAGCATGAGGACACCATATAGTGGCTGAATGACACAGCGTGGAGGTGTTGGCAGCATGAGGAGACCATATAGTGGCTGAATGACACGGCGTGGAGGTGTTGGCAGCATGAGGAGACCATATGATGGCTGAATGACACAGTGTGGAGGTGGTGGAAGCATGAGGAGACCATATAGTGGATGAATAACACAGCATGGAGGTGTTGGCAGCATGAGGAGATCATATAGTGGCTGAATGACAGAGCGTGGAGGTGGTGGCAGCATGAGGAGACCATATAGTGGCTGAATGACACAGTGTGGACTTGTTGGCAGCTTGAGGAGACCATATAGTGGATGAATGACACAGCGGGAGGTGTTGGCAGCATGAGGAGACCATATAGTGGCTGATTGACATGGCGTGGAGGTGTTGGCAGCATGAGGAGACCATATAGTGGCTGAATGACACAGCGTGGAGGTGGTGGAAGCATGAGGAGACCATATAGTGGCTGATTGACATGGCGTGGAGGTGTTGGCAGCATGAGGAGACCATATAGTGGATCAATGACACAGCGTGGAGGTGTTGGCAGCATGAGGAGACCATATAGTGGATCAATGACACAGCGTGGAGGTGTTGACAGCATGAGGAGACCATATAGTGGCTGAATGGCACAGTGTGGAGGTGTTGGCAGCATGAGGAGACCATATAGTGGATCAATGACACAGCGAGGAGGTGTTGGCAGCATGAGGAGACCATATAGCAGCTGAATGGCACAGCGTGGAGGTGTTAGCAGCATGAGGAGACCATATAGTGGCTGAAGGACACAGCGTGGAGGTGTTGGCAGCAAGAGGAGACCATATAGTGGCTGAATGACAGCCAGGATATGTTGGCAGCATGAGGACACCATAAAGTGGCTGAATGGCACAGCGTGGAGTTGTGGGCAGCATGAGGAGACAATATAGTGGCTGAATGACACAGCGTGGAGGTGTTGGCAGCATGAATAGACCATATAGTGGATGAATGACACAGCGTGGAGGTGTTGGCAGCATGAGGAGACCATAAAGTGGCTGAATGACACAGCGTGGAGGTGTTGGCAGCATGAGGAGACCATATAGTGGCTGAATGACAGCGAGGACATGTTGGCAGCATGAGGACACCATAAAGTGGCTGAATGGCACAGCGTGGAGGTGTTGGCAGCATGAGGAGACAACATAGTGGCTGAATGACACAGCGTAGAGGTGTTGGCAGCATGAGGAGACCATATAGTGGATGAATGACACAGCGTGGAGGTGTTGGCAGCATGAGGAGACCATAAAGTGGCTGAATGACACAGCGTGGAGGTGTTGGCAGCATGAGGAGACCATATAGTGGCTGAATGACACAGTGTGGACTTGTTGGCAGCATGAGGAGACCATATAGTGGCTGAATGACACAGCGTGGAGGTGTTGGCAGCATGAGGAGACCATATAGTGGCTAAATCACATAGTGTGGACTTGTTGGCAGCATGATGAGACCATATAGTGGCTGAATGACACAGCATGGAGGTGTTGGCAGCATGAGGAGACCATATAGTGACTGAATGGCACAGCGTGGAGGTGTTTGCAGCATGAGGAGACCATATAGTGGCTGAATGGCACAGCGTGGAGGTGTTGGCAGCATGAGGAGACCATATAGTGGCTGAATGACACAGCGTTGAGGTGGTGGCAGCATGAGGAGACCATATAGTGGCTGAATGACACAGTGTGGACTTGTTGGCAGCATGAGGAGACCATATAGTGGATGAATGACACAGCGGGAGGTGTTGGCAGCATGAGGAGACCAAATAGTGGCTGAATGACACGGCGTGGAGGTGTTGGCAGCATGAGGAGACCATATAGTGGCTGAATGACACAGCGTGGAGGTGTTGGCAGCATGAGGAGATCATATAGTGGATGAATGACACAGCGGGAGGTGTTGGCAGCATGAGGAGACCATGTAGTGGCTAAATGACACAGCGTGGAGGTGTTGACAGCATGAGGAGAGCATATAGCGGCTGAATGACACAGCCTGGAGGTGTTGGCAGCATGAGGAGACCATATAGTGGCTGAATGACACAGCAGGAGGTGTTGGCTGCATGAGGAGACCATATAGTGGCTGAAAGACACAGCGTGGAGGTGTTGGCAGCATAAGGAGACCATATAGTGACTGAATGACACAGCGTGGAGGAGTTGGCAGCATGAGGAGACATATAGTGGCTGAATGACACAGCGTGGAGGTGTTGGCAGCATGAGGAGACCATAAAGTGGCTGAATGACACAGCGTGGAGGTGGTGGAAGCATGAGGAGACCATATAGTGGCTGAATGACACAGCATGGAGGTGTTGGCAGCATGAGGAGACCATATAGTGGCTGAATGACACAGTGTGGACTTGTTGGCAGCATGAGGAGACCATATAGTGGATGAATGACACAGCGGGAGGTGTTGGCAGCATGAGGAGACCATATAGTGGCTGAATGACACAGCGTGGAAGAGTTGGCAGCATAAGAAGACATATAGTGGATGAATGACACAGCGTGGAGGAGTTGGCAGCATGAGGAGACATATAGTGGATGAATGACACAGCGTGGAGGTGTTGGCAGCATGAGGAGACCATATAGTGGCTGAATGGCACAGCGTGGAGTTGTTGGCAGCATGAGGAGACCATATAGTGGCTGAATGACATAGCCTGGAGGTGTTGGCAGCATGAGGAGACCATATAGTGGCTGAATGACACAGCCAGGAGGTGTTGGCAGCATGAGGAGATCATATAGTGGCTGAATGACACAGCCTGGAGGTGTTGGCAGCATGAGGAGATCATATAGTGGCTGAATGACATGGCGTGGAGGTGTTGGCAGCATGAGGACACCATATAGTCGCTGAATGACACAGTTACGAGGTGTTGGCAGCATGAGGACACCATATAGTGACTGAATGACACAGAGTGAAGGTGTTGGCATCAGTGTCAGGAGACCATATAGTGGCTGAATGACACAGCGTGGAGGTGTTGGCAGCATGAGGAGACCATATAGTGGATGAATGACACAGCGTGGAGGTGTTGGTAGCATGAGGAGATCATATAGTGGATGATTGACACAGCGTGGAGGTGTTGGCAGCATGAGGAGACCATACAGTCGCTGAATGACACAGCATGGAGGTGTTGGCAGCATGAGGAGACCATATAGTGACTGAATGGCACAGCGTGGAGGTGTTGGCAGTATGAGGAGACCATAAAGTGGCTAAATCACATAGTGTGGAGGTGTTGGCAGCTTGAGGAGACCATATAGTGGATGAATGACACAGCGGGAGGTGTTGGCAGCATGAGAAGACCATATAGTGGCTGAATGGCACAGCGTGGAGGTGGTGAAAGCATGAGGAGACCATATAGTGGCTGAATCACATAGTGTGGACTTGTTGGCAGCATGAGGAGACCATATAGTGGCTGAATGACAGAGCGTGGAGGTGGTGACAGCATGAGGAGACCATATAGTGGCTGAATGACACAGTGTGGACTTGTTGGCAGCTTGAGGAGACCATATAGTGGATGAATGACACAGCGGGAGGTGTTGGCAGCATGAGGAGACCATATAGTGGCTGAATGGCACAGCGTGGAGGTGGTGACAGCATGAGGAGACCATATAGTGGATGAATGACACAGGGTGGAGGTGTTGGCAGCGTGAGGAGACCATATAGTGACTGAATGGCACAGCGTGGAGGTGTTGGCAGCATGAGGAGACCATATAGTGGCTAAATCACATAGTGTGGACTTGTTGGCAGCATGAGGACACCATATAGTGGCTGAATGACACAGCGTGGAGGTGTTGGCAGCATGAGGAGACCATATAGTGGCTGAATGACACGGCGTGGAGGTGTTGGCAGCATGAGGACACCATATGATGGCTGAATGACACAGTGTGGAGGTGGTGGAAGCATGAGGAGACCATATAGTGGATGAATGACACAGCATGGAGGTGTTGGCAGCATGAGGAGATCATATAGTGGCTGAATGACAGAGCGTGGAGGTGGTGGCAGCATGAGGAGACCATATAGTGGCTGAATGACACAGTGTGGGCTTGTTGGCAGCTTGAGGAGACCATATAGTGGCTGAATGACATGGCGTGGAGGTGTTGGCAGCATGAGGAGACCATATAGTGGCTGAATGACACAGCGTGGAGGTGGTGGAAGCATGAGGAGACCATATAGTGGATGAATGACACAACATGGAGGTGTTGGCAGCATGAGGAGACCATATGATGGCTGAATGACACAGTGTGGACTTGTTGGCAGCATGAGGAGACCATATAGTGGATGAATGACACAGCGGGAGGTGTTGGCAGCATGAGGAGACCATATAGTGGCTGAATGACACAGAGTGGGGGTGTTGGCAGCATGAGGAGACCATATAGTGGATGAATGACACAGCGGGAGGTGTTGGCAGCATGAGGAGACCATATAGTGGCTGAATGACATGGCGTGGAGGTGTTGGCAGCATGAGGAGACCATATAGTGGCTGAATGACACAGCGTGGAGGTGGTGGAAGCATGAGGAGACCATATAGTGGATGAATGACACAACATGGAGGTGTTGGCAGCATGAGGAGACCATATGATGGCTGAATGACACAGTGTGGACTTGTTGGCAGCATGAGGAGACCATATAGTGGATGAATGACACAGCGGGAGGTGTTGGCAGCATGAGGAGACCATATAGTGGCTGAATGACACAGCGGGAGGTGTTGGCAGCATGAGGAGACCATATAGTGGCTGAATGACACAGAGTGGGGGTGTTGGCAGCATGAGGAGACCATATAGTGGCTGAATGACACAGCGTGGAGGAGTTGGCAGCATGAGGAGACATATAGTGAATGAATGACACAGCGTGGAGGTGTTGGCAGCATGAGGAGACCATATAGTGGCTGAATGGCACAGCTTGGAGGTGTTGGCAGCATGAGGAGACCATATAGTGGCTGAATGACACAGCCTGGAGGTGTTGGCAGCATGAGGAGACCATATAGTGGATGAATGGCACAGTGTGGAGGTGTTGGCAGCATGAGGAGACCATATAGTGGCTGAATGGCACAGCGTGGAGGTGTTGGCAGCATGAAGAGACCATATAGTGGCTGAATGACACAGCGTGGAGGTGTTGGCAGCATGAGGAGACCATATAGTGGCTGAATGACACAGCCTGTAGGTGTTGGCAGCATGAGGAGACCATATAGTGGCTGAATGACACAGCCTGGAGGTGTTGGCAGCATGAGGAGACCATATAGTGGATGAATGACACAGCGGGAGGTGTTGGCAGCATGAGGAGACCATATAGTGGCTGAATGACACGGCGTGGAGGTGTTGGCAGCAAGAGGAGACCATATAGTGGCTGAATGACACAGCGTGGAGGTGGTGGAAGCATGAGGAGACCATATAGTGGATGAATGACACAGGGTGGAGGTGTTGGCAGCATGAGGAGACCATATAGTGACTGAATGGCACAGCGTGGAGGTGTTGGCAGCATGAGGACACCATATAGTGGCTGAATGGCACAGCGTGGAGGTGTTGGCAGCATGAGGAGACCATATAGTGACTGAATGACACAGCGTGGAGGTGTTGGCAGCATGAAGAGACCATATAGTGGCTGAATGACACAGCGTGGAGGTGTTGGCAGCATGAGGAGACCATATAGTGGCTGAATGACACAGCCTGTAGGTGTTGGCAGCATGAGGAGACCATATAGTGGCTGAATGACACAGCCTGGAGGTGTTGGCAACATGAGGAGACCATATAGTGACTGAATGACACAGCATGGAGGTGTTGGCAGCATGAGGAGACCATATAGTGACTGAATGACACAGCTTGGAGGTGTTGGCAGCAGGAGGATTAGAGCCTTCTTTACATCACACAAACTGGAAGCAGAGAGGGATGATCACTGTGATGTGTACTGGGAAAAAAAAAAAAAGAATATTCGTAATTGCAAATATATAGTGCGATATATAGCGCATTGCGAATATTCGCGAGCAACACTAATCAGCAGCATCAGGAGTCCTGAAAGTGACCCGGTGACATAGTGGGGCGGTGGGTGGCAATACCAGTACCCGGTGACGAAGGTGGGTGAAAAAAGTAGAACTTGGCATCAGATGTGTGGCATCCGGCGGGTGGCAGGATATTATCTGAAGCAGGTGGGCAGAAGAAAATGGACTCTTTGTAAAAGTGTTAGAGTGCACTTACAAAGTATTGAGGATTTCCATTCCAGCTAAACTTTTCTTAGGATAAAATAAATGGACCCAAATTTTTTTTTTTAAAGCAAACAAAAAAAAGGTGTGCAAAACCACCAAGTATTGATGTGATGCAAAGACCTCTAAAAGGTGGAAGGGAACAACGCCTGGTCCATTGGAACCGGTGGGGGTAAAAACTTCCCCTGTAAGGCCCTACTCTCGCCCTATTAATTCCCTTCTTGGCAAGTGTTACTCGCCCTAAAATGGGCGGCCCCACACAGGAACCTCTCCCTATTTCCACCTAAAACCCCTGGGAAATGGCAGTGTTTGTAGGGGGGAATAGGGAGAGGTTCCTGTGTGGGGTCGCCAAGAAGGGAATTAATAATGCAAGAGTAACGCCTTACAGGGGAAGTTGTTACCCCCACCGGTTACAATGGACCATACGTTGTTCCCTTCCACCTTTTAAAGGTCTTTGCATCAAATCAATACTTGGTGGTGTAGGTGGCACATGGTAATTTTTGCACCTTTCGTTTTATTTGATTTAAAAAAAATAATTGAGTCCATATATTTTATCCTAAGAAAAGTTGAGTTTTAGCTAATGCATATCCTCAATACTTACTTGTGGTCTAATGCAGAGGAATGTCTGTAACTGGGGAGCAGCACCTTAAATCTGTTTGGCACTATCCATATTTGTGAAGTGTTGGTTACCTGCTGCTGATGAGTAGCTTCTCTATGCGGGTGAAGAAAGTAACTCATCATAGACTGTAGACTCAGGCTGCTGCTGATTGAGCCGGTACTGCTCCTGTCACCCCTCCCCAGCAGCCGTGGCAGTGGAAGGTGAGCGCAGAGGGCCCCCCGAGTCAGACCTGCGAGAGGATGGACGATGGTGCCGATAACTGACTACATAGGATGTCTCTGTAGTAGGTCACTTTGTCCTCCCTCTCAGTGGGTGTAAAAAAAACAATTTTGTGACGGTGGCGAGGGTCCAATAAGGTGGAGATCCAGAAGTCATCCTGCTGCTGAATGGTGACAATTCCACTGTCACTATGCAAGCACCTGAGCATGCATCGTGCCATTTGTGCAAGTGACTTGGAGGGACCCCCTGCCTCCATCTCCACTGCATACTGCCACGGTGTGTCTGGGTCCTCTGTCTCACCTTCCTCATAACCCTCCAGCTCCTCTGGCTGCTCCTCCTCTCCTGTCAGATTACTAGAAAAACCGCCCATCTCGCAAAACCTAAACTGGGCTCCACTCTGCCCCTCATCCTCCACCAGTTCAGCCCCCAGAAGGGCTCATGTGGCCATGAGATATAGGCGCAACATCTCCAGTGCCCTGACCAACCCTTGTTTCCAATGCGTGTTGTAGGAAATGAAGCAGTGGAATGACGTAGTTCATCCCGTAATCCTGGCCACTGACACTGGTTTCCTCAAAAGGCCTCAGCAAACGGCAGGTGTCACGTATGAGCTGCCACTGGTTCACATTGAAGTTACACAGGGGAGTACTCCTATCTGCTTGGATCATCAAGAAATCGGTGATGGCTTTTCTTTGTTCATATAGTCTGTTCAACATATGGAGGGTGGAATTCCAACGTGTGGCAACGTCACAAATAAGACTATGTTGTGGGATACCGTTCTGACGCTGCAGCTCATGGAGGATGTGCTTGGCGGTGTACGAGTGGCTGAAGTGCATGCACAGTTTCCTTGCCATTGTCAGGATGTCTTGCAGATGGGGAGAACACTTCAGGAAGTGCTTGACAACCAGATTGAACACGTGTGCCATGGAAGGTGCATGGCTCAGCCTTTCCCAGTCATGACCTGCCTAAGTTGGGGTCGTGGCTGTGCAGGAACCACATTCACCCAGTGAGCAGTAAAGGACTTGTATTGTCCCTGATCATAGTTACAGCTCCAGACGTTGGCGCTGCCGTGCACTTTTGAACACACCGACAGGCTCAAGGACTGTCCCACCTTCTCTTGTACAAACTTATGCAGGGCTGGTATTGCCTTCTTCGCGAAGAAATGACGGCTTGGGACTCTCCACCTCGGCTCGGCACAAGCCATCAATTCTCTGAAAGGTGCAGAGTCCACCAGTTGGAAACGGAGGGACTGCAACACCAGCAACTTGGACAGAAGCACATTCAACTTCTGCGCCGTTGGATGAGTGGGCGCATACTGTTGTCTCTTGGACATGGCTTCGCCGATGAATTGTTGGCGGAATTGCTGACTAAAAGCGGGAGATGCAGGAGCGACAGAAGGATGGTTTTACACACAGCTCCCTTCGGCTGAGGTGCTGGAGCCTTGACTGGATGAAGGAGGGAGCGGATGGCCACTGGGTGATGCAGCAGGCTGGACCACTACATCGGAGCCACGGTTCTCCCAGGCCACTTTATGGTGGTGAAGCATGTGTTGACGCAGGGCCGTGGTGCTGACATTGGGACCCTGGCCACACTTCACCTTCTGCCGACAGATCTTGCATGTGGCTACGTGAACCTCCTCCGGATGCCTGATGAAAAACTTCCACACCGCCGAGTAGCTGATTTTCCCACCCGCAGTCCCCACTAATTGACTGCTACTGGCGCCATCTCCAGGAACCCCTGTTCCACTACCTCCCGGAAAGGTAAGCTGCCGCGAAGCAGGTGGTCTCCCCCGGGCACGTTTAGCTCCTGAATTTCCACTCCTGCCACCACGCTGACTGCCAACCGTGTTACCGCCTTGCTGCCTCAAGGGCAACCTGCAACCATCTTCTCCTGATGATCATGAAGCCCCTTCTGCACCCACTAAAATATGAGCGGGCTCAGCAACATCAATTGGAAAAGGGGTGCTGCTATACGTATCAAATATAACACAATATCCAAGAAGAAAAAGAAACACGCAAAACAGCGCACACCCGTAAATATCAAAATATTCTCTTTATTAATACATAGATCAAAAGGACAGACAGGATTATTAAAAACATTTAAAACAGGCCAAAAGCAGCCAAAGCACAAAACAGGGTGAGCCCCCTCAACAAGGGAACCCCACCCAGGGCACCTGCCTATTACAATACATCAATAGCGTCACTATGATATACGCATAAGCTGCCACATAACACTATAGTCATCTCAACAGCCCATATACAACCTGTATTCTCATGTAGCAAAGATAGGATGAAATGACACAGGACGGTTAATGGAGGAGTTACCAGGCAAGTGCCCCCCTAAAAACCCCACGCGTTCCGTTGCCCGTCGGCAACTTCCTCAGGGGTGTTGTGCTTCTATTTCCTTACATCTGTCTTATATATATTACATAATCAACTTAATTACAAAGGTCTGTTTGACCAGAAGGAGATACCTGTGAGTCTCTATGGCTTCATGTCCGAGCGCTGCCGCTTGATTCTACTTCCAGGTCTCCTGCCCGAGCGCTGTCGCTCGCTTGTACTTCCGGGTCTCCTGCCCGAGCGCTGTCGCTCGCTTGTACTTCCGGATCACATCCGTAGCTCCATACACCATCCACGCATGCGCACTCCATACTGCAGACTTCACTACATGCGCTTGCGCAGTGCGCTCCAGAGTACACTCAGTCGTTCATTCATTCTCAGGCTGCGTCCCAACATGCCTCTATGTATATCACTTGTAGCCGTGCGCTCTACCACTATGGCCACTCACTAATTCATCCATTCCCCTCTCTATGAACCATCATCTTTCACAATAATAGTCCCTCAATAATATATTTCAATAAGCTGATCTTATGTTATTCACATGGATATAGAAATGCACAGAGAACTTTATAGATAAATTTAAGGTCATTATCTTGAGCTATCCAGATTAGAAAAATAATAAAATAGATAGCATACTTTATATATTCTGTATGATACAGCCAAATTTGGCAAAACCTATAAATCTTATGAGGGACCATCCATACATGTACATCATATAGTCCATATTGCACACAACAAATGTAAATCCTATATAGAGAAGAACAGCTAATGCCTAACAAATCAATATATAAAAAAAATTGGATGACATCATTTTCTTAAAAAATGGTTGTTATTATTGATATCCAGCATACAAACATGCAAGCATCACACGTGAGTATACACATAAACATGGACATATATAGAGTGCCTTACCACTTAATCCACCTATGTGCACATCAACACACACCTGGATATAGCTAAAATAAATATAAATAAAATAAAATAAATAAATGGCTCATCAAATATTAAACTACAGTGAGCAGATAAACAGATAACAGATGTCCATATCCCCATACCAATAAACCATTAGGTAGCAATATATATCCATATCCCTAGATACTTTCATGCAATATTCCCTAGATGAACCCATAATATATAATATCTTCCACATCCAAGTGATTATAACTCCGACTGAGTATAGGTTGTCATAAATACAAAAATAAAAAAAAAAATAAAAAAAAAATATATATATATATATATATATATATATATATATATATATATATTATATGAAAAAGTAGTAAAATAAACTAAAACTAAAAAAAAAAAAAGAAAAGAAACCATTTGGTTATTATTCCAAGTGTTGCCATATTCAGTAAAGACTAGTGTTGAGCAGCAAAGGCCATATTCGAATTCGCGAATATTCGCGAATATATGGACGAATATTCGTCATATATTCGCGAATATTCGCATATTCGTAATAACCTCATTTTATTTTCGCATACGCGACAATTTGCGTATACGAAACTTTGCATAAACAAAAATTTGCATATGCGAACATTTGCACCCCAGTCTCACACAGTAGTATTAGAGCCTTCTTTACACCACACAAGCTGGAAGCAGAGAGGGGTGATCACTGTGATGTGTACTGTGAAAAAAGAACAATATTCGTAATTACAAATATATAGTGCTATATTCGCGAATATTCGCGAGCAACACTAGTAAAGACGTAGCCATAGTGAAAAATACATACTACAGAGCCCATAGCATAGGGCCCAGTGCATTAATGTAACCCATATGAGGTACCTACTTTCTCACATACAGTACAGTTAAATGCATGGTTAGGCTAAGTGGAGCGTACCCCCACATATCTCAGTAGATACCCCAACATACATTAACCCACATCACCTCATATCTCCATTTACTTCAGAATACCATGCCATGTGCGCACATCATACATACAATACCACACAGTTTTTCTACATCTTCTACCTACTAGACCACAGGTATCTCCTTCGAACTCGATATATTGTCATCTAACTGCATTTTATTGAACAGTCTACTTATTTACAATTCCAGTTATCTTAGCAAGTAGTCAAAGATTAATGTCATATGCATATACAATATACCATACTATATACATAGTGCGGCTAAACGTGGCCCCCATCAACTCACTTCACCCTACTGTGTTTCTGGTGGTTCTTTCATTTGGGCTTAGGAGGACGTAGACAATTCCAAAGGACAAAGCCTATCGTCATTCATGATATCATGTGTCCCCCATCAATATGGGCACATTCCGCATTGTTCCCAGACATAACATATCTTAGTGTTCCCCATCAGTATGGGCACATTCCGCATTGTTCCCAGACATAACATATCTTAGTGTTCCCCATCAGTATGGGCACATTCCGCATTGTTCCCAGACATAATGTATCTTAGTGTTCCCCATCAGTATGGGCACATTCCGCATTGTTCCCAGACATAACGTATCTTAGTGTCCCCCATCAATATGGGCACATTCCGCATTGTTCCCAGACATAACATATCATAGTGTTCCCCATCAGTATGGGCACATTCCGCATTGTTCCCAGACATAACATATCTTAGTGTTCCCCATCAGTATGGGCACATTCCGCATTGTTCCCAGACATAACATATCTTAGTGTCCCCCATCAATATGGGCACATTCCGCATTGTTCCCAGACATAACGTATCTTAGTGTCCCCCATCAGTATGGGCACATTCCGCATTGTTCCCAGACATAACATATCTTAGTGTCCCCCATCAATATGGGCACATTCCGCATTGTTCCCAGACATAACGTATCTTAGTGTTCCCCATCAGTATGGGCACATTCCGCATTGTTCCCAGACATAATGTATCTTAGTGTTCCCCATCAGTATGGGCACATTCCGCATTGTTCCCAGACATAATGTATCTTAGTGTTCCCCATCAGTATGGGCACATTCCGCATTGTTCCCAGACATAATGTATCTTAGTGTTCCCCATCAGTATGGGCACATTCCGCATTGTTCCCAGACATAACGTATCTTAGTGTCCCCCATCAATATGGGCACATTCCGCATTGTTCCCAGACATAACATATCTTAGTGTTCCCAATCAGTATGGGCACATTCCGCATTGTTCCCAGACATAACGTATCTTAGTGTCCCCCATCAATATGGGCACATTCCACATTGTTCCCAGACATAACATATCATAGTGTTCCCCATCAATATGGGCACATTCCGCATTGTTCCCAGACATAACATATCTTAGTGTTCCCCATCAATATGGGCACATTCCACATTGTTCCCAGACATAACATAACATATAGTGTTCCCCATCAATATGGGCACATTCCACATTGTTCCCAGACATAACATATCATAGTGTTCCCCATCAATATGGGCACATTCCACATTGTTCCCAGACATAACATATCTTAGTGTTCCCCATCAATATGGGCACATTCCACATTGTTCCCAGACATAACATATCTTAGTGTCCCCCATCAGTATGGGCACATTCCACATTGTTCTCAGACATAACGTATCTTAGTGTCCCCCATCTGTATGGGCACATTCCACATTGTTCCCAGACATAACATATCTTAGTGTTCCCCATCAATATGGGCACATTCCACATTGTTCCCAGACATAACGTATCTTAGTGTCCCCCATCAATATGGGCACATTCCGCATTGTTCCCAGACATAACGTATCTTAGTGTCCCCCATCAATATGGGCACATTCCGCATTGTTCCCAGACATAACGTATCTTAGTGTTCCCCATCAATATGGGCACATTCCGCATTGTTCCCAGACATAACATATCTTAGTGTTCCTCATCAGTATGGGCACATTCCGCAATGTTCCCAGACATAACGTATCTTAGTGTCCCCCATCAATATGGGCACATTCCGCATTGTTCCCAGACATAACGTATCTTAGTGTCCCCCATCAGTATGGGCACATTCCGCATTGTTCCCAGACATAACGTATCTTAGTGTCCCCCATCAATATGGGCACATTCCGCATTGTTCCCAGACATAACGTATCTTAGTGTTCCCCATCAATATGGGCACATTCCGCATTGTTCCCAGACATAACGTATCTTAGTGTCCCCCATCAATATGGGCACATTCCGCATTGTTCCCAGACATAACGTATCTTAGTGTTCCCCATCAGTATGGGCACATTCCGCATTGTTCCTAGACATAACATATCTTAGTGTTCCCCATCAGTATGGGCACATTCCGCATTGTTCCCAGACATAACATATCTTAGTGTCCCCCATCAATATGGGCACATTCCGCATTGTTCCCAGACATAACATATCTTAGTGTTCCCCATCAATATGGGCACATTCCGCATTGTTCCCAGACATAACGTATCTTAGTGTCCCCCATCAATATGGGCACATTCCGCATTGTTCCCAGAAATAACATATCTTAGTGTCCCCCATCAATATGGGCACATTCCGCATTGTTCCCAGACATAACGTATCTTAGTGTCCCCCATCAATATGGGCACATTACGCATTGTTCCCAAACATAACGTATCTTAGTGTTCCCCATCAATATGGGCACATTCCGCATTGTTCCCAGACATAACGTATCTTAGTGTTCCCCATCAGTATGGGCACATTACGCATTGTTCCCAGACATAACGTATCTTAGTGTCCCCCATCAATATGGGCACATTCCACATTGTTCCCAGACATAACATATCATAGTGTTCCCCATCAATATGGGCACATTCCGCATTGTTCCCAGACATAACATATCTTAGTGTTCCCCATCAATATGGGCACATTCCACATTGTTCCCAGACATAACATATCATAGTGTTCCCCATCAATATGGGCACATTCCACATTGTTCCCAGACATAACATATCTTAGTGTCCCCCATCAGTATGGGCACATTCCACATTGTTCCCAGACATAACATATCTTAGTGTTCCCCATCAATATGGGCACATTCCACATTGTTCCCAGACATAACGTATCTTAGTGTCCCCCATCAATATGGGCACATTCCGCATTGTTCCCAGACATAACGTATCTTAGTGTCCCCCATCAATATGGGCACATTCCGCATTGTTCCCAGACATAACGTATCTTAGTGTTCCCCATCAATATGGGCACATTCCGCATTGTTCCCAGACATAACATATCTTAGTGTTCCTCATCAGTATGGGCACATTCCGCAATGTTCCCAGACATAACGTATCTTAGTGTCCCCCATCAATATGGGCACATTCCGCATTGTTCCCAGACATAACGTATCTTAGTGTCCCCCATCAGTATGGGCACATTCCGCATTGTTCCCAGACATAACGTATCTTAGTGTCCCCCATCAATATGGGCACATTCCGCATTGTTCCCAGACATAACGTATCTTAGTGTTCCCCATCAATATGGGCACATTCTGCATTGTTCCCAGACATAACGTATCTTAGTGTTCCCCATCAATATGGGCACATTCCGCATTGTTCCCAGACATAACATATCTTAGTGTTCCCCATCAGTATGGGCACATTCCGCATTGTTCCCAGACATAACGTATCTTAGTGTCCCCCATCAATATGGGCACATTCCGCATTGTTCCCAGACATAACGTATCTTAGTGTTCCCCATCAGTATGGGCACATTCCGCATTGTTCCCAGACATAACATATCTTAGTGTTCCCCATCAGTATGGGCACATTCCGCATTGTTCCCAGAAATAACATATCTTAGTGTCCCCCATCAATATGGGCACATTACGCATTGTTCCCAGACATAACGTATCTTAGTGTCCCCCATCAATATGGGCACATTCCGCATTGTTCCCAGACATAACGTATCTTAGTGTCCCCCATCAATATGGGCACATTCCGCATTGTTCCCAGACATAACATATCTTAGTGTTCCCCATCAGTATGGGCACATTCCGCATTGTTCCCAGACATAACGTATCTTAGTGTCCCCCATCAATATGGGCACATTCCGCATTGTTCCCAGACATAACATATCTTAGTGTTCCCCATCAATATGGGCACATTCCGCATTGTTCCCAGACATAACGTATCTTAGTGTCCCCCATCAATATGGGCACATTCCGCATTGTTCCCAGAAATAACATATCTTAGTGTCCCCCATCAATATGGGCACATTACGCATTGTTCCCAGACATAACGTATCTTAGTGTCCCCCATCAATATGGGCACATTCCGCATCGCTTCCAAACATAACATATCTTAGTGTTCCCCATCAATATGGGCACATTCCGCATTGTTCCCAGACATAACATATCTTAGTGTCCCCCATCAGTATGGGCACATTCCGCATTGTTCCCAGACATAACATATCTTAGTGTTCCCCATCAGTATGGGCACATTCCGCATTGTTCCCAGACATAACGTATCTTAGTGTCCCCCATCAGTATGGGCACATTCCGCATTTTTCCCAGACATAACATATCTTAGTGTTCCCCATCAGTATGGGCACATTCCGCATTGTTCCCAGACATAACATATCTTAGTGTTCCCCATCAGTATGGGCACATTCCGCATTGTTCCCAGACATAACATATCTTAGTGTTCCCCATCAATATGGGCACATTCCGCATTGTTCCCAGACATAATGTATCTTAGTGTTCCCCATCAGTATGGGCACATTCCGCATTGTTCCCAGACATAACGTATCTTAGTGTTCCCCATCAATATGGGCACATTCCACATTGTTCCCAGACATAACATATCTTAGTGTTCCCCATCAGTATGGGCACATTCCGCATTGTTCCCAGACATAACGTATCTTAGTGTTCCCCATCAGTATGGGCACATTCCGCATTGTTCCCAGACATAACGTCTCTTAGTGTCCCCCATCAATATGGGCACATTCCGCATTGTTCCCAGACATAACATATCTTAGTGTTCCCCATCAATATGGGCACATTCCGCATTGTTCCCAGACATAACGTATCTTAGTGTTCCCCATCAATATGGGCACATTCCACATTGTTCCCAGACATAACATATCATAGTGTTCCCCATCAGTATGGGCACATTCCGCATTGTTCCCAGACATAACATATCTTAGTGTTCCCCATCAGTATGGGCACATTCCGCATTGTTCCCAGACATAACGTATCTTAGTGTTCCCCATCAATATGGGCACATTCCGCATTGTTCCCAGACATAACGTATCTTAGTGTTCCCCATCAGTATGGTCACATTACGCATTGTTCCCAGACATAACGTATCTTAGTGTCCCCCATCAATATGGGCACATTCCACATTGTTCCCAGACATAACATATCATAGTGTTCCCCATCAATATGGGCACATTCCACATTGTTCCCAGACATAACATATCATAGTGTTCCCCATCAATATGGGCACATTCCACATTGTTCCCAGACATAACATATCATAGTGTTCCCCATCAATATGGGCACATTCCGCATTGTTCCCAGACATAACGTATCTTAGTGTCCCCCATCAATATGGGCACATTCCGCATTGTTCCCAGACATAACGTATCTTAGTGTTCCCCATCAATATGGGCACATTCCGCATTGTTCCCAGACATAACATATCTTAGTGTTCCCCATCAGTATGGGCACATTCCGCAATGTTCCCAGACATAACGTATCTTAGTGTCCCCCATCAATATGGGCACATTCCGCATTGTTCCCAGACATAACGTATCTTAGTGTCCCCCATCAGTATGGGCACATTCCGCATTGTTCCCAGACATAACGTATCTTAGTGTCCCCCATCAATATGGGCACATTCCGCATTGTTCCCAGACATAACGTATCTTAGTGTTCCCCATCAATATGGGCACATTCTGCATTGTTCCCAGACATAACGTATCTTAGTGTCCCCCATCAATATGGGCACATTCCGCATTGTTCCCAGACATAACATATCTTAGTGTTCCCCATCAGTATGGGCACATTCCGCATTGTTCCCAGACATAACGTATCTTAGTGTCCCCCATCAATATGGGCACATTCCGCATTGTTCCCAGACATAACGTATCTTAGTGTTCCCCATCAGTATGGGCACATTCCGCATTGTTCCCAGACATAACATATCTTAGTGTTCCCCATCAGTATGGGCACATTCCGCATTGTTCCCAGACATAACGTATCTTAGTGTTCCCCATCAATATGGGCACATTCCGCATTGTTCCCAGACATAACGTATCTTAGTGTCCCCCATCAGTATGGGCACATTCCGCATTGTTCCCAGACATAATGTATCTTAGTGTTCCCCATCAGTATGGGCACATTCCGCATTGTTCCCAGACATAACATATCTTTGTGTCCCCCATCAATATGGGCACATTCCGCATTGTTCCCAGACATAACATATCTTAGTGTTCACCATCAATATGGGCACATTCCGCATTGTTCCCAGACATAACGTATCTTAGTGTCCCCCATCAATATGGGCACATTCCGCATTGTTCCCAGACATAACATATTTTAGTGTCCCCCATCAATATGGGCACATTACGCATTGTTCCCAGACATAACGTATCTTAGTGTCCCCCATCAATATGGGCACATTCCGCATCGCTTCCAAACATAACATATCTTAGTGTTCCCCATGAATATGGGCACATTCCGCATTGTTCCCAGACATAACATATCTTAGTGTCCCCCATCAGTATGGGCACATTCCGCATTGTTCCCAGACATAACATATCTTAGTGTTCCCCATCAGTATGGGCACATTCCGCATTGTTCCCAGACATAACGTATCTTAGTGTCCCCCATCAGTATGGGCACATTCCGCATTGTTCCCAGACATAACATATCTTAGTGTTCCCCATCAGTATGGGCACATTCTGCATTGTTCCCAGACATAACTTATCTTAGTGTTCCCCATCAATATGGGCACATTCTGCATTGTTCCCAGACATAACGTATCTTAGTGTCCCCCATCAATATGGGCACATTCCGCATTGTTCCCAGACATAACATATCTTAGTGTCCCCCATCAATATGGGCACATTCCGCATTGTTCCCAGACATAATGTATCTTAGTGTTCCCCATCAGTATGGGCACATTCCGCATTGTTCCCAGACATAACGTATCTTATTGTTCCCCATCAGTATGGGCACATTCCGCATTGTTCCCAGACATAACGTATCTTATTGTTCCCCATCAGTATGGGCACATTCCGCATTGTTCCCAGACATAACATATCTTAGTGTTCCCCATCAGTATGGGCACATTCCGCATTGTTCCCAGACATAACGTATCTTAGTGTCCCCCATCAATATGGGCACATTCCGCATTGTTCCCAGACATAACATATCTTAGTGTTCCCCATCAGTATGCGCACATTCCGCATTGTTCCCAGACATAACATATCTTAGTGTCCCCCATCAATATGGGCACATTCCGCATTGTTCCCAGACATAACGTATCTTAGTGTCCCCCATCAATATGGGCACATTCCGCATTGTTCCCAGACATAACATATCTTAGTGTCCCCCATCAATATGGGCACATTACGCATTGTTCCCAGACATAACGTATCTTAGTTTCCCCCATCAATATGGGCACATTCCGCATCGCTTCCAAACATAACATATCTTAGTGTTCCCCATCAATATGGGCACATTCCGCATTGTTCCCAGACATAACATATCTTAGTGTCCCCCATCAGTATGGGCACATTCCGCATTGTTCCCAGACATAACGTATCTTAGTGTCCCCCATCAGTATGGGCACATTCCGCATTGTTCCCAGACATAACGTATCTTAGTGTTCCCCATCAGTATGCGCACATTCCGCATTGTTCCCAGACATAACATATCTTAGTGTCCCCCATCAGTATGGGCACATTCCGCATTGTTCCCAGACATAACATATCTTAGTGTTCCCCATCAGTATGCGCACATTCCGCATTGTTCCCAGACATAACATATCTTAGTGTTCCCCATCAGTATGGGCACATTCCGCATTGTTCCCAGACATAACGTATCTTAGTGTCCCCCATCAGTATGGGCACATTCCGCATTTTTCCCAGACATAACATATCTTAGTGTTCCCCATCAGTATGGGCACATTCCGCATTGTTCCCAGACATAGCATATCTTAGTGTTCCCCATCAGTATGGGCACATTCCGCATTGTTCCCAGACATAACATATCTTAGTGTCCCCCATCAATATGGGCACATTCCGCATTGTTCCCAGACATAACGTATCTTAGTGTTCCCCATCAGTATGGGCACATTCCGCATTGTTCCCAGACATAACGTATCTTAGTGTTCCCCATCAGTATGGGCACATTCCGCATTGTTCCCAGACATAACGTATCTTAGTGTTCCCCATCAGTATGGGCACATTCCGCATTGTTCCCAGACATAACATATCTTAGTGTTCCCCATCAGTATGGGCACATTCCGCATTGTTCCCAGACATAACGTATCTTAGTGTCCCCCATCAGTATGGGCACATTCCGCATTGTTCTCAGACATAACGTATCTTAGTGTTCCCCATCAGTATGGGCACATTCCGCATTGCTTCCAAACATAACGTGTCCTAGGGAGTCCAAATTTCCTCTGTGGCCAGGATCGTATCCCATGGAGTCGGATATCCTCCCCGGAGCGCTCGCTACACTCTCCCCACTGCAGCGCTCCGGTCAGATCCACTGACCCGGGGCGCTGCGATTCCGCTTCCAGCCGGGATGCGATCCGCGATGCGGGTAGCGCCCGCTCGCGATGCGCACCCTGGCTCCCGTACCTGACTCGCTCTCCCTCGGTCCTGTCCCGGCGCGCGCGGCCCCGCTCCCTAGGGCGCGCGCGCGCCGGGTCTTTGCGATTTAAAGGGCCACTGCGCCGCTGATTGGCGCAGTGATTCCAATTAGTGTGTTCACCTGTGCACTTCCCTATATCACCTCACTTCCCCTGCACTCCCTTGCCGGATCTTGTTGCCATCGTGCCAGTGAAAGCGTGTCCTTGTGTGTTCCTAGCCTGTGTTCCAGACCTCCTGCCGTTGCCCCTGACTACGATCCTTGCTGCCTGCCCCGACCTTCTGCTACGTCCGACCTTGCTTCTGTCTACTCCCTTGTACCGCGCCTATCTTCAGCAGTCAGAGAGGTTGAGCCGTTGCTAGTGGATACGACCTGGTCACTACCGCCGCAGCAAGTCCATCCCGCTTTGCGGCGGGCTCTGGTGAAAACCAGTAGTGACTTAGAACCGATCCACTAGCACGGTCCACGCCAATCCCTCTCTGGCACAGAGGATCCACTACCTGCCAGCCGGCATCGTGACAGTAGATCCGGCCATGGATCCCGCTGAAGTTCCTCTGCCAGTTGTCGCTGACCTCACCACGGTGGTCGCCCAGCAGTCACAACAGATAGCGCAACAAGGCCAACAGCTGTCTCAACTGACCGTTATGCTACAGCAGTTACTACCACAGCTTCAGCAATCATCTCCTCCGCCAGCTCCTGCACCTCCTCCGCAGCGAGTGGCCGCCTCTGGTCTACGCCTATCCTTGCCGGATAAATTTGATGGGGACTCTAAGTTTTGCCGTGGCTTTCTTTCCCAATGTTCCCTGCACCTGGAGATGATGTCGGACCAGTTTCCCACTGAAAGGTCTAAGGTGGCTTTCGTAGTCAGCCTTCTGTCTGGAAAAGCTCTGTCATGGGCCACACCGCTCTGGGACCGCAATGACCCCGTCACTGCCTCTGTACACTCCTTCTTCTCGGAAATCCGAAGTGTCTTTGAGGAACCTGCCCGAGCCTCTTCTGCTGAGACTGCCCTGTTGAACCTGGTCCAGGGTAATTCTTCCGTTGGCGAGTATGCCGTACAATTCCGTACTCTTGCTTCAGAATTATCCTGGAATAATGAGGCCCTCTGCGCGACCTTTAAAAAAGGCCTATCCAGCAACATTAAAGATGTTCTGGCCGCACGAGAAATCCCTGCTAATCTACATGAACTCATTCACCTAGCCACTCGCATTGACATGCGTTTTTCCGAAAGGCGTCAGGAGCTCCGCCAAGATATGGACTCTGTTCGCACGAGGCGTTTCTTCTCCTCGGCTCCTCTCTCCTCTGGTACCCTGCAATCCGTTCCTGTGCCTCCCGCCGTGGAGGCTATGCAGGTCGACCGGTCTCGCCTGACACCTCAAGAGAGGACACGACGCCGCATGGAGAATCTCTGCCTGTACTGTGCTAGTACCGAACACTTCCTGAGGGATTGTCCTATCCGTCCTCCCCGCCTGGAAAAACGTACGCTGACTCCGCACAAAGGTGAGACAGTCCTTGATGTCTACTCTGCTTCTCCACGTCTTACTGTGCCTGTGCGGATGTCTGCCTCTGCCTTCTCCTTCTCTACTATGGCCTTCTTGGACTCTGGATCTGCAGGAAATTTTATTTTGGCCTCTCTCGTCAACAGGTTCAACATCCCAGTGACCAGTCTCGCCAGACCCCTTTACATCAATTGTGTAAACAATGAAAGATTGGACTGTACCATACGTTTCCGCACGGAGCCCCTTCTAATGTGTATCGGATCTCATCACGAGAGGATTGAACTTTTGGTCCTCCCCAATTGCACTTCTGAAATTCTCCTTGGACTTCCCTGGCTTCAACTTCATTCCCCAACCCTGGATTGGTCCACTGGGGAGATCAAGAGTTGGGGGCCCTCTTGTTCCAAGGACTGTCTAAAACCGGTTCCCAGTAACCCTTGCCGTGACTCTGTGGTTCCTCCAGTAACCGGTCTCCCTAAAGCCTATATGGACTTTGCGGATGTTTTCTGCAAAAAACAAGCTGAGACTCTACCTCCTCACAGGCCTTATGATTGTCCTATTGACCTCCTCCCGGGCACTACTCCACCCCGGGGCAGAATTTATCCTCTGTCCGCCCCAGAGACTCTTGCCATGTCTGAATACGTCCAGGAAAATTTAAAAAAGGGCTTTATCCGTAAATCCTCCTCTCCTGCCGGAGCCGGATTTTTCTTTGTGTCCAAAAAAGATGGCTCCCTACGTCCTTGCATTGACTACCGCGGTCTTAATAAAATCACGGTTAAGAACCGCTACCCCCTACCCCTCATCTCTGAACTCTTTGATCGCCTCCAAGGTGCCCACATCTTTACTAAACTGGACTTAAGAGGTGCTTATAATCTCATCCGCATCAGAGAGGGGGATGAATGGAAAACGGCATTTAACACCAGAGATGGACACTTTGAGTATCTGGTCATGCCCTTTGGCCTGTGCAACGCCCCTGCCGTCTTCCAAGACTTTGTTAATGAAATTTTTCGTGATCTTTTATACTCCTGTGTTGTTGTATATCTGGACGATATCCTAATTTTTTCTGCCAATCTAGAAGAACACCGCCAGCATGTCCGTATGGTTCTTCAGAGACTTCGTGACAATCAACTCTATGCCAAAATTGAGAAATGTCTGTTTGAATGCCAATCTCTTCCTTTTCTAGGATACTTGGTCTCTGGCCAGGGACTACAAATGGATCCAGACAAACTCTCTGCCGTCTTAGATTGGCCACGCCCCTCCGGACTCCGTGCTATCCAACGCTTTTTGGGGTTCGCCAATTATTACAGGCAATTTATTCCACATTTTTCTACCGTTGTGGCTCCTATCGTGGCTTTAACCAAAAAAAATGCCGATCCCAAGTCTTGGCCTCCTCAAGCGGAAGACGCCTTTAAACGACTCAAGTCTGCCTTTTCTTCGGCTCCCGTGCTCTCCAGACCTGACCCTTCCAAACCCTTCCTATTGGAGGTTGATGCCTCCTCAGTGGGAGCTGGAGCTGTTCTTCTACAAAAAAATTCTTCCGGGCATGCTGTCACTTGTGGTTTTTTTTCTAGGACCTTCTCTCCGGCGGAGAGGAACTACTCCATCGGGGATCGAGAGCTTCTAGCCATCAAATTAGCACTTGAGGAATGGAGGCATCTGCTGGAGGGATCAAGATTTCCAGTTATTATTTACACCGATCACAAGAACCTCTCCTACCTCCAGTCTGCCCAACGGCTGAATCCTCGCCAGGCCCGGTGGTCTCTGTTCTTTGCCCGATTTAATTTTGAAATTCACTTTCGGCCTGCCGATAAGAACATTAGGGCCGATGCTCTCTCTCGTTCCTCGGATGCCTCGGAAGTTGAACTCTCTCCGCAACACATCATTCCTCCTGACTGCCTGATTTCCACTTCTCCAGCCTCCATCAGGCAAACTCCTCCAGGAAAGACCTTTGTTTCTCCACGCCAACGCCTCGGAATCCTCAAATGGGGTCACTCCTCCCATCTCGCAGGTCATGTGGGCATCAAGAAATCTGTGCAACTCATCTCCCGCTTCTATTGGTGGCCGACTCTGGAGACGGATGTTGTGGACTTTGTACGAGCCTGCACTATCTGTGCCCGGGATAAGACTCCTCGCCAGAAGCCCGCTGGTTTTCTTCATCCCCTGCCTGTCCCCGAACAGCCTTGGTCTCTGATTGGTATGGATTTTATTACTGATTTACCCCCTTCCCGTGGCAACACTGTTATTTGGGTGGTCGTTGATCGATTCTCCAAAATGGCACATTTCATCCCTCTTCCTGGTCTTCCTTCAGCGCCTCAGTTGGCTAAACAATTTTTTGTACACATTTTTCGTCTTCACGGGTTGCCCACACAGATAGTCTCGGATAGAGGCGTCCAATTCGTGTCTAAATTCTGGAGGGCTCTCTGTAAACAACTCAAGATTAAATTAAATTTTTCTTCTGCATATCATCCCCAATCCAATGGACAAGTAGAAAGAATTAACCAGGTCTTTGGTGATTATTTACGACATTTTGTTTCCTCCCGCCAGGATGACTGGGCAGATCTGCTTCCATGGGCCGAATTCTCGTATAACTTCCGAGTCTCTGAATCTTCCTCCAAATCCCCATTTTTCGTGGTGTACGGCCGTCACCCTCTTCCCCCCCTCCCTACCCCCTTGCCCTCTGGTCTGCCCGCTGTGGATGAAATTTCTCGTGACCTTTCCATCATATGGAGAGAGACCCAAAATTCTCTCTTACAGGCTTCATCACGCATGAAGAAGTTCGCGGATAAGAAAAGAAGAGCTCCTCCCATTTTTTCCCCTGGAGACAAGGTATGGCTCTCCGCTAAATATGTCCGCTTCCGTGTCCCTAGCTACAAGTTGGGACCACGCTATCTTGGTCCTTTCAAAATTTTGTGTCAAATTAATCCTGTCTCTTACAAACTTCTTCTTCCTCCTTCTCTTCGTATTCCTAATGCCTTTCACGTTTCTCTTCTTAAACCACTCATCATCAACCGTTTCTCTCCCAAATCTGTTCCTCCCACTCCTGTTTCCGGCTCCTCGGACATCTTCTCCGTCAAAGAGATTCTAGCATCTAAAAAGGTCAGAGGGAAAACCTTTTTTTTAGTGGATTGGGAGGGTTGTGGTCCAGAAGAGAGATCCTGGGAACCTGAGGACAACATCCTAGACAAAAGTCTGCTCCTCAGGTTCTCAGGCTCTAAGAAGAGGGGGAGACCCAAGGGGGGGGGTACTGTTACGCCGAGCGCTCCGGGTCCCCGCTCCTCCCCGGAGCGCTCGCTACACTCTCCCCACTGCAGCGCTCCGGTCAGATCCACTGACCCGGGGCGCTGCGATTCCGCTTCCAGCCGGGATGCGATCCGCGATGCGGGTAGCGCCCGCTCGCGATGCGCACCCCGGCTCCCGTACCTGACTCGCTCTCCCTCGGTCCTGTCCCGGCGCGCGCGGCCCCGCTCCCTAGGGCGCGCGCGCGCCGGGTCTTTGCGATTTAAAGGGCCACTGCGCCGCTGATTGGCGCAGTGATTCCAATTAGTGTGTTCACCTGTGCACTTCCCTATATCACCTCACTTCCCCTGCACTCCCTTGCCGGATCTTGTTGCCATCGTGCCAGTGAAAGCGTGTCCTTGTGTGTTCCTAGCCTGTGTTCCAGACCTCCTGCCGTTGCCCCTGACTACGATCCTTGCTGCCTGCCCCGACCTTCTGCTACGTCCGACCTTGCTTCTGTCTACTCCCTTGTACCGCGCCTATCTTCAGCAGTCAGAGAGGTAGAGCCATTGCTAGTGGATACGACCTGGTCACTACCGCCGCAGCAAGTCCATCCCGCTTTGCGGCGGGCTCTGGTGAAAACCAGTAGTGACTTAGAACCGATCCACTAGCACGGTCCACGCCAATCCCTCTCTGGCACAGAGGATCCACTACCTGCCAGCCGGCATCGTGACAATAGCATTTAGATGTCCTCATCACTCCAGTTGCTCCAATCTCTCCAATCCTTGTCTGTCTCACTATATAGATGTTTATTATTTTACACGAACAAGTAACCTAAAATATCAATATAATATATATAATTAAAATAAAAAAATATATATATACCAACAATTCCAAGTATTCTCCTTAGTCCCAATCTCCGGGGATCTAGTGTTGTTAGTCCTGGGGCGCATGGAGCAGTTCATAAGTGTGAAGCATTATATATATACTCTATACTAAATTCTGTAATAAGGTGGGATAATTGCGTGTGTCCCCAATCCAATAACAACCAGCGTGAATACGTGATCAACTAGTGAATATAAATCCCTCAATATCTAATTAGTGATGTGCTAACTAAATGCATTGTAGAAATTGGAAGCTGTAGGTACGCGCCCCGACACACATTGTGTGCGTCCGGGCACCCACCCACCTCCCCCAATGCTGTGTACTATGTGAATAAGAACGTGTACCCGTGTGAGTGATATATTTACTATTTGTGCAACTCACTACAATGACCCCTATGTGCTGAATACTAAGTGTAAATAGGGAGCCGTAGGCATGCGCCCCGGCGCACAAGAATGCGCGCCCGGGCACACACCCACCCCCCCAAAAATGTGAATGGATGAATAATCTAATGTGCCCATATGTGAGAAATACCTGTGTGTGTATAGTAGGCGGTTGCGGGCATGGGGCTGGAGCCACAACTGCGGCCCCGACCACATGCCCACACCACCTTGTGTTGTGATGTGAACCCACTTACCTATGTGAATACGACAACACTTGCCCACTCATGCCTCACAGTGCCACCATCACCATGGACCCACCACTCATCCTAATTCGTTTGCTTATAATTACAAGCATATCACCAGGTCCACCCCATATATCCCCCAGATAGAGTGAGAGAATCCCAAATATGACTCAAATAAGAAAAATACCAAAGATTAAATTAAATAAGATTAGATTGGATTAAAATAGATTAAAGAATACTTACCCCAAGAAGCCTGTAAACAGGAGCTCTTCGTTGAGACCTCGAGGTGTCTCTGTTCCCAAGTCATAGATCCACTTTGACTCGGCCTGTAGGAGTTTCCTTGTCGCTGAGCCACCCCTAATGTTAGTAGTTATTCTTTCAAGGCCAACCACTCGCAGCCCAATAGATTTTCCTGCATGATATTTCAAGAAATGCCCTGCAACAGAAGTAAGGGGTTTATACAATGCTGCGTCACGTCTGGCCAGGGCTATGGTCGAGAGGTGCTTTTGCACCCTTTTCCGCAGCTGCTGGCCAGTCGGACCCACATAGGTCTTTCCGCATGGGCAGATCAATGCATATATTACCTGAGTGGTCTTACAGTTGACATATCCTTTCAAGGGAAACTCCTGTCCGTCAGTCCGATTGACAAATTTCTCCATAGGTATCACGTGTTGACACACACTACAGCTTCCACATGGGAAGGAACCCTTCAATTTTATTCCTCTCCCCAGGCTTCTTGTCGGTCTTTGAAAATGACTATTTGTAAGTATATCCTTTAAGTTAGGAGCTCTCTTAGCTACCACCAAAGGTGACTTAGGGATAATCCCACGGATCTTATTGTCCGACTGGAGTTTACTCCAATTGTCTTGCAGAATTCTCCTCAGACCTGACCATTGATTATTAAACGTTGTCACAAACCTCAGGGAGTCATCCTTTCTTGTCTTTTCTGTTAGTTTTAAGTAACACCTGACGGTCAGAGCTGTTGGCCCTCTGGTAGGCCTTGGAAATCACCTTTTTCGTGTAACCTCGTTCACGCAATCTGTAAGTCAAGTTTGAGGCTTCCATCTTAAAATCTGGATTTTCCGTACAATTGCGCCTCACCCTCAAAAACTGCCCCACTGGGATCCCTCGTCGTGTGTTTTCTGGATGAAAAGATGCATAATGAAGAAGGCTATTCGTAGCTGTTTCCTTTCTGTATAATTTCGTCATCAGGTAGTCATCCTTTTTCATGATCCGGCTCCTTCTGCACCCGGCTCCCAATTGCGATCGGCTTCATCATAATCCACAGGTGTGTGCACGTCATGATGTCCTCCTCAGGTTCCCCAACAGTGTCTGCTTAGGACTCTGAACACTGGCAACACCGCCACCCACGTCACTCTCCGCATCACTACTTGGCCGCCTAGCGGAGGAAGCGGCGCATGTCTCCTCCCCTTCTTGGCTGGTCAGTAGCTGCTGACTGTTCTCTATTAGATCGTCCTCAGTAAATAGTGGAGCTGAACCCACAGCATAAGATACTTCTCTAGGAGAGGGAACAGCATAGGACAAAGGCAATGGGAGGACAGGGACTGCTCCCGGGCCATGCCAACTGAGGGTTGTGTCTGAGGAACCCACCGACTGTTGATTGGGGGTGTCAGATGTCACTTGTGATGATGTGGATGAGCGTGTTAACCAATCAACGACGGCAGATGAGTTGCTGGTGGAGACACGACCGTTGGCTGATACCGGGAGCTCAGGCCTCTCGCTGCAACTCCTGCTGCCACTCACCCCTAGTCTGCTGCCAACTCTGCCTGAAGTATTTGGGCCTCTGCCACTCCTCTGTGCACCTCCTGGCACTTCTCTGCCTGACATACTTAGTGCGTATATGAGGGGAGTACAATAAACCCCTCAACGCTTAAAACAGTATTTGTCTACAACACAAGCAGGTGTGTACTTTTGGCTGTCCTTTCACAGTATCTAGGTTCTTAAGACTTTAACAGGAACAGAATGGTACACCACTTAGATGTACGCACAGGTTACACTTAATAGAGGACAGTAAACTTTTAGTGCTCTGCTCACCCTAACTGGCTACTATAATCTTTTAAGTTGTTGTACACACCAGTGCTGCAGCACACAGTCGCTGTGTAATACACCCAAAATTACATTTCTCTCTCAATCTCACTCCCTTCCCTATCAGAGCTTCTAGGCTGGATTTGGGCTTGAGGTGAATCTCTGCTGTAAAAAGCTTTTCTGTGCAACACACACTGATCTCTGTCCCTCTCTGTAATAGAACGCTGATGTGAGTGGCCACAAGATGGCTGCCGATTATATAGGGCTGTGACATCACAGGGGTGACTGGCTGCTGATAGGCTGCATCCTGCATGTGATTCTGGGTCATCCCGCCGACCCTTGTTCTCGCCTTCCCAGGATTCCTTGTCCTCACATGTGGATCCGCAATTTTAAATGCCCTGGAGCCTGGACCGCACTAAATGGAGTTTACTGAAGTGATTCGCACAATTGAATCCTGAAATTTGTAACTAATTCGGATTCGTCAGATTCGATTCGCTCATCTCTTAATACACTGAAAGTATTCAGACCCGTTCACTTTATTTTATTTTTCTTTATGCATAGAAATTTCTGCAAATTTTATTTAAAAAATGTAATTTCTCCTGAACATAAGTATTCATACCCTTTACTATGACATTTAACTCTTGCTCCTCCCATTCCTTCTGATCATCTCTGAGATGTTTCTCCACCGTTATCGGAGTCACCTGGGGTAAAGTCATCTGATTGGAAAAGACACAGCCCTGTCTATATAAGGTCTCACAGCTGACAATGTATATCAGAGCAAACACAAAGTCATGAGGGGCAAAGAACTGCATGTGGAGCTCAGACACAGCCCTGTCTATATAAGGTCTCACAGCTGACAATGTATATCAGAGCAAACACCATGAGGTGGAAAGAACTGCCTGTAGAGCTCAGACACAGCCCTGTCTATATAAGGTCTCACAGCTGACAATATATATCAGAGCAAACACCATGAGGTGGAAAGAACTGCCTGTAGAGCTCAGACACAGCCCTGTCTATATAAGGTCTCACAGCTGACAATGTATATCAGAGCAAACACCAATCCATGAGGAGGAAAGAACTGCCTGTAGAGCTCAGACACAGCCCTGTCTATATAAGGTCTCACAGCTGACAATGTATATCAGAGCAAACACAAAGTCATGAGGGGCAAAGAACTGCATGTAGAGCTCAGACACAGCCCTGTCTATATAAGGTCTCACAGCTGACAATGTATATCAGAGCAAACACCAAGTCATGAGGAGGAAAAAACTGCCTGTAGAGCTCAGACACAGCCCTGTCTACATAATGTCTCACAGCTGACAATGTATATCAGAGCAAACACCAAGCCATGAGGGGGAAAGAACTGCCTGTAGAGCTCAGACACAGCCCTGTCTATATAAGGTCTCACAGCTGACAATGTATATCAGAGCAAACACAAAGTCATGAGGGGCAAAGAACTGCATGTGGAGCTCAGACACAGCCCTGTCTATATAAGGTCTCACAGCTGACAATGTATATCAGAGCAAACACCATGAGGTGGAAAGAACTGCCTGTAGAGCTCAGACACAGCCCTGTCTATATAAGGTCTCACAGCTGACAATATATATCAGAGCAAACACCATGAGGTGGAAAGAACTGCCTGTAGAGCTCAGACACAGCCCTGTCTATATAAGGTCTCACAGCTGACAATGTATATCAGAGCAAACACCAATCCATGAGGAGGAAAGAACTGCCTGTAGAGCTCAGACACAGCCCTGTCTATATAAGGTCTCACAGCTGACAATGTATATCAGAGCAAACACAAAGTCATGAGGGGCAAAGAACTGCATGTAGAGCTCAGACACAGCCCTGTCTATATAAGGTCTCACAGCTGACAATGTATATCAGAGCAAACACCAAGTCATGAGGAGGAAAAAACTGCCTGTAGAGCTCAGACACAGCCCTGTCTACATAATGTCTCACAGCTGACAATGTATATCAGAGCAAACACCAAGCCATGAGGGGGAAAGAACTGCCTGTAGAGCTCAGACACAGCCCTGTCTATATAAGGTCTCACAGCTGACAATGTATATCAGAGCAAACACCAAGCCATGAGGAAGAAAGAACTGTCTGTAGAGCTCAGACACAGCCCTGTCTATATAAGGTCTCACAGCTGACAATGTATATCAGAACAAACACAAAGCCATGAGAGGGAAAGAACTGTCTGTAGAGCTCAGACACAGTCCTGTCTATATAAGGTCTCACAGCTGACAATGTATATCAGAGCAAACACCAAGCCATGAGGGGGAAAGAACTGCCTGTAGAGCTCAGACACAGCCCTGTCTATATAAGGTCTCACAGCTGACAATATATATCAGAACGAACACAAAGCCATGAGAGGGAAAGAACTGTCTGTAGAGCTCAGACACAGTCCTGTCTATATAAGGTCTCACAGCTGACAATGTATATCAGAGCAAACACCAAGCCATGAGGCGGGAAAGAACTGCCTGTAGAGCTCAGACACAGTCCTGTCTATATAAGGTCTCACAGCTGACAATGTATATCAGAGAAAACACCAAACCATGAGGGGGAAAGAACTGCCTGTAGAGCTCAGACACAGCCCTGTCTATATAAGGTCTCACAGCTGACAATGTATATCAGAGCAAACACCAAGCCATGAGGGGGAAAGAACTGCCTGTAGAGCTCAGACACAGCCCTGTCTATATAAGGTCTCACAGCTGACAATGTATATCAGAGCAAACACCAAGCCATGAGGGGGAAAGAACTGCCTGTAGAGCTCAGACACAGCCCTGTCTATATAAGGTCTCACAGCTGACAATGTATATCAGAGCAAACACCAAGCCATGAGGTGGAAATAACTGCATGTAGAGCTCAGACACAGCCCTGTCTATATTAGATCTCACAGCTGACAATGTATATCAGAGCAAACACCAAGAGGAGGAAAGAACTGCCTGTAGAGCTCAGACACAGCCCTGTCTATAAGGTCTCACAGCTGACAATGTATATCAGAACAAACACCAAGCCATGAGGGGCAAAGAACTGTCTGTAGAGCTCAGACACAGCCCTGTCTATATAAGGTCTCACAGCTGACAATATATATCAGAGCAAACACCAAGCCATGAGGGGGAAAGAACTGCCTGTAGAGCTCAGACACAGCCCTGTCTATATAAGGTCTCACAGCTGACAATATATATCAGAGCAAACACCAAACCATGAGGGGCAAAGAACTGTCTGTAGAGCTCAGACACAGCCCTGTCTATATAAGGTCTCACAGCTGACAATATATATCAGAGCAAACACCAAGCCATGAGGGGGAAAGAACTGCCTGTAGAGCTCAGACACAGCCCTGTCTATATAAGGTCTCACAGCTGACAATATATATCAGAGCAAACACCAAACCATGAGGGGCAAAGAACTGTCTTTAGAGCTCAGACACAGCCCTGTCTATATAAGGTCTCACAGCTGACAATATATATCAGAGCAAACACCAAACCATGAGGGGCAAAGAACTGTCTGTAGAGCTCAGACACAGCCCTGTCTATATAAGGTCTCACAGCTGACAATATATATCAGAGAAAACACCAAACCATGAGGGGCAAAGAACTGTCTGTAGAGCTCAGACACAGCCCTGTCTATATAAGGTCTCACAGCTGACAATATATATCAGAGCAAACACCAAGCCATGAGGAGGAAAGAACTGCCTGTAGAGCTCAGACACAGCCCTGTCTATATAAGGTCTCACAGCTGACAATATATATCAGAGCAAACACCAAACCATGAGGGGCAAAGAACTGTCTTTAGAGCTCAGACACAGCCCTGTCTATATAAGGTCTCACAGCTGACAATATATATCAGAGCAAACACCAAACCATGAGGGGCAAAGAACTGTCTGTAGAGCTCAGACACAGCCCTGTCTATATAAGGTCTCACAGCTGACAATGTATATCAGAGCAAACACCAAGCCATGAGGCGGGAAAGAACTGCCTGTAGAGCTCAGACACAGCCCTGTCTATATAAGGTCTCACAGCTGACGATGTATATCAGAGCAAACACCAAGTCATGAGGGGGAAAAAACTGCCTGTAGAGCTCAGACACAGCCCTGTCTATATAAGGTCTCACAGCTGACAATGTATATCAGAACAAACACCAAGCCATGAGGGGGAAAGAACTGCCTGTAGAGCTCAGACACAGCCCTGTCTATATAAGGTCTCACAGCTGACAATGTATATCAGAGCAAACACCAAGCCATGAGGTGGAAAGAACTGCCTGTAGAGCTCAGACACAGCCCTGTCTATATAAGGTCTCACAGCTGACAATGTATATCAGAGCAAATACCAAGCCATGAGGTGGAAAGAACTGCCTGTAGAGCTCAGACACAGTCCTGTCTATATAAGGTCTCACAGCTGACAATATATATCAGAGCAAACACCATGCATGATATGAGGAGGAAATGAACTGCCTGTAGAGCTCAAAGACAGGATTGTGTGGAGACCCAGATCTGGAGAATGCGACAAAAACATTTTTGCTGCAGTGTAAGTCCCCAAGAGCTCAGTGGCCTCCATAATTCTTACATGGGAGAAGAAGGAACAACCAGGACTCTTCTAGAGCTGCCGCCCCAGCAGACTAAGGGATCGGGGGAGAAGGGTCTTGGTGACACAGGAGACTGAGAACCCAATGGTCACGGAGCTCCAAAGATCCTGTGTGCAGATGAGAGAAACTTCCAGAAGGTCCAGAACCATCACTGCAGCCTCCACAATATGGACTTTATGGCAGAAAGAAGAAAGAAGCTTCTCCTCAGGAATAACATGGAAGATGCCGGAAGATTACAGAGAAGGATCAGACTGTGAGGAACAAGATTCTCTGCTCTGAGGGAACCAGTGATCGGAGTTTTTGGCTTTAAATTGGCCAAATTCAGGTGTAAACCTTGTGGCCTCCTCCCCAAGAAGACTGGAGGCCGGAATCACTGCCAAAAGGGGCTTCATCCAAAAAGTGAAAAGGGTATGAATACTTTCTGAGTGCACTGTATATATCACAATGTGTGGCCTCTGAAGTCAGATCTGTAACTCATGATGAAGAGGGATACAGATGGCGCTGGTATTGGGGTCTCTAAGTGTGTATATATATTAATGATGAAGAGGGATACAGATGGCGCTGGTATTGGGGTCTCTAAGTGTGTATATATATTAATGATGAAGAGGGATACAGATGGCGCTGGTATAGGGGTCTCTAAGTGTATATATATATATTAATGATGAAGAGGGATACAGCTGGCGCTGGTATAGGGGTCTCTATGTATATATATTAATGATGAAGAGGGATACAGATGGCGCTGGTATAGGGGTCTGTAAGTGTATATATATTAATGATGAAGAGGGATACAGCTGGCACTGATATTGGGGTCTCTAAGTGTATATATATATATATATTAATGATGAAGAGGGATACAGATGGCGCTGGTATAGGGGTCTCTAAGTGTATATATATATATTAATGATGAAGAGGGATACAGCTGGCACTGGTATAGGGGTCTCTATGTGTATATATATATATATTAATGATGAAGAGGGATACAGCTGGCACTGGTATTGGGGTCTCTAAGTGTATATATATATATATATTAATGATGAAGAGGGATACAGATGGCGCTGGTATTGGGGTCTCTAAGTGTATATATATATATATATTAATGATGAAGAGGGATACAGATGGCGCTGGTATTGGGGTCTCTAAGTGTATATATATATATATTAATGATGAAGAGGGATACAGCTGGCACTGGTATAGGGGTCTCTATGTATATATATATATATATATATATATATATATATATATATATATATATATATATATATATTAATGATGAAGAGGGATACAGCTGGCACTGGTATAGGGGTCTCTAAGTGTATATATATATTAATGATGAAGAGGGATACAGCTGGCATTGGTATAGGGGTCTCTATGTGTATATATATATATATATTAATGATGAAGAGGGATACATATGGCACTGGTATAGGGGTCTCTAAGTGTATATATATATATTAATGATGAAGAGGGATACAGATGGCGCTGGTATTGGGGTCTCTATGTATATATATATATTAATGATGAAGAGGGATACAGCTGGCACTGGTATAGGGGTCTCTAAGTGTATATATATATATATATATATATATATATATATATATATTAATGATGAAGAGGGATACAGCTGGCACTGGTATAGGGGTCTCTAAGTGTGTATATATATATATTAATGATGAAGAGGGATACAGATGGCACTGGTGTAGGGGTCTCTAAGTGTGTATATATATATATATATATATATATATATATATATATATATATATTAATGATGAAGAGGGATACAGATGGCAATGGTATAGGGATAGGGGTCTCTATGTATATATATTAATGATGAAGAGGGGGATACAGCTGGCACTGGTGTAGGGGTCTCTAAGTGTGTATATATATATATATATATATATATATATATATATATTAATGATGAAGAGGGATACAGATGGCAATGGTATAGGGATAGGGGTCTCTATGTATATATATTATAGATGAAGAGGGGGATACAGCTGGCACTGCTATAGGGGTCTCTAAGTGTATATATATATATATATATATATATATACATTAATAATTCATTATGGTAATGTTAGCCAAGGGGGCACATACTTTATTTTTAGACAGCAATGTGACCTAGAGTGAAGGGACATTTTACTTCCTACATCAGTGTTTTCCAACCAGGGTGCCTCCAGCTGCCGAACATGCTGGGAGTTGTAGTATTGCAACAGCTGGAGGCACACTGGTTGGGAAACCCTGGTTCTGTGTGTCCTCTGCTGCTGCCGTTCTTCCTTCCACACTGATCCATAGTGATAACATCATGTTTACTGGCCTTACTTGTAGCATGATGATGTCACTATGGAGGTTACATTAGGATCTCACTATGGGGGGATCACATGATGATGTCACTATGGAGGTTACATTAGGATCTCACTATGGGGGATCACATGATGATGTCACTATGGGGGGATCACATGATGATGTCACTATGGAGGTTACATTAGGATCTCACTATGGGGGATCACATGATGATGTCACTATGGAGGTTACATTAGGATCTCACTATGGGGGATCACATGATGATGTCACTATGGGGGGATCACATGATGATGTCACTATTGGGGGATCACATGATGATGTCACTATGGGGGGGATCACATGATGATGTCACTATGGGGGGATCACATGATGATGTCACTATGGAGGTTACATTAGGATCTCACTATAGGGGATCACATGATGATGTCACTATGGGGGGATCACATGATGATGTCACTATGGGGGGGATCACATGATGATGTCACTATGGGGGGGGATCACATGATGTCACTATGGGGGGGATCACATGATGATGTCACTATGGGGGGGATCACATGATGATGTCACTATGGAGGCTACATTAGGATGTCGCTATGGGGGATCACATGATGATGTCACTATGGGGGATCACATGATGATGTCACTATGGGGGGGATCACATGATGATGTCACTATGGAGGGGGGGTCACATTATAATGTCACTATGAACGTCACATGATGATATCACTATAGAAGTCACATGATGATGTCATTATGGCGAAGGTCATATCCTGATTTCTCTATGGGGGGGATCACATGATGATGTCACTATAGGGGGGATCACATGATGATGTCATTATAGGGGATCATATGACTATGTAATTATAGGAGGATCACATGATGATGTCATTATAGGGGATCACATGATGATGTCACTATGGAGGGGTCACATGAGGATGTCATTATAGGGGATCACATGATGATGTCACTATGGGGGGATCACATGATGATGTCACTATGGGGGGAATCACATGATGATGTCATTATAGGGGATCATATGATGATGTAATTATGGGGGGATCACATGATGATGTCATTATAGGGGATCATATGATGATGTCACTATGGGGGATCACATGATGATGTCACTATGGGGGATCACATGATGATGTCACTATGGGGGGGTCACATGAGGATGTCACTATAGGGGGGATCACATGATGATGTCACTATAGGGGATCACATGATGATGTCACTATGGGGGGATCACATGATGATGTCACTATGGGGGGATCACATGATGATGTCATTATAGGGGATCATATGAGGATGTCACTATGGGGGGGTCACATGATGTCACTATGGGGGGATCACATGATGATGTAATTATAGGGGATCATATGATGATGTCACTATGGGGGGGGTCACATGAGGATGTCATTATAGGGGATCACATGATGATGTTACTATGGGGGATCACATGATGATGTCACTATGGGGGGATCACATGATGATGTCACTATAGGGGATCATATGATGATGTAATTATGGGGGGATCACATGATGATGTCATTATAGGGGATCATATGATGATGTCACTATGGGGGGGTCACATGAGGATGTCACTATAGGGGGGATCACATGATGATGTCACTATAGTGGGGATCACATGATGATGTCACTATAGGGGATCACATGATGATGTCATTATAGGGGATCATATGATGATGTCACTATGGGGGATCACATGATGATGTCACTATGGGGGGGTTACATGAAGATGTCACTATAGGGGGGATCACATGATGATGTCACTATAGTGGGGATCACATGATGATGTCACTATGGGGGATCACATGATGATGTCACTATGGGGGATCATATGATGATGTCACTATGGTGGGGGATCACATGATGATGTCACTATGGGGGGATCACATGATGATGTCACTATAGGGGGATCACATGATGATGTCACAATGGGGGGATCACATGATGATGTCACTATGGGGGATCACATGATAATGTCACTATGGGGGGATCCCATGATGATGTCACTATGGGGGGGAACACATGATGATGTCACTATGGGGGGATCGCATGATGATGTCACTATGGGGGGATCACATGATGATGTCTCTATGGGGGGATCACATGATGATGTCACTATGGGGGTGATCACATGATGATGTCACTATGGGGGGATCACATGATGATGTCACTATGGGGGGATCACATGATGATGTCACCATAGGGGGATCACATGATTATGTCACTATGGGGGATCACATGATGATGTCACTATGGGGGATCCCATGATGATGTCACTATGGGGGGGAACACATGATGATGTCACTATGGGGGGATCACATGATGATGTCACTATGGGGGGATCACATGATGATGTCTCTATGGGGGGATCACATGATGATGTCACTATGGGGGTGATCACATGATGATGTCACTATGGGGGGATCACATGATTATGTCACTATGGGGGATCACATGATGATGTCACTATGGGGGGATCACATGATGATGTCACTATGGGGGGAATCACATGATGATGTCACTATGGGGGGGATCACAAGATGATGTCACACAGAAGTGGTGGGGGACACATGAGGCTGGTGTCTTGGTGGTCCTCATGGAGGGGAGCCCCCAGTGATGTCCTTGGCCTTAATAGGTCATATAGACAGGGTCTTCATGAAGCCCCCCATGCCGGAGGCCTCTGTGGATCTTGTTAATATTCTGCAGACATCATGAGGAATAACAATTATAATAATCAGAGGTAATTCCTATAAAAGCGGCGATGATTATGGGTGGAGATGACTCCAAAAGTCACCGCTAAGAATAACACACAGAGCGCGGCCCCCCGATCCTGTAATCACAGTCACAATAGTCATTAATGAGACGCGGCCCCGGAGGGAGATGAGGGCCCTCGAGGGGACGAGTAATCAATATGAGTGGATCCCGGGTCACCTGCAGCCTCAGCTCTTTACTTTATGACACTTTCGGACCTTGAGAAATAAGACGGACGGATCCGCGTGTTTTATGGCGTCAGGAGGGAAACAAAACCTATTCATGGACTGTTTATAAAAATAATATATGGTGTATACTAATGCAGCCCCATACCCTGTATACGTAATAACCAGTAGACTACAAGGACCCCCATACACCATTCCCCAGCTGTGGTTGGGAGGAGCAAAACTCTATGCTGGGGGCTCCAAAATCTAAGGCACTGATAAAAATCACCATGGCTTTATACTGAATTGTGGTGACCCAGTACAGAGTCATGTGCTCCTCTGTACTTCTGCCCATCCTGTCTGGCAGATCCAGCTCAATGTCCATCATCCTCTCCCTAGAACTCTCTTTATTACATTAAGGAATGTATTACTAATGTATTGTTATAACAGAGTTAATATAATGTATTTTATATGCACTGTTACCTTAAATCTTTGTTACTAAGGACCTTTGTTGTCAAGAGGAATATGCAAGATGAACAGGTGGCTTTTCGGTGACCAATGGGATCTCTCTAAACTGTCCCCCTTATATGTTGAGGTCAGGGTTCAGCTGGTTAGTCTCGGGTTCTGCTGAGGTGCAGTGAAGTAAAGAGCTGAGGAGTCTGTGCGATCCAGAAGGAGGCCTGAGGCCTAGTCCTGCAGCCACACTTCCTCTGCCAGTTAAAGGGGTACTCCGCTGGTCAGTGTTTGGAACAAACTGTTCCGAACGCTGGAGCCGGTGCCGGGAGCTTCGGACGTCATAGCCCTTCCCCTCATCATGTCACCCCCTCCCCCCCCAATGCAAGTTTATGGGAGGGGGCGTGATGGCCGTCACGCCCCCTCACATAGACTTGCATTGAGGGGGCGGAGTGTGAAACCATGACTGGCGGGGCTATGACATCACAAGATCCCGACGCCAGCTCCAGCGTTCGGAACAGTTTGTTCCAAACACTGACCAGCGGAGTACCCCTTTAATCCCTGCACCTGTAGTGAAAGTCAGAGCTGCAAGGTAGGAACTAAAGTCCAAGTCCAGTCAAGATAGTCAAGTCTGTCAATTACTTAATCCAAACGTGGCTGTCTCAGTCAAGTCAATTACAACTACAAGTCCCAGCAAGCTGATAAGCTCCCCTAAGTTCACCCTGCATCTCCTGCTGAACTGAGCTGTATAGACTGTAACACCTCGTCTGCCTCAGTAAAGAGCCATTGTTCCGTAACCTTACGTCGGAGTGATTATTTACCCCATGCCTGGCCCAGGAATAATCAGCTATACCTCGGGTGGTGAATTAGGTAAACCACACCCTGGCGTCACAATCACAAAAGGTTAATAACATCTGCCCTTCCGACACCCTCACCACACAATCACCTATAAATTATGAATATTTTATATATATATATATATATATATATATATATATATATATATATATATATATGAAGACAGAGTTCTAATATAGACCATACTAGTCGGAGAGAACTGCAGCAGAAGTGGGTGGTGGGGAGGAATAGTGGGAGCAGTACATGAGAAAGTGGGGATAAAGGAAGAGGAGCAGAGCATGGGAAGGTTATGGGAGCTAAGTCTAGACAATGCTCTGTGAGCTAAACATCCTGGACTCCAGACTGATACATTGTACATAGCTAGTCCTGCTCTCAGCTGAGAAGTGATACAATTGTATCCAGTCTAGACAATGCTCTGTGAGCTAAACATCCTGGACCCCAGACTGATACATTGTACATAGCTAGTCCTGCTCTCAGCTGAGAAGTGATACAGTTGTATCCAGTCTATACAATGCTCTGTGAGCTAAACATCCTGGACCCCAGACTGATACATTGTATATAGCTAGTCCTGCTCTCAGCTGAGAAGTGATACAATTGTATCCAGTCTAGACAATGCTCTGTGAGCTAAACATCCTGGACTCCAGACTGATACATTGTACATAGCTAGTCCTGCTCTCAGCTGAGAAGTGATACAATTGTATCCAGTCTAGACAATGCTCTGTGAGCTAAACATCCTGGACCCCAGACTGATACATTGTACATAGCTAGTCCGGCTCTCAGCTGAGAAGTGATACAATTGTATCCAGTCTAGACAATGCTCTGTGAGCTAAACATCCTGGACCCCAGACTGATACATTGTACATAGCTCGTCCTGCCCTCAGCTGAGAAGTGATACAATTGTATCCAGTCTAGACAATGCTCTGTGAGCTAAACCTCCTGGACCCCAGACTGATACATTGTACATGGCTAGTCCTGCTCTCAGCTGAGAAGTGATACAATTGTATCCAGTCTAGACAATGCTCTGTGAGCTAAACTTCCTGGACCCCAGTCTGATACATTGTATATAGCTAGTCCTGCCCTCAGCTGAGGAGTATATACAGTTGTATCCAATCTAGACAATGCTCTGTGAGCTAAACTTCCTGGACTCCAGATCGATACATTGTATATAGCTAGTCCTGCCCTCAGCTGAGGAGTATATACAGTTGTATCCAGTCTAGACAATGCTCTGTTTGCTAAACCTCCTGGACTCCAGACTGATACATTGTATATAGCTAGTCCTGCTCTCAGCTGAGGAGTATATACAGTTGTATCCAGTCTAGACAATGCTCTGTGAGCTAAACCTCCAGGACCCCAGATTGATACATTGTATATAGCTAGTCCTGCTCTCAGCTGAGGAGTATATACAGTTGTATCCAGTCTAGACAATGCTCTGTGAGCTAAACCTCCTGGACTCCAGACTGATACATTGTATATAGCTAGTCCTGCTCTCAGCTGAGGAGTATATACAGTTGTATCCAGTCTAGACAATGCTCTGTGAGCTAAACCTCCTGGACCCCAGATTGATACATTGTATATAGCTAGTCCTGCTCTCAGCTGAGGAGTATATACAGTTGTATCCAGTCTAGACAATGCTCTGTGAGCTAAACCTCCTGGACTCCAGACTGATACATTGTATATAGCTAGTCCTGCTCTCAGCTGAGGAGTATATACAGTTGTATCCAGTCTAGACAATGCTCTGTGAGCTAAACCTCCTGGACTCCAGACTGATACATTGTACATAGCTAGTCCTGCTCTCAGCTGAGAAGTGATACAATTGTATCCAGTCTAGACAATGCTCTGTGAGCTAAACCTCCTGGACCCCAGACTGATACATTGTACATAGCTAGTCCTGCTCTCAGCTGAGAAGTGATACAATTATATCCAGTCTAGACAATGCTCTGTGAGCTAAACATCCTGGACTCCAGACTGATACATTGTATATAGCTAGTCCTGCTCTCAGCTGAGGAGTATATACAATTGTATCCAGTCTGGTCTATTCATTATGATGCAGAGATGAATTTCTTCTTGGTATTATACATTTTCATGGCGGTGGATGATATAAATCACACGATCCGTCTCCATTTTGCTGTGATATGTAGTGAACATCATTTCATGGTTTCCTGAATATTTACAGGACCCAGTTTTGCGGCTGATTGGCCCCTTTCTGATTTATATACAGTGACTGATACAAAGTGGTTGATGGGTAATTGAGACGCTGTCATTGATACATTGGGATTGTAACACAATATATTAACCACATTGTATCCATCTTCTCTGGATCCAGAAGTGATGAGACCTCCGGGATTGATGTCTCTTCAGGTTTCGTTTTTTTTTCTTACTTTGTGAAGAATGAGTTTTGGCGCTTGCGATCGGCTCCTCGGAGCACATTCCTCATTGTGATTCTTCTTTGGGGGGGGGGGGGGTGGGGGGGGGATATATACAGAATGGAACAGACAGATACATTTTTATAATGGATGATGGAGATAACACTCCAGTGGTTCCCAACCAGGGTGCCTCCAGCTGTTGCAAAACTACAACTCCCATCATGCCCAGACAGCCTTCAGCCACTGTAATTCTCCATACCATGGTCAATTGGCCAACAACAATTTGGAAACTTTGATTTTGCAAAACTACAACTCCCAGCATGCCCGGAGAGCTTAAAGGAGTTGTCGTTTTGCAACAGCTGGAGGCACCCCATCAGGAAACACTGTAATACTCCATACCATGGTCGGATGGCCAACACAACTTTGCAAAATCATCAAAATTAGATTTAGCAAAACTACATCTCCCAGCATGCCCAGACAGACTTTTGGCATCCTGGAAGTTGTAGTTTTGCAACAGCTGGAGGCACCCTGGTTGGAAATTCATTAAAATTTGATATTACTGAAATAGATAATTTCCGGTTTCTCTTCACCGATGTAGTTAAAGGTCCCCATTTAAAAAAAAATATTTTACTTTCCAAAAGAGGGCGCTGCACACTACTCCTGTTCATTCAACAAGGTCTGGGTCTGTAGAGATCAGTGGTCTTCAACCTGCGGACCTCCAGATGTTGCAAAACTACAACTTCCAGTATGCCCAGACAGCCGTTGGCTGTCCGGGCATGCTGGGAGTTGTAGTTTTGCAACATCTGGAGGTCTGCAGGTTGAAGACCACTGGTATAGATCATTGGACAACTACTCCTGCGTATGACTGGGCTGTGCAAAAGAGGTTGTCTAAGCCCCGCCCCCTCGCTGACATCAAATCCTGCTCTGCGGTTGTATTGGATAAAGCTATTATTATTTTATACTTTTATACTCTGCATATATATATATATATATATATATATATATATATATATATATATTTTTTTTTTTTTTTTCTTTTACGTGTAATTCCACAAAATTTGTGGTAGTACCAATATTATGTATTATTATGTCTATTTTACTCTTTATATATTTTTTATGTGTTTTGTAGTACTTTTATGTATTGTTACATATTTTTATATATATTCACCAAGTCTGTTAGGCCCCTTTCACACTATACATTCATCTGTTTTTTAAGATCCATTATATGTTCCAGGGATCGACCGATATTGATTTTTTTAGGGCTGATATGATAATCTGTGGCCTTTCAGGCCGATAACGTACACCGATATTCCAGTATAAATTATCGCCTCCTTACTTGATTTATCCTGTGTTTTTTGGCCCTTGCCTAAGTGACCTGACTGTTCTTCTTGTTTCTGTATCTGTACTGCGAGCTCTCTAGGTTTGTATTCAGCCCGTCTGATTATCTCTTTTACTAGTTATCTGTTTATTCCTAGTGTTATGTATTTAGTTCTATGCCTGTTAACCCATTGTGTCCTGACCTGCTTCCCTGACTTCTGTACAGTGTTTGTTTATTGCAGTGGTCTTGAACCTGCGGACCTCCAGATGTTGCAAAACTACAACTCCCAGCAAGCCCGGACAGCCAACGGATGCGTTTTATAGTAGTATAACTGGTAATAAGAATACTTTCATGCGTTAATATGTATGTATTATATTTATCCTCTTTATATATATTTTATTTTTATTTCTGCAGAAATCGTATAGAATGGTGGATAAGGTCCTGTGTCTGGATGTTGCTCTCTTGTGTATAGGGAACAGTATGGACCCCATATCTGGATCCTCAGCGATGACATTTCCATTATATTTTTTCGTCTCCTCTGGGATTCGTTAGAGAATTGCGTTGTGGTGGATGATGGATCATATACTTTTCTAGGTTACTGCATGGAAGGAGCAGACAATGAGGAATCGGCTCCGGAGAAGTAACAATTGAAGGTTATAGAAGATACGAGAGAAGATTTCACCGCCAGACTCCATACTTGTCAGGATTCGGCAGGCTGGAGGTGGATCCTCTGTGCCAGAGAGGGATTGGCGTGGACCGTGTCGGTGGACCGGTTCTAAGTTGCTACTGGTATTCACCAGAGCCCGCCGCAAAGCGGGATGGACTTGCAGCGGCGGTAGCAACCAGGTCGTATCCACCGGCAACGGCTCAACCTCTCTGACGGATGAGATAAGCGCGGTACAAGGGAGTAGACAGAAGCAAGGTCGGACGTAGCAGAAGGTCAGGGCAGGCAGCAAGGATCGTAGTCAGGGGCAACGGCAAGAGGTCTGGAACACAGGCTAGGAACACACAAGGGAACGCTTTCACTGGCACAATGGCAACAAGATCCGGCAAGGAAGTGCAGGGGAAGTGAGGTATAAATAGGGAAGTGCACAGGTGAAGATACTGATTAAAACCCATGCGCCAATCAGTGGCGCACCGGCCCTTTAAATCGCAAAGACCCGGCGCGCGCGCCCTAGGGAGCGGGGCCGCGCGCGCCGGGACAGCACAGACGGGGAACAAGTCTGGTAAGCGGGTCGGGATGCGCATCGCGAGCGGGCGCGTCCCACATCGTGAATCGCATCCCGGCTGGGGACATTATCGCAGCGCACCCGGTCAGCAGGTCTGACCGGGGCGCTGCGAACAGGAGAACGCTGTGAGCACTCCGGGGAGGAGCGGGGACCCGGAGCGCTCGGCGTAACAGTACCCCCCCCCCCCCCCTTGGGTCTCCCCCTCTTTTTAGAACCTGAGAATTTGTGGATAAGGTTCTTGTCAAGGATGTTGTCCTCGGGTTCCCATGAACTCTCCTCTGGGCCGCAATTCTCCCAATATACAAGAATTTTTTTTTTACCTCTGACCGTCTTGGATGCCAGAATTTCTTTAACCGAGAAGATGTCAGAGGACCCGGAAACAGGAGTAGGAGCAACAACCTTGGGAGAGAAGCGGTTAAGGATGAGTGGTTTAAGGAGAGAGACATGAAAAGCATTAGGAATACGGAGAGAAGGAGGAAGAAGGAGTTTGTAGGAGACAGGGTTGATTTGGCACTTGATTTTAAAAGGACCAAGATAACGTGGTCCCAGTTTATAACTGGGGACACGAAAGCGGATATACTTGGCGGAGAGCCAACAAGAGAGAGCGTCAGCCCTAATGTTCTTGTCAGCGGGGCGAAAATGAATTTCAAAGTTAAAACGGGCAAAGAACAACGACCACCTAGCCTGGCGAGGGTTCAGCCGTTGGGCAGACTGAAGATAAGAGAGATTCTTGTGATCAGTGTATATAATAACTGGGTATTTGGATCCCTCCAGTAGGTGCCTCCATTCCTCAAGCGCCAATTTTATGGCCAGTAGTTCTCGATCACCAATGGAGTAGTTTTTCTCCGCCGGAGAGAAGGTCCTAGAAAAGAAAACACAAGTAACAGCATGTCCGGAGGAATTTTTCTGTAGGAGTACCGCTCCAGCTCCCACCGAAGAGGCATCTACCTCCAGTGAGAAGGGTTTAGATGGATCAGGTCTGGAGAGTACGGGAGCAGAAGAAAAGGCAGTTTTGAGATGGTTGAATGCCTCTTCCGCTTGAGGAGGCCAGGACTTAAGGTTGGCGTTTTTCTTGGTTAGGGCCACAATTGGGGCCACAATAGTGGAAAAATGTGGAATAAATTGTCTGTAATAATTGGCAAACCCCAAGAAACGTTGGATAGCTCGGAGTCCGGAGGGGCGTGGTCAATCTAATACGGCTGATAGTTTGTCCGGGTCCATTTGGAGTCCCTGGCCAGAGACTAAGTATCCTAGGAAGGGAAGAGATTGACATTCAAAGAGAGATTTTTCCATTTTGGCATATAACTGATTGTCCCGAAGTCTCTGAAGAACCATGCGGACATGCTGGCGGTGTTCTTCTAGGTTAGAAGAAAAAATCAAAATATCGTCCAGGTAGACCACAACACAGGTATATAGAAGATCACGAAAAATTTCATTTACAAAGTCTTGGAAGACGGCACGTGCGTTGCAAAGCCCAAAAGGCATAACCAGATATTCAAAGTGTCCATCTCTGGTGTTAAACGCGGTCTTCCACTCGTCCCCTTCCCTGATGCGGATGAGATTATAAGCACCTCTTAAGTCCAATTTGGTAAAGATGTTGGCGCCACGTAGGCGGTCAAAGAGTTCCGAGATAAGAGGTAGGGGATAGCGGTTTTTTACAGTGATTTTATTAAGACCGCGGTAATCAATGCAAGGTCGTAAGGAGCAGTCTTTTTTGGAGACGAAGAAAAATCCAGCTCTGGCAGGGGAGGAAGACTTGTGCATAAATCCCCTTTTTGAATTCTCTTGGATGTACTCCGACATGGCTTGTGTTTCCGGAGCGGACAGAGGATAGATTCTGCCCCGGGGTGGAGTAGTACCAGGGAGGAGGTCAATAGGGCAGTCATAAGGCCTGTGATGAGGCAAAGTCTCTGCTTGTTTTTTGCAAAAAACATCAGTATAGTCCAGATAGGCCTTGGGGAGACCTGGTATCGGAGGAGTCATAGGGTTTTGACTGACAGTACTGGGAGCAGACATAAGACAGTTCTTGTGGCAAGTAGTACCCCAGTTCTTGATCTCCCCGGTGGTCCAATTGAGGGTTCGGGAATGGTGTTGAAGCCAAGGTAGTCCAAGAAGAATTTCCGTAGTGCAGTTAGAGAGGACCAGAAATTCAATCTTTTCGTGATGGGGTCCAATGCACATTAAGAGGGGTTCCGTGCGGTAATGTACAGTACAGTCCAATCTTTCATTATTAACAGAGGCAATGTAGAGGGGTCTGGCGAGACTGGTCACCGGGATGTTGAACCTGTTGACGAAAGAGGCCAAAATAAAATTTCCTGCAGATCCGGAATACAAGAAGACCACAGCTGAGAAGGAGAAGGTAGAAGAAGAAATCTGCACAGGCACAGTAAGACGTGGAGAAGCAGAGTTCACACCTAGAGCTGTCTCACCTTTGTGCGGAGTCGGAGTGCGTCTTTCCTGACGTGGAGGTCGGATAGGACAATCCTTCAAGAAGTGTTCGGTACTGGCACAGTATAGGCAAAGGTTCTCAATGCGGCGGCGTGTCCTCTCTTGAGGTGTCAAGCGAGACCGGTCAACTTGCATAGCCTCCACGGCGGAAGGCACAGGAACAGATTGCAGCGAACCAGAGGAGAGAGGAGTCGGGGAGAGAAACCGCCTTGTGCGAACAAAGTTCATATCCTGGCGGAGCTCCTGACGCCTTTCGGAAAAAAGCATGTCAATGCGTGTGGCCCGATGAATAAGTTCATGCAGGTTAGCAGGGATTTCTCGTGCGGCCAGCACATCTTTGATGTTACTGGATAGGCCTTTTTTGAAGGTCGCGCAGAGGGCCTCGTTATTCCAGGACAATTTGGAGGCGAGGGTCTGGAATTGTATGGCGTACTCGCCAACAGAAGAATTACCCTGGACCAGGTTCAGCAGGGCAGTCTCGGCAGTCGACACTTCTAATCTCCGTGAAGAAAGAGTGTACAGAGGCAGTGACAGGATCATTGCGGTCCCAGAGTGGTGTGGCCCATGACAGAGCTTTCCCAGACAGAAGACTGACCACGAAAGCCACCTTTGACCTTTCAGTTGGAAATTGGTCCGACATCATCTCCAAATGCAGGGAACATTGTGAGAGAAAACCACGGCAAAATTTAGAGTCCCCATCAAATTTGTCCGGCAATGATAAACGGAAGTTGGATGCGGCCACTCGCTGCGGAGGAGGTGCAGGAGCTGGCGGAGGAGATTGTTGCTGAAGCTGTGGTAGAAGCTTCTGTAGCATCACGGTCAGTTGAGACAGCTGGTGGCCTTGTTGCGCTATCTGTTGCGACTGCTGGGCGATCACCGTGGTGAGGTCAGCGACAACTGGCAGCGGGACCTCAGCGGGATCCATGGCCGGATCTACTGTCACGATTCGGCAGACTCCATTCTGGACCCATCGCTCCCTATACTGGGACAGACTCCATACTGGACCCATCGCTCCCTATACTGGGACAGGCTCCATACTGGACCCATCGCTCCCTATACTGGAACAGACTCCATACTGGACCCATCGCTCCCTATACTGGGACACACTCCATACTGGACCCATCGCTCCCTATACTGGGACAGACTCCATACTGGACCCATCGCTCCCTATTCTGGGACAGGCTCCATACTGGACCCATCGCTCCCTGTACTGGGACAGACTTCATACTGGACCCATCGCTCCCTATACTGGGACAGACTTCATACTGGACCCATCACTCCCTATACTGGGACAGACTCCATACTGGACCCATCGCTCCCTATTACTGGGACAGACTCCATACTGGACCCATCGCTCCCTATACTGGGACAGACTTCATACTGGACCCATCACTCCCTATACTGCGACAGACTCCATACTGGACCCATCGCTCCCTATACCGGGACAGACTCCATACTGGACCCATCGCTCCCTATACTGGGACAGACTCCATACTGGACCCATCGCTCCCTTTACTGGGACAGGCTCCATACTGGACCCATCGCTCCCTATATTGGGACAGACTCCATACTGGACCCATCGCTCCCTATATTGGGACAGACTCCATACTGGACCCATCGCTCCCTTTACTGGGACAGGCTCCATACTGGACCCATCGCTCCCTATATTGGGACAGACTCCATACTGGACCCATCGCTCCCTATATTGGGACAGACTCCATACTGGACCCATCGCTCCCTGTACTGGGACAGACTCCATACTGGACCCATCGCTCCCTATATTGGGACAGACTCCATACTGGACCCATCGCTCCCTATATTGGGACAGACTCCATACTGGACCCATCGCTCCCTATATTGGGACAGACTCCATACTGGACCCATCGCTCCCTATATTGGGACAGACTCCATACTGGAGCCGTCGCTCCCTATTCTGGGACAGACTCCATACTGGACCGATCGCTCCCTATACTGGGACAGACTCCATACTGGACCCATCGCTCCCTATACTGGGATAGGCTCCAGGTTCTTCCCACTCTGTTGGCCTCAGGTCTTCTGGTTGTCCAGTATTTCTGCATAAAATGGAGAAGAACCAAGGAGGGAATAACCTGAGGAAAAATACAGCTGAGGGGGCGGAAAAGATCCGAGGGGTAGGAGACGGGATTCTGAGGATGGAGGCATATGTAATACACTGCACCAAAGGTAAAACCGCTATAAGAGGCATTTGGGAATGGACGAGATCTGGAGAATGGACAAGGACACGGACCCTGTGACTGCAATAAACAGATCAGAAAAAAGATGGAGAAAAATATACAAAAGCAACAAAAACACTGATATGTGAGCAATAAAAGTTCTGGGAATAAATGTAGGATGACGAATAACATTAAATGCAGCAACAATACCCAAATTATTAATACATAGAACCAATGACCCTAGTAGCAATAATACAGTAGCAATAGTAGTAGTAATGATAGTAGAAGTAGGAGCAGTAGTAACAGTATCACTGACAGTAATCGTATTAATACAAGTAGTAGTAGTCATAGTATCACTGACAGTAGAAGTAGTAGTAGTAGTAATGATGATGGTAGAAGTAGGAGCACTAGTCATAGTATCACTGACAGTAGTAGTAGTAATGGTGGTAGGAGTAGTAGTCATAGTATCACTGACAGTAGTAGTAGTAGTAGTAGTAGTAGTAGTAGTAGTAATGATGGTAGAGGTAGGAGTAGTAGTCATAGTATCACTGACAGTAGTAGTAGTAGTAATGATGGTAGAAGTAGGAGCAGTAGTCATAGTATCATTGACAGTAGTAGTAGCAGTAATAGTATCACTGACAGTAGTAATAATAGTGATAGTTATAGTAAGAGCAGTAAAATTACTACTTGAATGAGGAGTAGTAGCAGTAGTAATAGTATTACTAACAGTAGTAGCGATAGTAGTAATAGTAAGAGTAATAATAATACCACTGGAAGGAGTAGTAGAAGCAGTAATAATAGTATCAATGACAGTAGAAGTAGTAGTCGTAGCAGTAAGAGTATCACTGGCAGTAGTAGTAGCAATAGAAGTAGTAATAATAGAGTAGAGTAGAAATAATAGCACAGGAATAAGTAGTAATAGCTGTAGTAATAGTAAGAGTAATAATAATACCACTGGAAGGAGTAGCAGAAGTAGTAATAATAGTATCACTGACAGTGGTAGTAGCAGCAGTAAGAGTATCATTGAGTAGTAATAGCTGTAGTAATAGTGGCAGTAGGTAGTAGGAACAAAGAAGGAGTAGATCCAGCACTATTCTTAGCAGCTTTATTGTAACACAGCACTCGGATAAAATCAGCCAATACATCAAACGCGTTTCGAGCGCATGCGCTCTTTTTCGGTGATGTCACAGGTAAATCCAGGTGAGGTTAAATACCTTTCCATCTCAGGGAGGGGGAAAGAACTTACTCCTAGCCCCACCTCTCACTGGAAACCTGTGACACAGTTCACATTAGTAAAAACAAACATTGATTTAAGATATATAAAATTTTCTAATTTTCAAATGTGGACATAAAGTATGCGGCACATGTCAGTATGTGAAACAGACCACCCAGTTTGAAAACTTTGATGGTACTAAAAAATATTCTATCTATAATTACATTAACTGTAATTACAGTAATGTGATTTATATGATAGAATGCACAGAGTGTAATTTAAAATATGTAGGATATACCACACGAAAACTGAAAACCAGAGCACTCGAACATCTAAATGATAGTTCACTCACTGCGGTGAGACAACGATCTGCGGCATCTGTGCATTTTCGTTCTGCACACGCTGGTAAATTAAATTCTTTCAAAATCTTTGCCATTGAGCATGTGAAAATGGGAACAAGCGGTGGTTGCATTAGAAAGAAACTTGCAGATCGTGAGGCTTATTGGCAGTTCACATTGGGGACTCGTTCCCCGATGGGACTTAATGTCCGCCATGAACTGTTGTTCCACTATTAATATTCAATATTTAACATTATATATAGCATAAATCGCTAGGCAAAACATTACTAATTATAGTATCCTTATAAACCTCTTGTTCCCATTTCTTTGATCCCACAATTGTATGAACAATATGGCAATATCTATTGCATGCATGTTCTTTATAGATTTTATATATCTTAAATCAATGTTTGTTTTTACTAATGTGAACTGTGTCACAGGTTTCCAGTGAGAGGTGGGGCTAGGAGTAAGTTCTTTCCCCCTCCCTGAGATGGAAAGGTATTTAACCTCACCTGGATTTACCTGTGACATCACCGAAAAAGAGCGCATGCGCTCGAAACGCGTTTGATGTATTGGCTGATTTTATCCGAGTGTTGTGTTACAATAAAGCTGCTAAGAATAGTGCTGGATCTACTGCTTCTTTGTTCCTACTATTGGGTGTTGGCTGGACACCGATCCGTGCACATTGGAGGGGTTTTGGTGAGTTGGGCAAGTGTCTGTGAACTTGGCAGTAGGTAGTAGTATCAGCACTAGTAAGAGAATTACATTATTAGACATAGCAGTAGTAATAACTTCACTGACAGTAATAGAAGTAACATTAAAAATAATAACACAGACAAGAAATAGTAGCATTAGTAAAATTAGATTCACTGACAGATCTACGACCACAACATGGCGCTGGGACCCTGCGCCGTCTGCTGTAATCCATGGGGAATGAAGAAGTTTTAGACCTCTGCAGCGCCACCACAGGAGAAGTGAAGCATTGCACAATGACCATTACATCCAAGATACTGGCCATGTAGTACATGGATGTGTCCTACAGAGTGAGGAGCGCTCTTTGTCGCTGTTCTCCTGACCAGGACCCCCCTCCCTTCTATAATACTGAGCTCCTACAGGACTGCGGCCATCAGAGGGTTAAGTCTTCCCAGTTTATTCTCCGTTACTTTGTCCCTGCGCCGATGCAGTTCCGCTCTGTTTCGTAGAAGCGGCGTCTCTGCTTTTCATATAAACTCCCTCAGCTCGTTCAGGGATAATGGGTTTCCAGGACTTTATTGAACATTCACCTTGAGCTAATGGATTCATTACACAAAGTTACTGTAAAGAGTCAGGAAAAGACTGAAGAAGAAGAAAGGCCGAGGGGCAAAGGGCAAAGGTCAGGAATCCCTGCGATCCTGCTGATCATGACAGAAGGAAATCCCATGTCTCAATGGGAGGCACAATATCCTTAATGGGATCTTTCCATTCTGACTATAAGAACAAATACCAGAGGGAGAAGGAGACTGATTAAGATAATATTGGGGACAATATTTATGGTTTTCTGAGGGAGCAGGAGAGTGGATTGTTATTGTGGACTATATGTATGGCTGTCAGAGGGAGAAGGAGACTGATTAAGATAATATTGGGGGCAATATTTATGGTTTTCTGAGGGAGCAGGAGAGTAGATTGTTATTGTGGACTATATGTATGGCTGTCAGAGGGAGAAGGAGACTGATTAAGATAATATTGGGGACAATATTTATGGTTTTCTGAGGGAGCAGGAGAGTGACTGAGATGTTATTGTGGACTATATGTATATGTGGTAGCTTGGGGGTGTAGGGTAGGTAGGGTGTAGCTGTGTAGTGATGAAAGGGTGTTGGATTAACCCTTAACTGTCATTAAGCCAGGGTGCGGGTTCCTCTCTGTATATGTATCCTACCGCCCCCCTTCCCAGGAATGATAGGGAGGAATAAAGGTTTGTCCACAACCAGAATTTTAGTAACCTGAAGATAACTTTACTGCAGATTTAATGCAGGTTACACGTAGTAACAGTCTTTACAGAGGACCAGACTTTCGGCTCCTCACAGGTTTGGTTGGGACCTTATAGTGAATAAGCTTGGAGGATTTGCTTTACGCTGTTCCACTGGATTTAGGGGAATTGTTTAGGTCCAGCAGTCACGTAGGATTAACGGAGTTTGGATTGAGTAGACTCCCGGTTTAGTAAGGCTCTGGATTGGTAGGCTTCAGGCCTAATTTGTCTTGTAGTAGAGCTCCGCTCACTGTCATATCCCAAGGGAAAGAGCCGGACAAGAGAGCGAGGATTGGATAACAGCGCCCTTATATCTAAAGGGGCGGGCTCCAAGCTTATTGGTCCCCCAGACCTGTCAGTCCTAATACAAAGCATTGTGGTACATCATGTGACATGAGCACATGACCTGGAAGGTCCTTAACCTTAGCAGAACAACATAATTATTAACCTCTTAAGGACCAATGACGTCCTGGGACGTCATGGCACCCTGGGCCTTAAGGACCAAAGACGTCCCAAGATGTCATGGCGTTTTCCGGTCCCTGACGCTCGCCGGGCAGAGATCGGAACCGGATGCCTGCTGAAATCCTTCAGCAGGCATTCAGGGCAAATGCCGAGGGGGGCGATACCGGGCCGAGGGGGGCGATCTGTGGCGATACCGGGCTGAACGGGTCTCTGGGACCCGACCGCCCGATAATTTTGCATGATCCCGGCTGTCACAGACAGCCAGGACCATGCTAAAGAATAGGAGCGAGGTGGCAAGCCTGCCGCCTCCTCCTATCCCCTGCAATTCTTCGGTTAGTTAACCGACCAATCGCAGGGGGGGGGGGGGGGGGGGCGGTTACTTCCTCCCGCCCTGCCTGGCCCCTGGAAGTCCGGAGAGGACGGGAGGAAGACCGGAGGACGCGGCGGGGGACAGGGGAGTGCTGGGGACCGGCCCCGGTACTTACCTCATCCCTGAAGACCCGGATCCCGGCGAGGAAGATGGCGGCGGCGGCGACAGGTGAGTTCCTCTTCAGCCGCGGTCGGGCCCTTTACAGCAATGCACGTCGCCGTAAAACGACATGCATTGCTGTATTGGGACCCTGTATACTACAACTCCCAGCATGCCCAGACAGTTTTGGCATACTGGGAGTTGTAGTTTTGCAACATCTGGAAGGGCACAGATTGGGAACCACTGTATTAGTGGTCTGCAAACTATAGTCCTCCAGATGTTGCAAAACTACAACTCCAAGCATGCTGGGAGTTGTAGTTCGGCAACATCTGGCTCTAAAGATGCTGCCGAACTACTACTTCCAGCATGCCTGAGAATGTTTGGGAGTTGTGGTTTTGCAACAATTGGAGGCACACTGGTTGGGAAACATTGTTTCCTAACTCAGTGTTTCCCAACCCGTGTGCCTCCAGCTGTTGCAAAACTATAACTACCAGCATGCACTGATAGACTGTGCATGCTGGGAGTTGTAGTTTTGCAACAGATGGAGGTCCCCCCCCTGTAAATGTACAGGGTACACTCACATGGGCAGGGGCTTACAGTGAGTATCAGGCTGCAAGTTTGCAATGCAGCAAATTTTGCGCGGCAGCTCAAACTCGCAGCGGGAAACTCGCTGTAATCCCCCGCCCGTGTGACTGTACCCTAAAAACACTACACTTACACAAAATAAAATAAAAAGTAAAAAACACTACATATACACATACCCCTACACAGCCCCCCTCCCCTCCCCAATAAAAATGAAAAACGTCTGGTACGCCACTGTTTTCAAAATGGAGCCTGCAGCTGTTGCAAAACAACAACTCCCAGTATTGCCAGACAGCCGTTGACTGTCATGCTGGGAGTTTTGTAACAGCTGGAGGCACCCTGTTTGGGAATCACTGGCGTAGAATACCCCTATGCAAATCCCTAAATCAGGCCTCAAATGCACATGGCGCTCTCACTTCGGAGCCCTGTCGTATTTCAAGGCAACAGTTTAGGGTCACATATGGGGTATCCCCGTACTCAGGAGAAATTGCCTAACAAATTTTGGGGGGCTTTTTCTCCTTTCACCCCTTATGAAAAGGTGAAGTTGGGGTCTACACCAGCATGTAAGGGTAAAAAAATTAATTTTTTAAACTGACATGCTGGTGTTGCCCTATACTTTTCATTTAGACAAGAGGTAAAAGGGGAAAAAATCCCCCCAAAATTTGTAATGCAATTTCTCCCGACTACGGAGATACCCCATATGTGGGCGCAAAGTGCTCTGGGGGCGCACAACAAGGCCCAGAAGGAAGAGTGCGCCATGTACATTTGAGGTGATTTGCACAGGGGTAGCTGATTGTTACAGCGGTTTTGACAAACGCAAAAAAAACAAAACCCCACATGTGACCCCATTTCGGAAACTACACCCCTCACGGAATGTAATGAGGGGTGCAGTGAGAATTTACACCCCACTGGTGTCTGACAGAGCTTTGGAACAGTGGGCTGTGCAAATAAATTTTGTACAGCCCACTGTTCCAAAGATCTGACAGACACCAGTGGGGGGTAAATGCTCACTGTACCCCTTGTTACGTTCCTCAAGGGGTCTAGTTTCCAAAATGGTATGCCATGTGGGGGTTATTTTGCTGTCCTGGCACCATAGGGGCTTCCTAATTGCGACATGCCCCCCGAGCAAAATTTGCTCTCAAAAAGCCAAATATGACTCCTTCTCTTCTGAGCATTGTAGTTCGCCCGCAGTGCGCTTCAGGTCAACTTATGGGGTACCACCATACCCAGAAGAGATGGGGTTACAAATTTTGGGGGGGTATTTTCTGCTATTAACCCTTGCATAAATGTGAAATTTGGGGGGGAAACACACATTTTAGTGAATTTTTTTAAATATTTTTTTACATATGCAAAAGTCGTGAAACACCTGTAGGGTATTAAGGCTCACTTTATTCCTTGTTACGTTCCTCAAGGGGTCTAGTTTCCAAAATGGTATGCCATGTGTTTTTTTTTCCTGTTCTGGCACCATAGGGGCTTCCTAAATGCAACATGCCCCCCAAAAACCATTTCAGAAAAACGTACTCTCCAAAATCCCCTTGTCGCTCCTTCGCTTCTGAGCCCTCTACTGCGCCTGCCGAACACTTTACATAGACATAAGAGGTATGTGCTTACTCGAGACACATTGGGCTACAAATATAAGTATACATTTTCTCCTTTTACCGCTTGTAAAAATTCCAAAATTGGGTCTACAAGAACATTCGAGTGTAAAAAATGAAGATTGTGAATTTTCTCCTTCACTTTGCTGCTATTCCTGTGAAACACCTAAAGGGTTAAAACGCTGACTGAATGTCATTTTGAATACTTTGGGGGCTGCAGTTTTTATAATGGGGTCATTTGTGAGGTATTTCTAAGATGAAGACCCTTCAAATCCACTTCAAACCTGAACTGGTCCCTGAAAAATTGTGATTTTGGAAATTTTGTGAAAAATTGGAAAATTGCTGCTGAACTTTGAAGCCCTCTGGTGTCTTCCAAAAGTAAAAACTCGTCAATTTCATGATGAAAATATAAAGTAGACATATTGTATATGTGAATAAAAAAAATGATTTGGAATATCCATTTTCCTTACAAGCAGAGAGCTTCAAAGTTAGAAAAATGCAAAATTTTAAATTTTTTCATAAAATTTTGGAATTTTTCACTAAGAAACTATTCAAGTATTGACAAAATGTTACCAATAACATAGAATATGTCACGAAAAAACAATCTCGGAATCAGAATGATAGGTAAAAGTATTCCAGAGTTATTAATGTTTAAAGTGACAGTGGTCAGATGTGCAAAAAACGCTCTGGTCCTAAGGTGTAAAATGGCCTGGTCCTTAACCCCTTAAGGACTCAGGGTTTTTCCGTTTTTTCACTTTCGTTTTTTCCTCCTTACCTTTTAAAAATCATAACCCTTTCAATTTTCCACCTAAAAATCCATATTATGGCTTATTTTTGGCGTCGCCAATTCTACTTTGCAGTGACATTAGTCATTTTACCCAAAAATGCACGGTAAAATGGAAAAAAAAATCATTGTGCGACAAAATCGAAAAAGAAACGCCATTTTGTAACTTTTGGGGGCTTCCGTTTCTACGCAGTGCATATTTCGGTAAAAATTACACCTTATCATTATTCTGTAGGTCCATACGGTTAAAATGATCCCCTACTTATATAGGTGATTTTGTCGCACTTCTGGAAAAAATCATAACTACATGCAGGAAAATTTATACGTTTAAAAATGTCATCTTCTGACCCCTATAACTTTTTAATTTTTCCATGTACAGGGCGGTATGAGGTCTCATTTTTTGCGCCGTGATCTGAAGTTTTTATCGGTATGATTTTTGTTTTGATCGGACTTTTTGATCACTTTTTATTCATTCTTTTAATGGTATAAAAAGTGACCAAAATACGCTTTTTTGGACTTTGGAATTTTTTTGCTCGTACGCCATTGACCGTGCAGTTTAATTAATGATATATTTTTATAGTTCGGACATTTACACACGCGGCGATACCACATATGTTTATTTATTTATTTTTTTACACTGTTTTATTTTTTTTTATGGGAAAAGGGGGCTGATTCAAACTTTTATTAGGGAAGGGGTTAAATGACCTTTATTAACACTTTTTTTTACATTTTTTTTGCAGTGTTATAGGTCCCATAGGGACCTATAACACTGCACACACTGATCTCTTATAATGATCATTGTTATCCCATAGGGACCTATAACACTGCACACACTGATCTCATACTGATCATTGTTATCCCATAGGGACCTATAACACTGCACACACTGATCTCTTATACTGATCATTGTTATCCCATAGGGACCTATAACACTGCACACACTGATCTCTCATCCTGATCACAGGCGTGTATTAACACGCCTGTGATCAGTGTTATCGGCGCTTGACTGCTCCTGCCTGGATCTCAGGCACGGAGCAGTCATTCGTCGATCGGACACCGAGGAGGCAGGTAAGGGCCCTCCCGGTGTCTGGTCAGCTGTTCGGGACGCCGTGATTTCACTGCGGCGGTCCCGAACAGCCCGACTGAGCAGCCGGGTCACTTTCAGTCTCACTTTAGAAGCGGCGGTCAGCTTTGACCGCCGCTTCTAAAGGGTTAATACCGCACATCGCCGCGATCGGCGATGTGTGGTATTAGCCGCGGATCCCGGCCATTGATGAGCGCTGGGACCAACGCGATATGATGCAGGATCGCGGCGCGATCCCGCTTCATATCGCAGGAGCCGGCGCAGGACGTAAATATACGTCCTGCGTTGTTAAGGCGTTAAAGGGGTACTCCGGTGAAAAACTTTTTTTTTTTTTTTTTAAATCAACTGGTGCCAGAAAGTTAAACAGATTTGTAAATTACTTCTATTAAAAAATCTTAATCCTTCCTGTACTTATTAGCTGCTGAATACTACAGCGGAAATTCTTTTCTTTTTGAAACACAGTGCTGTCTGCTGACATCATGACCACAGTGCTCTCTGCTGACATCATGAGCACAGTGCTCTCTGCTGACATCTCTGTCCATTTTAGGAACTGTCCAGAACAGCATGTGTTTGCTATGGGGATTTCCTTTTACCCTGGACAGTTCCAAAAATGGAGAGAGATGTCAGCAGAGACAAACGGAAAATAATTTCCACTGTAGTATTCAGCAGCTAATAAGTACAGGAAGGATTAAGATTTTGTAATAGAAGTAATTTACAAATCTGTTTAACTTTCTGGCACCAGTTGATTTAAAAAAAAAAAGTTTTTCACCGGAGTACCCCCTTTAATCATGTGACCTAAGGTCCTGAAAGCAACATTTACACTATACAATATATAAAATATGAACCAAAAACAAAAAAGAAATCCAAATTGACACCTACAACTATAAATGGCCATATTCAGCTACATGGTGTCTATTATGATCCTTAATTTATAGCGGAAAACTCACATCACAATATGACACAACCAGAAGAAAAAAGAGTTTGCACAATACCGCGTCAATAAAATATAACTTTTATTATAATCATAATATCTATAAAATGTGAACCAACTGGATACAAAAAATGAGGGCCTCAGAGCTGAGGCCGATCAACCATACAGGGAGCACAACACACCGCAGATATTCGGGAGCACTACCAGTCTCAGCAATGACTAATTATCATGTCTCTCCTATACATATAGGGAACCGTACCTACACCTCCTCAAAATAAAGTGCAGACTGCTACCTACCATGAAGGTGTACGGTGTCCTATAATGACTGGACATGGGTCCTAGTCATAAAGTGCTTGATGCTGTAAACATAGTCTAAACATCTAAAGTGCCAGTGTCTTACCCATTTGTGTGCTGCTCCTCCGTCCCCAACGCCGTTTCGTAACCTTTCTCAAGGGGGCAGTTGCTCAATATATAGAATATACACATAAAATTAAAGAAGGAAGAGGCGACTAGGGGTTATCCCACTAAGAGCATCCTATCAGTACGCAGGAACTCTGAATTTGGGGACTTATTACACAAGGTACAGTACATGTACAGTACCGGGACACCAAATATGGCTGTCCGAGGGAGAGGGAGACTGATTCAAATAATATTGGAGACAATATTTATGGCAACCAGAGGGGGAAGGAGACTGACTAAGATGGTATTGGGGACAATGTTTATGGCTTTCTGAGGGAGAAGGAGACTAACTAAGATGCTATAGGGGACTATATAAGTGAAAGGATCTGAAAAAGTTCAGAATCCACTGTATACAGCTACCAGAGGGTAGCTGTATACAGTGGATTGACTGACTAGAAAATTGACTAAAACTTACTGGGGACTATATTTACAGTATCAGAAGGGGAAGAAGTCTGACTGGCAAGAACCTACTGGGGAGTATTTTTACAGCTACCAGAGGGGGAATGAGACTAACTGGAAACTTAATGTGGAAGTATATGATTGGCTGCCAGAAGGGAATGTGACTGACTGGATACTATATTTATGGCTGGTAGAGGTAGGAAACTGGCTGATTTTTGGGGGGCTATATTTACAACTGCCAGAGGGGGGAGAAGACTGACTAAGAGCTTACAAGGGACTAATGGCTGCTACGAGGGGTGGAAGACTTGCCCTCACAAATAGCTGCCAGAGGGGGTAGGAGGCTGACTGGGAACTTACTGGGGACTGTTCTGATTGTTAGGAATAAGAATAAATAGTAAGAAGGGAGCAGAAGTAAAAAGGTTCAAACTGATCTACAAGTGGAAACAATGTGATCTGGCATTTATATTGGTAATGGCCTTTTGGTACTTTTCAGTTCGTTGTGGCTCGAGCTCGGTGGTGTCCAGGTCTCCTATGGTCCTTCTATGGTCCTTGTCCTCTGGTGTTGAGTTTCCCGCATTCTAGGGTTAATCTGAGGACGGTTTGATGAATCTTCGTGTAGTTCATCATTTCTAATGTCAGCCATGAAATAATTACCAGAATTAATCACCGCGTCAGAAGTGGAATCATCAAAAGAATTGTTACGTGGGATCCGCAGCAGGATGATCAGCAACAATGTAACAGCACAATACAGGCGCCTCATCGGGGGGGATGGGGGGATTTATTTCTATACTAATCTGCCAAATTTAATTAAAAATAAAATAACATCAATAAAAGTAGAAGAAATAAAGCATCTTATCCCATTTTGTCTACTAAAATCCCCTAAAAACTATTTTCTATTTTGATATTTTGTTGTCAGCAGGAAAATAGGTAACAATACGGCGGCTTTATCTGACTGGGGGGATTTGTCAGGAAATATTAAGTATGAACATCCTCAGATCCAGCCGCGATGGGATAATGTGCTCAGAATATTTATCATTTTTGGTGGTAAGATTAAGGATGATACTTTTATTGATACATAAATCTGCAGAAATTCATTAAAATACAATAAAGTTATTTCTCGTCGTGACGGGGAAGGAGATTAGGTAACAATACAATAAAAGAGTTTCATCTCTTGGGGTAAGTTTTTTGGGTCAAATATTACCACCCCTGGTTCCAGCTAGAATGGTTTCATTATATTATGAATGATACATTATTACTTTTTTTTATGTACAAAAATTCAAAATAATTAGGAAAGATAAACATTTTTACTATTTTTATCCTTTGAACATGTCTTAAATTATTTAAAAAAATTGAGCAAGACAACTTTGTCCCGAATAGAAGATAAAAATGTCATCTATGTATCCACATGCACTCTGGGATGTGTACACATCGGCTCAAAAGGGGCTGGAGCCCCGGCCCTTTTACTGCACCGGCCTCTTTGATGCCCTCACAAAAGAAGCTGCAGACTCAGGTGCAGTCAGAGGGTTTGTGCATTTAATACAGGGTGCTGAGCCCTCCCAGCAGGAATTAATGGAGACACAAGATACCGTATATACTCAAGTATAAGCCGACCCGAATATAAGCTGAGGCTCCTAATTTCACCCAAAAAACCCAGGAAAAGTTATTGACTCGACTATAAGCCTAGGGTGGGAAATACATCATCCCCCCCGTCATCATCCAGACCCCCGTCATTAACACCCCCGTCATCATCACTCCCGTCATCATCACGCCTGTCATCATCCCTAGTCATCATCACCACCTGTCATCATCCCCCTATCATCATCCCCCTGTCATCATCCCCCTGTAATCATCACCCTCGTCATCATCCCCCTGTCATCATCCCCCTCTTCATCATCCCCCTGTCATCATTACCCTGTCATCATCCCCCTGTCATCATCCCCCTGTCATCATCACCCTGTCATCATCACCGCCTGTCATCATCCCCCTGTCATTATCACCCTGTCATCATCATCGCCTGTCATCATCCCCCGTCATCATCACCCTGTCATCATCACCGCCTGTCATCATCCCCCGTCATCATCACCCTGTCATCATCACCGCCTGTCATCATCCCCCGTCATCATCACCCTGTCATCATCACCGCCTGTCATCATCCCCCGTCATCATCACCCTGTCATCATCACCGCCTGTCATCATCCCCCGTCATCATCACCCTGTCATCATCACCGCCTGTCATCATCCCTAGTCATCATTACCACCTGTCATCATCCCCCTGTCATCATCCCCCTGTCATCATCCCCCTGTCATCATCACCCTCGTCATCATCACCGCCTGGCCATCCCTTCTCAGTGGTCTTCAACAGCCATCGGCTGTCCAGGCATGCTGGGAGTTGTAGTTTTGAAACATTTTGAGGTCCGCAGGTTGGAGACCACTGCGGCCTTTGTTATCATCCAGACCCCCCTTTAGTTTTCTACTCACCTCCCCTAGGTGGGAAGGAAGGGTGAGCTGGTCTGGGCCATCTATGCTGCAGGGACCGTCCAGTGGGTAGGGTTAGTCGTTCGGGGCTGTCCATCTTCACCGGGAGACCCTCTTCTCCGCTCTGGGCCGGACCCGGACTAGTGACGTTGCCTTGACGACGACGCACATGGACGTTCATGCGCAGGGACGTCACGCTGCAGCGCACGGTCATCCCTATGAGTCATCTGGCCCAGACCAGCTCACCCTTCCTTCCCACCGGGGGGAGGTGAGTAGAAAACTAAAGGTGGGTCTGGATGATGACGAAGGCCACAGTGGTCTTCAACCTGCGGACCTCCAGATGTTTCAAAACTACAACTCCCAGCATGCCCGGACAGCCGATGGCTGTCCGGGCATGCTGGATGTTGTAGTTTCGCAACATCTGGAGGTCCACAGGTTGAAGACCACTGAGAAGTATAAGCCGAGGGGGCGTTTTCGGCTTATACTCGAGTATATACTGTATGGGAAATTGATGGAGGAATAGAGCCACAGTATATAGTTCATTAATAGGGTTACAATATATACATAATTAGTGGGAGTAAAATATATATATATATATATATATATATATATATATATATATATATATATATATATAGATAGATAGATAGATAGATAGCAACAAAAAAAAGATCTCCGTGCAGCGGACATTGTAAGGTGAAAAAAACTAGCTCAGAGGTTTATTCCATAATGAAGTGTTTTCACAACAAGCAACGTTTCGACCAGGTTCACCCAGTCATTTTCAAGCAGTGCACATTCCAAAAGCTCCCACACATATAAATAAGGGAACCAATCAACTGATACTAAAAGTGCATTAATTACTTCATTAAGTAAATATTATAAAACTACCGTGATATTTCCATCATTATAGTGCATTATAGTGCATAAAGTGCACGCGCGTGCTGGGAGGACACAGAAGCCAGGGAGAGGTAAGTGGAACGGGATGCGACCCGCGTGTGGACTTGTACCGCCGTGCGGATCGCATCCCCGCCGGCAGCACTGAAGCAGCGCTCCTGGCCAGAGGGACAGACTGGGGTGCTGCAGGGGGACATACGTCGTGAGCGCTCGGGGATGGATGCGGGACCCGGAGCGTTACAATATGTAAACTGCACCAAAAAAAGGCACAAAGGATGAGGTGTAACATTTTAGCATAAAAATTTTAAACTTCATCCCTGGCCCATATTTAGAAAGTGACAAAAAATGGGCGTGGTCTCCTGGGAGGTGGAGCTTATGGTTCTTTAAGAAGAATAAGAAGAAGTGGGAAAAATGCATCATAACAATGCTAAAATGGGACTGAATGAGTGTGATTATGTTATTGGGGGGGTGCTCTCAATGTAAATGTAAATGTTGTGGGGGCCGTAAATGCATATGGCATCATTATGGGGGGCAATGAATGCATATGGTAGCATCATGGGGGCTCTGAATGTAAATAGCACAATTATGGGCTGGCACGGAATGTACTTGGCAGTTTTATGGAGGCACTAAGTATGTGTGGGAGTGTTATGGGGGGGTACTTATTGTATATCACAACATTGTGGGGGTACGTCATGTTTATCACCACATTATGGGGGGCACTGAATGTATATCACAGTGTTGTGGGTGCCACTGAATGTAAATAGCACTAGTGTGAGTGTCACTGAAAGTGTATAGAATTGTTATTGAGATTTATATGGCAGCGTTATGGGGGGAATTAATGTATATGTAAACTTTATTAGGGCAATGAATGTATATGGCAGTTTTATGGGGGGCACTGAATGTATATATAATTGTTATGGGGAAATAAATGTATATGGCAGCATTACTGGGGCCCCGAGTTGAGTTGAAATGATCACTTAGAGGGATTTTAATGGTGAAGCACACGGCTGTGTCCAGTTCTATGTGAACCCTTGGGCCCCATATAGAGCATAGGGAGGAAGGACGCCCACATGGGGCAGCCTCTGTAAAAATGGTTTCCTCATCTTGGAAAGTTATTCCCTATCCACAGGACAAGGTAAAACAATTTGACCCCCAAAAATCTCAAAAATTCCTGCAGGATTTGAGCCTTGGGGCCGACTTTCAGATCTAAACTCCCTTAGCCCATAAAATAGTCCTGATCTCCACTTTCTAGGGGTTGTGGCGGATCCATCCCATGCAGAGGAGAAACCGGGAAACTATGAGTCGCCATTTATAATACTAATGTCTTCTTGGGTGGCGGCGGCGCCCCCTCAGGCAATAGGTGGGACTGCACGTCTTTGCATGCCTTCTCGGCTATTTTCAATTTTTTGGATGAAGATTTAGATCCCCCCATAGTCATTGGAAAAAATAAAACGTGAGGAAGAGCTGATTAAGAACATTAAGGAGACAGAACAAGAGTACAGTAGGTCTAAAAATGAAAATGAAATTAGGGATAGGTTAGAAATAGCGCACAAAAAATGCCAGGATTTTGTATTAGAGAAGACACAACATAAAATGTTGTTTCGGGGTCAAAAGAAATTTAGTGAGGCGGGAAAGCCGAACAAATGGTTGTCAGGTATCGTGAAAAATCAAAGAGAAGTAGAGCCATTAAGGGAGTATTTAAAGGGGTTATCCAGGCTAAAACTTTTTTTTTATATATCAACTGGCTCCGGAAAGTTAAACAGATTTATAAATTACTTCTATTAAAAAACCTTAATCCTTCCAATAGTTATTAGCTTCTGAAGTTTTCTGTCTAACTGCTCAATGAGGACTCACGTCCCGGGAGCTGCGCAGTTCCTATGGGGATATTCTCCCATCATGCACAGCTCCCGGGACGTGACATCATCATTGAGCAGTTAGACAGAAAACTTCAGAAGCTAATAACTATTGGAAGGATTAGGATTTTTTAATAGAAGTAATTTACAAATCTGTTTAACTTTCCGGAGCCAGTTGATATTAAAAAAAAGTTTTTGCCTGGAATACCCCTTTAACTTAAAGGGGTACTCCGGCCCCAAGACATCTTATCCCCTATCCAAAGGAAAGGGGATAAGATGTCTGATCGCGGAGGTCCCGCCTATGGGGACCCCCACAATCTAGCATGCAGCACCCACCTGTAAGCACTGCAGGAAGCGCTGGAGGCTCTCAGTGTCATGCCTCCCAACCACGGGGACGGAGTATCGTGACATCAAGATTCCGCCCCCATGTGACGTCACACCCTGCCCCCTCAATGCAATTCGATGGAAGGGGGCGTGACTTGCATTGAGGGGGCGGGGCGTGACCCCCGCGATCAGACATCTTATGCCCTTTGGATAGGGGATAAGATGTCTTGGGGCCGGAGTACCCCTTTAAAGGTGAGATGATACATGGTAATAAGGAAATAGGGGAGATTGCACTTGGGTTATATCAAGAACTTTATAGGTCAGAACGGACAAAAAGGTAAGAGGAAATAGAGAAATATCTAAAGGAAATAATAATCTCAAGGGTGAAGGAGGAAATTAGTTTGAGGGAAATACAAGAAGCGTTAAAAACCCTATGTGACCGCTCGGCACCAGGATCAGACGGTTTGGTCTTTGAGGTCTATAGGATATTTAGCGACCCCCTCTTGTTTTTTCTTTTGGAGATATATCATGAATCCTTGAGAATAGGGAGTTTATCTCCCTCACTGCGAGATGCTATTAACCCTTTAACCCCTTAAGGACTCGGCCATTTTTTGCACATCTGACCACTGTCACTTTAAACATTAATAACTCTGGAATGCTTTTAGTTATCATACTGATTCCGAGACATATTCTACTTTAACTTAGTGGTAAAATTTTGTGGTAACTTGCATCCTTTCTTGGTGAAAAATCCCCAAATTTGATGAAAAATTAGAAAATTTTGCATTTTTCTAACTTTGAAGCTCTCTGCTTGTAAGGAAATGGATATTCCAAATATAATTTTTTTTATTCACATTTCCAATATGTCTACTTTATGTTTGCATCATAAAATTGACATGTTTTTACTTTTTGAGACACCAGAGGGCTTCAAAGTTCAGCAGCACAATTTTGAAACTCGCTTTTTTTCAGGGACCAGTTCAGGTTTGAAGTGGATTTGAAGGGTCTTCATATTAGAAATACCCCACAAATTACCCCATTATAAAAACTACACCCCCTAAAGTATTCAAAATTACATTCAGTCAGCATTTTAACCCTTTAGGTGTTTCACAGGAATAGCAGCAAAGTGAAGGAGAAAATTCACAATCTTCATTTTTTACACTCGCATGTTCTTGTAGATCAAATTTTTGAATTGGGGTAAAAAGGGGTAAAAGGAGAAAATTTATACTTCTATTTGTAGCCCAATTTCTCTCGAGTAAGGACATACCTCATATGTCTATGTAAATTGTTCGGCGGGCTCAATAGAGGGCTCAGAAGCGAAGGAGCGACAAGGGGATTTTGGAGAGTACGTTTTTCTGAAATGGTTTTTGGGAGGCATGTTGCATTTAGGAAGCCCCTATGGTGCCAGAACAGCAAAAAAAAAAAAACACATGGCATACCATTTTGGAAACTAGACCCCTTGAGGAACGTAACAAGGAATAAAGTGAGCCTTAATACCCCACAGGGGTTTCATGACTTTTGCATATGTAAAAAAAAATATAAAATAAAAATCACAAAAATGTGTTTCCCCCCAAATTTCACATTTTTGCATGGGTTAATAGCAGAAACTACCCCCCAAAATTTGTAACCCCATCTCTTCTGAGTATGGAGGTACCCCATAAGTTGGCCTGAAGTGCACTATGGGCGAACTACAATGCTCAGAAGAGAAGGAGTCATATTTGGCTTTTTGAGACCAAATTTTGCTCGGGGGCATGTCTCATTTAGGAAGCCCCTATAGTGCCAGAACAGCAAAAAAAAAACACATGGCATACCATTTTGGAAACTAGACCCCTTGAGGAACGTAACAAGGAATAAAGTGAGCCTTAATACCCCACAGGGGTTTCATGACTTTTGCATATGTAAAAAAAAAAATTAAAAAAAAATCACAAAAATGTGTTTCCCCCCAAATTTCACATTTTTGCATGGGTTAATAGCAGAAACTACCCCCCAAAATTTGTAACCCCATCTCTTCTGAGTATGGAGGTACCCCATAAGTTGGCCTGAAGTGCACTATGGGTGAACTACAATGCTCAGAAGAGAAGGAGTCATATTTGGCTTTTTGAGACCAAATTTTGCTCGGGGGCATGTTTCATTTAGGAAGCCCCTATGGTGCCAGGACAGCAAAAAAAAAAACACATGGCATACCATTTTGGAAATTAGACCCCTTGGTGAACGTAACAAGGGGTTAAGTGAACCTTTATACCCCACAGGTGTTTCATGACTTTTGCATATGTAAAAAAAAAAATTTTTTTTTTTACCTAAAATGCTTGTTTTCCCAAAAAATTTACATTTTAAAAAAGGGTAAAAGCAGAAAATACCCCCCAAAATTTGTAACACAATTTCTCCCGAGTACGGTGATACCCCATATGTGACCCTAAATAGTTGCCTTGAAATACGACAGGGCTCCAAAGTGAGAGCGCCATGCCCATTTGAGGCCTAAATTAGGGATTGCATAGGGGTGGACATAGGGGTATTCTACACCAGTGATTCCCAAACAGGGTGCCTCCAGCTGTTGTAAAGCTCCCAGCATGCTTGGACAGTCAACGGCTGTGCGGCAATACTGGGAGTTGTTGTTTTGCAACAGCTGGAGGCTCCGTTTTGGAAACAGTGGCGTACCGGACGTTTTTCATTTTTATTGGGGAGGGGAGGGGGGCTGTGTAGGGGTATGTGTATACGTAGTGTTTTTTACTTTTTATTTTATTTTGTGTTAGTGTAGTGTAGTGTTTTTAGGGTACAGTCGCACGGGCGGGGGTTCACAGTAGTTTCTCGCTGGCAGTTTGAGCTGCGGCAGAAAATTTGGCGCACCTCAAACCTGCAGCCAGATATTTACTGTAAACCTCCGCCCATGTGAGTGTACCCTGTACATTCACATCGGGGGGGGGGGGGGGGGGGGGGAACATCCAGCTGTTGCAAAACTACAACTCCCAGCATGCGCTGACAGACTGTACATGCTGAGAGTTTTAGCTTTGCAACAGCTGTAGGCACACTGGTTATGTATCACTGAGTTTGTGACTCAGTGTTTCACAACCAGTGTGCCTCCAGCTGTTGCAAAACTACCACTCCCAGCATATACGGTGGCACACTGGAGGCACACCGGTCGTGAAACACTGAGTTAGGTAAAAAAAAACTCAGAGTTTCACAACCAGTGTGCCTTCAGCTGTTGCAAAACTACAACTCTCAGCAGTCACCGACAGCCAACGGGCATGCTGGGGGTTGTAGTTATGCAACCAGCAGATGCACCAATACAACTCCGAGCATTAGCTGTTTGTGCAAGCTGGGAGTTGTAGTTATACAACAGCTGAAGGTACACTTTTCCATAGAAAAAATGTGCCTCCTGTGTTGCATAACTACAGCTCCCAGCATGCCCTTTTTGCATGCTGGGAGCTGTTGCTAAGCAATAGCAGGAGGCTGTCACTCACCTCCTGCTGCTACTCTGCTGCAGGACAGTGCCTCGCCGCCGCCGCTCCTGGGGCCCCGATCCCAACAGGGACGCCGGGAATCGGGGTCCCCAGCACCCGGGGTCTTCTTCCCGCACCCGCTCACATCCTCCGGAAGAGGGGTGGAGCGGGTTGCGGGAGTGACACCCGCAGCAGGTGCCCCGATTGGTCGGCCTGTAAACCAGCCGACAAATCAGGGAGATCGTGAGGTGGCACCAGTGCCACCTCACCCCTGCTGGCTATGGCTGTTTGGGGCCGTCAGAGATCAGCCAATAATTCCGGGTCACCGGGTCACTGGAGACCCGATTGATCCGGAATCCGCCGCTGATCGCTGGACTGAATTGTCCAGCGATCTGCGGACATAATGACCCACCTGGGCGATATGCCGGGATGCCTGCTGAACGATTTCAGCAGGCATCCGGCTCCGGTCCCCAACCGACTAGCGGTGGGGACCGGAATTCCCACGGGCGTATGGATACGCCCTGCGTCCTTAAGGACTCGGAATGCAGGGCGTATCCATACGCCCTGCGTCCTGAAGAGGTTAAGGACTCAGGGTTTTTGCACTTAAAATTCCATATTATGGCTTATTTTTTGCGCTACCAATTCTACTTTGCAGTGACATCAGTCATTTTACCAAAAATCCACGGCGAAACAGAAAAAAAATTTATTGTGCGACAAAATTGAAGAAAAATGCCATTTTGCAGTGCATTTTTTGGTAAACATGACACCTTATCATTATTCTGTAGGTGCATACGATTATAATGATCCCCTACTTATATAGGTGATTTTGTCGCACTTCTGGAAAAAATCATAACTACATGCTGGGAAATTTATACGTTTAAAATTGTCATCTTCTGACCCCTATAACTTTTTTTATTTTTCTGCATACGGGCCGGTATGAGGACTCATTTTCTGAAGTTTTTAGCGGCACCATTTTTGTATTGATCGGACTTGTTGATCGCTTTTTATTCATTTTTTTCATGATATAAAAAGTGACCAAAAATACACTATTTTGGACTTTGGAATTTATTTGCGCGTACGCCAGTGATTTAATGATATATTTTTACAATTCAGACATCTGTTTATTTTTATTTACACTTGTTTTTTTTTTATGGGAAAAGGGGGTGATTCAAACTTTTATTAGGGAAGGGGTTAAATGCTATTATTTTCGCTTTTTCTTTTCTTTAGCTCCCATAGGGACCTATAACACTGCACACACTGATCTCTTATACTGATCATTGTTATCCCATAGGAGACTAACACTGCACACACTGATCTCTTATAATGATCATTGTTATCCCATAGGGACCTATAACACTGCACACACTGATCTCTTATACTGATCATTATTATCCCATAGGGACCTATAACACTGCACACACTGATCTCTTATACTGATCATTGTTATCCCATAGGAGACTATAACACTGCACACACTGATCTCTTATACTGATCATTGTTATCCCATAGAAGACTATAGCACTGCACACACTGATCTCTTATACTGATCATTGTTATCCCATAGGAGACTATAACACTGCACACACTGATCTCTTATACTGATCATTGTTATCCCATAGGGACCTATAACACTGCACACACTGATCTCTTATACTGATCATTATTATCCCATAGGGACCTATAACACTGCACACACTGATCTCTTATACTGATCATTATTATCCCATAGGGACCTATAACACTGCACACACTGATCTCTTATACTGATCATTGTTATCCCATAGGAGACTATAACACTGCACACACTGATCTCTTATACTGATCATTGTTATCCCATAGAAGACTATAGCACTGCACACACTGATCTCTTATACTGATCATTGTTATCCCATAGGAGACTATAACACTGCACACACTGATCTCTTATACTGATCATTGTTATCCCATAGAAGACTATAACACTGCACACACTGATCTCTTACACTGATCATTGTTTTCCCATAGAGAGCTATAACACTGCACACACTGATCTCTTATACTGATCATTGTTATCCCATAGGGGCTATAACACTGCACACACTGATCTCTTATACTGATCATTGTTATCCCATAGGAGACTATAACACTGCACACACTGATCTCTTACACTGATCATTGCTATCCCATAGAGGGCTATAACACTGCACACACTGATCTTTTACACTCATCCCTGCAAAGCCATAGCTTTGCATTGATCAGTGTTATAAGCGGTTGATTGCTCAAGCCTGTATCTCAGGCTCGGAGCAATCAATCGCCAACCGGACGCGACGGAGACAGGTGAGGGAACCTCCGCTCGCGTGCAAGGTGATCGGGACATCGCAATTTTATCGTGATGGTCCCGATCAGCCCGACTGAGCTGCCAGGAAGCTTTCACTTTCATTTTGGACGCGGTGATCAACTTTAATCGCCACGTCTAAAGGGTTAATAGCGCACTGCACAACGATCGATGCCGCACACTATTAGCCCAGGGTCCCGGCTATCATTAGCCGCTGGGACCGACCCTATATGACGCGGGGTCACGGCGTGACCCCGCGTTATTTTCTGGGACCGGGCGCAGGGCGTACAGGTACGCCCTGCATCCTTAAGAGGTTAATACCAAAAAAAAGGGGAAATAGAGTGGGAAGATAGATGCGTATCGACCAATTTCCCTCTTAAATACCGATATTAAATTATTCGCCAACATATGGGCCAGACGATCAGCCAGAGTTATTAATCCAATAACTGGAGAAGAGCAGAAAGGTTTTATACCTGGGAGGAATATGTAGGGTAATGTAAAAAGATTCGTACAGATAGAGGGGGAGGGGCCCCGTTCCATCCTGTCTCTCGACGCGAATAAAGCGCTTGACAGGGTGGAGTGGGGATTCCTCTTCAAAGGATTAAAAGCGTTTAATTTAGGGGATGATGTTATTCGAGGGATTCAAACCATTTACAGTTCACCCACGGCCAGGATAGATATTAATGGAGAGCTGAGCGAGAGATTCCAATTGGGGAGGGTGCCCCTTGTCCCCCATGTTGTTTGCCCTGTTATTGGAGCCATTGGCGGGAAGGATAAGGGACAACAGGTGTTTTTCTGGTTTTGGATTGAAAGGGGAAAGGGAAAAAATTCTCCTTTATGCGGCCGATGTGGTATTGTTCATCAGAGACCCGATTGAGAATGTCCCAAGGGTAATCGGGGAGGTGGAGGAGTTCGGTCGCTATTCAGGATTTAGTATAAATTGGGATAAGTCATGTTTGCTCCCTTTGGATAGTAAAATAGAAATCCCCATGGGAAAGGTGAAAATTTTGATCCCGGCGGATAGTCTTGAATATTTAGGGGTAAGGGTGTCTAGGTATATACCGTATTTTTCGCCCTATAGGACGCACCGGCATATAAGACGCACCCAATTTTAAAGGTGCAAAATCTAGAAAAAAAAGAATCTGCACCCAACAGTGATCTTCAACCTGCGGACCTCCAGATGTTGCAAAACTACAACTCCCAGCATGCCCGGACAGCCGTTGGCTGTCCGGGCATGCTGGGAATTGTAGTTTTGCAAGATAAGGAGGTCCGCAGGTTGAAGACCACTGATATAGGAGGTAATACTCACGTGTCCCCGCCGCTCCGGACCCGTCACCGCTGCCCTGGATGTCGCTCCATCGCTGTCGACGCTTTCCTGTGGTGTCCCCGACCCTCCGGACGTCTTCTTCCCCGGGATCCTCGCTCTCCGTCGCCGTCATCACGTCGCTCCGCACGCCGCTCCTATTGGATGACGGAATAGCATACGCGACGACGTGATGAAGACGAAGGAGAGCGCCGGCCATGTAGGGGATCCCGGCACGGAGCAGACACCGAGGAGGCAGGTAAGGTCCCTCCCGGTGTCCTGGAAGCTGTTCGGGACGCCGCGATTTCACCGCGACGGTCCCGAACAGCCCGACTGAACAGCCAGGTTAGTGTTATTTTCGCCTCAGACGCGGCGGTCAGCTTTGATCGCCGCGTCTGAAGGGTTAATACAGGGCATCACCGCGATCGGTGATGTCCTGTATTAGCCGCGGGTCCCGGCCGTTGATGGCCGTTTTTCTTCCCCCCAGTTTTGGGGAAGAAAAAGTGCGTCTTATACGGCGAAAAATACGGTATGTTGCCAACAGTGTTGCATTATTTAAGAGTGGCACCGAGAAAAAGATAGAGAAAAAGATAAATGGATTGATTTGGGGGCAAAAACAGGTCCGACTTAAAGGGGTACTCCGGTGAAAAACTTTTTTTTTTTTTTTTTTAAATCAACTGGTGCCAGAAAGTAAAACAGATTTGTAAATTACTTCTATTAAAAAATCTTAATCTTTCCAGTACTTATTAGCTGCTGAATACTACAGAGGAAATTATTTTCCGTTTGGAACACAGAGCTCTCTGCTGACATCTCTGTCCATTTTAGGAACTGTCCAGAGCAGCATATGTTTTCTATGGTGATTTCCTTTTACTCTGGACAGTTCTTAATCTGAAAACGTTTTGCTATCTTCTTATAACCTTCTTCTTGTGAGCGTCAACTATTTTCAGTTTCAGATTTCTAGACAACTGCTTAGAAGAACCCGTGGTGCTGATTGTTGGGGCAAGGTCAGATGATTTAAAACCTTTGAGATTGACATCACGTGGTCTTCCCAGATGATGATTGAGAACAATCCATGACACTGACAGGTCTCAGCTTTGCAAAGGGGGCAGTGCATGCTATTAATTCTGCAGGGTGCACAAACTTTTACAGACGCCATTTTTTTGTTTTCTGTTATTTTGAAAGTGTAAATGATGGAAATAAAATGTAACTTTTGGTGACATATTATAAGAATGTCTAATCTGTAATTTGATGACTTTTGGAGATTTTTCCATCTTTCCTTGGCTTCTTTATGCAAATGAATACTAATTTTTACCTGGGGTGCCCAAACTGTTGATCCCCACTGTATATTGGGAGTCATGAGTAGTACTGTAATATATGAGTGGGTTGAATTGCTCAATATACAGATCTGGTGGTGCCAGGCTGTGGGGTGTGGGGATGGGGGGGGGGGGGGCGGGGTGTAGGGGGGAGGAGGGGGAGGAAGGGGCAAGGGGTTGCATAGTGTTTGATAAAAGAATTTTTCTCTTATCTTGTTTTGGCTTATTGTAATATTGGAAAATAAAAAAAATAAAAAATAACATCTAAAGACTCCGCGCAGCCGAATCGTCAGAATAGTGAAGCCGTAATGATGATTTTCTGCTTTCCCTTTATAGTTTATCTGTTTAGGAGCCAACAAGGATGACGATAACGACCATTATGGAATATTCCGCAGCCTCGCAGCTATTGAAGTCAATCACAATGGCTGCCAGCGAGCGCCGTAATCCCTGGCACGCAATTCTACAAATGTTCATGAATAGAAAATCACCGCACCCCCCGCGCCGCCCATAAGATAGAAATAAGCAGCGCAGGATCCCAGAGAGGAGGGGGGGGGGGTCTGTAATAACAAAAATAATTACATGGAGGGAAGCGTCATTACAGAGCAGATGCTTCCGTATAACAGCGCGGTGCGGCGGTGCCAGATGAATTGCGCACTCAGGCCTCGCCCCCATCCTGTCTTCTGGCCAGGGCTGCGGCCGCACGCAACTTTGGGGAATTTTTGTTGTTTCCCCAATTGGCAAGATCAAAAGATCAGAGTCTTAGACAATGCTGGAAGGAGCCTCCGAGACAGATGGCCGGGGATATGGCGCTAACAATATGGCGGCCGAGGAGACGGCGCTTTATAGTCGTATGTAATTAAAAAATGATAGACAAAAATGCAACATAATTTCATAGTGATGATCATTGAAAAAAATAAGAGATAGTCTTGGTTTTACGGTGATTTTTCCACCGCCGGGCGCCAAAATGGATACGGCGTTAGAGTGGTAGGAAAACGACAGGAATAAAAATTATAGGAAAAATGTTCTATTGTTTAAATAAAGTTTTTATACTGTATAAAAAAATATATGAATTTTTGGTGATTTTCTTTTCTAATTTTCCTATAATAATTAGCATCTTCCTAGCAGTGTGCCTCCAGCTGTTGCAAAACTACAACTCCCAGCATGCCCGGACAGCCGTTGGCTGTCCGGGCATGCTGGGAGTTGTAGTTTTGCAACAGCTGGAGGCACACTGCTTGGGAAACACTGATTTATATTATAAAATAATCCTAAAATCTTGCAGTTCTTATTTTGGCCACTAGGGCTTAAATTAACCTGAGACTTCCTGTTCTGTATGTCATAATAAGGATTACAGTGAGAGGTGACAACGGTACATAGAGAAGACAATAGGAGCTCAGCCTCCCCTTCCCTGTAGATAGAGAAGACCACAGGAGCTCAGCCCCCGCACCTTGTAGATAGAGAAGACAATAAAAGCTCAGCCTCCCCCTTCCTGTAGATGGAGAAGACATAAGGAGATCAGCCTCCCCCTACCTGTCGATGGGGAAGACAATAGGAGCTCAGCCTCCTTCTCCCTGTAAATGAAGAAGACAAGAGGAGGTGATCCTCCTGCTCCCTGTACATAGAGAAGACACTAGGAGCTCAGCCTCCCCGCTTCCTGTACATAGAGAAGACACTAGGAGCTCAGCCTCCCCACTTCCTGTACATAGAGAAGACACTAGGAGCTCAGCCTCCCCGCTTCCTGTACATAGAGAAGACACTAGGTGCTCAGCCTCCCCGATTCCTGTACATAGAGAACACACTAGGTGCTCAGCCTCCCTGCTCCCTGTACATAGAGAAGACACTAGGAGCTCAGCCTCCCCACTTCCTGTACATAGAGAAGACACTAGGAACTCAGCCTCCCCGCTTCCTGTACATAGAGAAGACACTAGGTGCTCAGCCTCCCCGCTTCCTGTACATAGAGAAGACACTAGGGGCTCAGCCTCCCCGCTTCCTGTACATACAGAAGACACTAGGTGCTCAGCCTCCCTGCTCCCTGTACCTAGAGAAGACAATAGGAGCTCAGCCTCAGCCCCGCGCTCCCTATAGATAAAGAAGACAACAGGAGCTCAGCCTCCCTGTACATAGAGAAGACAATAGGAGCTCAGCCTTCTCCATTCTGTAGACAAAGAAGACAATAGGAGCTCAGCCTTCCCCTCACTGTAGATAGAGAAGACAACAGGAGCTCAGCCTCCTTTTCCCCGTAGATGAGAAGACAATTAGAGCTCAGCCTCCTTCTCCCTGTAGATGGAAAAGACAAAAGAAGGTCAGCCTCCCTTACCAGCAAAAGGAGAAGACAACAGGAGCTCTGCTTTCCCCTCCCTGTAGATCGATAAGACAGTAGGAGCTCTGCCTCCCCCTCCCTGTAGATGGATAAGACAATAGGAGCTCAGCGTCCCCCTCCCTGTAGATGTATAAGACATTAGGAGCTAAGCCTCCCCCTCCCTATAGATAGAGAAGACAATAGAAGCTCAGCCTCCCCCTCCCTGTAGATAGAGAAGACTATAGGAGCTCAGCCTCCCCCTCCTTGTAGATAGAGAAGACTATAGGAGCTCATGTCAGTGGGACGGCTCTTGACTATTGTTGCCTATGTCCATGAGGCTTGCTGTAAAACATATGTCTAAATGCTATAAAAAAAAAAACAGCTAAGGCAAGTTGGCTGCCTCCATAATAATGTACAAAAAAAATGCCATAATACTAAATCTCACATGAAAAAAAAAAAAAAAAATTCACCACCCATTAACCCTCACCCTTCCACAGATTAGGGCTTCGTTCTCGTCCAATCTTTTTTGCGTTCCGCCGCTGTTTCCTCCATCTGTTATAGATTCACATTGTCTTTTTTTTATCTTTTTCCTCCACTGAACAGACTTCACCTTCGGAATTATTTATCAATAAAGCGTCTGCCGGGCCGAGGACGACCAGACCAGATGGCGGATTAATAATGCTGCAGCCACCGGATCGGGAGGGATTGAAGTTTTTTGTTTTGCTTCTCGTTGTTCTTCATATATGGAAGGCTCTACAATGTTTTTAAGTATGGAGCAGACAAGCTCAGATCAGCACAGGTGCCGAAGACAGCTTGTCCAGCGATAACTAGATATACTTTTTATGTGAATTCTGTGCAGTTGGCTGTCATTCAGTAGGAACGCTCAATGTTTGCATCACTCTGTCTGCAAACAGCTGCAGGACCCGTTTCAGGTGCTGCAGCTGCTGCCACGTGTGGGTGAAACCATCACATGACCAGGACAGATTTATATAAACGACAACGGTTCCTATGAAATGACAGCAAGCAGAGAATCTGAAAACCACAAAGAATCGTTACATGCATACATCAAATTATTAAAGAAAATGTCTATAGCAGTGTTTCCCAACCAGTGTACCTCCAGCTGTTGCAAAACTACAACTCCCAGCATGCCCGGACAGCCAAAGGCTGTCCGGGCATGCTAGGAGTTGTAGTTTTTCAACACCTGGAGGCACACTGGTTGGGAAACACCAGTCTATAGAAACAAAGAAATTTCCAATAGAATGACAGCAAGCAGAGATATTGATAACTACCAGGAAATTATACTGAACCCATATTGTTATATTGTATCACTTTCCATGATATAAAGAATACAAGTCAGATGCATGTCCATCACATGGCCAGGACAGATTTTATATAAATGACAATGATTTCCAGTCAACGACAGCAAGCAGAGATCCTGAAAACCACAAAGAATTGATACAAAGAATACAAATCATGTGTATCACATAACCAGGAAGGGCTGTCCGGGCATGCTGGGAGTTGTAGTTTAACAACAGCTGGTGGCACACTGGTTGGGAAACACTGTTCTGTCCAAACAAAGAAGGTTCCAATACAATGACAGCAAGCAGAGATCCTGAAAACCATAAAAAATTGATACAAAGAATACAAGTCATCCTCCAGCATGTGCATCATATTAACAGAAAGAGCTGTCTGGGCATGCTGGGAGTTATAGTTTAAGAACAGCTGGAGGCACACTGGTTGGGAAACACTGGTCTGTACAAACAAAGAAGGTTCCTAAACAATGACAGCAAGCAGAGATCCTGAAAACCATTAAAAAATTTAAACAAAGAATACAAGTCTTACATTCGTTTGTGCTGCGTTTGTGCCGCTTTGGTTCCTGAGATATTGCGCGCTCGATATCCTGAAACCCCACCCACTTCCACCCTATGTCGTAAAATTTTAACCTGTTAATGACCATGGATATCTATACTCGTCCATGTGCCGTTAACAGGGTATGGTGTGGGCTCCCGACTCAAGCCCGCGTCATACCGGCCGGCCCCCAGCTGATTCCTGTAGCTGGGGGCCGGCGTTAATAGCCGACATGTGGCGATCGCTGCGGCCGGCTATTAACCCTTTAGATCGCCGCTTTCAAAGCTGACAGTGGTGTCTAAAGGTGCCTTTATCCCGTCCCTGGTGATCCAGTGGGGTGGGGTGGGGTGGATCGCCCCGCATATGGTTTTTTAGGTGAAAAATTGAAAGGGTTAAGTACAAAAACTGGAAAATGCTTGGTCCTTAAAGGGGTTATCCAGGAAAAAACTTTTTTTTATATATCAACTGGCTCCAGAAAGTTAAACAGATTTTTAAATTACTTCTAGTAAAAAATCTTAATCCTTTCAGTACTTATGAGCTTCTGAAGTTAAGGTTGTCCTTTTCTGTCGAAGTGCTCTCTGATGACACATGTCTCGGGAACCGCCCAGTTTAGAATAGGTTTGCTATGGGGATTTGCTTCTAAACTGGGCGGTTCCCTAGACACATGTCATCAGAGAGCACTTAGACAGAAAAGAACAACTCAACTTCAGCAGCTCATAAGTACTGAAAGGATTAAGATTTGTTTAATAGAATTAATTTACAAATCTGTTTAACTTTCTGGAGCCAGTTGATATATAAAATTTTTTTTTTTCCTGGATAACCCCTTTAACCCCTTAAAGAGGCAGGACGTATATTTACGTTCTGCGCCGGCTCCCGTGCCCCCTCCCATAGACTTGCATTGAGAGGGCGGGGCGTGACATCATGAGGGGACGGGGCATTCGGAACAGTTTGTTCCAAACGCTGAGCAGCAGAGTACCCCTTTAATGTCTGTCCACACTCCTCCACCGGATGTAACTTTCTATTTATTCATTTTGCAGTTACATTACATAAGTGGTGGTTTGGGCTTCTGTACACCCATCAAAAAGGAATTACTACAACCAACGGCACTAGTGCTTGGCTGTAGAGATTATACGCGCCTCCGTTTTGCCATACCACCACAGCGCGCTCCACTGCACCCCATATCATTGAGATGAACCCCATCCCCATGCAAAAAATCACAATCTCCCTTCTCCAGCTCCCTGTGCCTGACCGCCAAACCACAAATTTTTGCCACAAAACCACTAATCACTTTATTCACTTTCGCCCGGGCCCTATTAACCACCGCCCTAACCTGGCGCCAGTTCGTCCGCGCCACCATGTCCGACCACACCAGGACCACACCGGGAAATAACCCTTGCAACCTTAGCAAATCAATCTTTATGTCCCGCATCAGGTCCCTAGACCTCCTAAACCCCAAGTCGTTACCCCCCAGGTGAATAACTAACACATCAGGAGCCCTGTCCATCCCCACATATTTTTGCAAATGCCCCAACAGCCCTGACCAACGCAGCCCCCCTTGCCCCAACCACCTAACCTGGACCTCAGCCCACGGAAACCCCAACTGCCTACCACCGAACCCCGAACCACGTAAGAATGGTCGACGATCCACACCAGGAAAGGCAGGGAGGGCACCTGAAAAGAAAAGAAAACACAAACAATACAGGGAACACAACGAGAAATACTCATTACAACAAATCAGGTCTCACATAGATCCAATACCTATCCGACTCCCACCTACCTATCCTCCTAATCACCTCGGGCCTCAACCCCCACCGAGACGCCTCCGTAGCAGCCCCAATGCGGAAGGAATGGGAACTATAATCAGCCACCCCACACCCCTCAGCCGACAAACATTTCCTAAAAACCCCCGTAAACTGGAACCGGGACAAAAATACCCCATCAGCATGAACCAGCAACAGTCCACCCTGAGTGGGACGCACCCCCATAAACTCATGAAAACACACCAACGGACACATACATGACCAATCGTACCCTAACCCCCCGACCAACCTGATCCGTCTTGGACTTCCACACCAAGCATTCCAACATTCGCCCTGCGATCCTAACATCCTCCACCGGAAGCCACCAGTAACCTGTCTACTAGGTGCCACTAATTCCGACACCCGGAAAGCGCAAAAAAATGCCAGCGAAAATGCCAGCCTGAACAATTTAACTGTGAAAAACAAACCCCCTGTAAAGCCTCCCCCAATCTCAATAACAACAGGAAGGAGACCGGTAGCCTCCTGTCCCGCTTACCCGCCCCTTTTCGGAACCCCTTAACCGCCTGCCTCACTATGAATGACTTGGTGGCATCCCCCAAACCCCGGGCCTTGAACCAGAACGCCATGCGCCATCCTGCGGCCCAACCCGGAAGGGGACACCCCTGCACTGAACGCCCTTCCCACATAAAACGGCACCGCCGCTTCCCAGTCAGCCAAAGCTACCAAATTGCCCAACCTACTCACCAAAGCCTCCCAATCCAGCCACCAACGCCTATACATATCCCAAGTAGCCCCGCTGACTGACCGGCACACCGAGCCCCAGGCCACCCCTAAACCAGATTCCACAACCTCACCGGACAAGGGATCCCCTCCGCCTCTGCTGTCAGCGCCAGCTCCCGAAAGCGATCCCACTGCAAACGAGAGAGAGAGCATCAGCAACAAAGTTCTCCACCCCCGGTACATGAGCCGCTACAAAGTGGGCGTTCAATTCCAATCCCTTCAACACTAGATGCCTGAGCAACCCGACCACCGGCGGCGAGCTCGCCGTCTGCCTATTAATAGCCTGAACGACCCCCAGGCCCAGTAAAGACTGAACCTCCCTTAGCCGTAACTTACCCAACTTACAAGCCCTGTCCACCCCCGCCTTCAAGTCTGCCACTTTATTCTCCTGTAAACGGCATTCCATTGCCACAGTATCAATAACGATACCCGAAAACCGCACCGAAGTAGCCGGCCCTTCCGTTTTCTCAGGGGCCAGTGGCACCCCAAACCATTTCGCCACCCGCTCCATTACCTGCAGCAAAATTGAACAAACACAAGACCCCGCCGGGCCTACAAACGAAAAATCGTCAAGGTAATGCAACACCAAGTCCACTCTGGACTCCTGCCGCACCACCCATTCCAAAATTGAACTAAACTGCTCGAAAAAAGCACACAAAACCGAACAGCCCATAGGCAAACATAAATCTACAAAAAACCACCCCTCAAACAACAGCCCAACAAAGCAAAACTGTCCGGGTGTACTGGCAGCAAGAGGAACGCCGCCTCCACATCCGTCTTGGCCAACAACGCACCCCGACCATACCTCCTGACCCAAACCAAAGCCGCGTCAAACGAGGTATATAACACGATGCAGAGCGCCGGGTCTATACCATCATTCACTGACTCCCCCTCAGGATGAGAGGTGGTGAATGAGGTGGAACTTATTGGGCTCCTTTTTAGGCACCAGTCCTAAAGGAGAAATGCGCAATTCCGGTAAGGAAGGGAACTCAAACAGCCCCGCCTTCCTACCCAAAGCCACCTCCTTCATCAACTTTTCTTCCACCAGATCTGGCTGCGCCAGAGCCGACACTGAATTGCACACCACTCCCACGGAACCCTGCGCCGTACTGGGAATACGGAAGCCTTCCGTAAACCCCGCCTGCAACAACTCAGCCGCTGCCCTATTTGGATATCTGGCGAGGAAAGGCTCCATCCTTTCCATCCACACCAGAGTCGCCCCCCTTCTGGTCAGCGTCGCCGGCCTTTCCCCGCCCCTTCTTAAAGCAACGGGACAGACTATGGGAACCACCGCATCCGGAACATTCATGCTTGAAGCGACAATCCGCTATAAACTTTCAGTTTCCTTCGTTAAACTGCCAACACAACCCACGTCCCGATCCCGTCGACCGCACCGCTCCAGAACCGCTGGCGCCATCCCGAAAGAACTGAGGTCCTTCTTTAGGAGCGGCCATAAGCCGCATCCTGAGGCTAATGTCCTTATGATCCCACCTGAGAGCAGGGCGGACCGCCATCCGCTGCCGGAATTGCTAATCGTACCGGAGCCAGCCTGTGCTGCCATACACCCGATACGCCTCTCCTACAGAGTCTAAATAGCAGAAAAGGCCAGAGCAATGCTCCGGGTTCTTTTCACCTACCACGCTTGCCAATATAGCAAACGCCTAAAGCCAATTCGAGAACGTCCGCGGAATCAATCTATACTGCCGACGCTCTTCCTCCTCCTCCTTCCTTTTCCCCTCCTCCGGCTTCACCCTATCCAGTGGGAGCAATGAAAAAATTTCCACGTACTCACGCTTCCAAATTTTGTCCCTCACCTCCGCCTTCAAATGCGCCCCCAGAGGCCCCGCCCCTCAAAACATACATAGACCTCACCCCGCACCGCGTCCGCCAACCAGACATCACCACTGCACACACACACACCCCCCCCCCGCCGGCGTGGGAGCCTCCGGCAGGGCTGCGCCCTGCGGCACCACCCTGCCGTAACCCCTTCAACCTGACTCCCGCCAGCCTGACCCTGCACCCCACTCCCAGACAGACCTCCCATCCCAGCCGTCCCCCACACAGGGAACGGGGACCCACCAAACGCACCCTTGTCCCCCCCCCCTCCCACTAAGTAACACCTGCATACCACTCAAAAAATACTGTAACCCTGCCAACCCACCCCCAAAATCTCCTAACATACAACAGTTGGTGGTACACTCACCCGACCTCACTGGCAGTGAACCAGCAGCCGTCGCTCTTGGCGAAGATTGCAGCACCATCCCGGAACTTCCAACTCCTACCGCAGACCCCAGGACCGGGCGACTCCCGTCCGACACAGACACCTCAGCAGCAGGATGTGCAGAAGCCACACCAGGCAGTGCCGAAGACATCGCAGGCAGTCCCCGGCCTAGACCCGACAGTCCAGCCACTCCAGCCGCAGGCAGTCCATAGTCCACCAGGCCAGGAGCCGACAGTCCTGCCGTATCCACTCCTGCCCGTATCGGGCCAGGACCCGACAGTCCCGCCGCATCAGGAATCCCCCCAGGGGCCGGAACATGCACACGCTGCAGGGGCCCTTCACCCCCATCGTCCACCTCCACCGATTCAGAGTCCACGTCCGACGGAGGGCTAACCTCCACAATGCCCTCCGCCACCTCCGCTGGAGCCACACAGCCTCGTAACTGCCGGCCCTCAGAGCTCCACCCCCCGGAAGCAGGGGCAAGCGTAGCAGGGGCGCTCGATGGTGACATCATCTAAGCCTGCCCCATGCTTGGATCCTCTTCAGCGGGGCGGGCCGTACTCCGGGCCGGCTCACTGCCACAGCTGCGGCCCTCCTCACCCGAACGCCTCCCAGATGACCTTCCCCCCTCCCCCCGCACCGCCAAAGCGCCGTCCGGAGGAGGCCGGTGCCGGCCGCGGGGGGGTCACCTGCCGGCGCCGAGCATGAGGGGGAGCGTCCGGGGACAAGCGGTCTGGAGCCCTGGAGCGTCGGCCACTCACCCGGGGAACCAGTGCCACCGACCTGCACGCCGACTCCGGGACCAGGGCTGCAAACTGCTCTTTAAGCCATCCAGGACCTCGTCGGAGCGCCTCCTCACGAATCTTCTCCAGGATCGCCGACAAGGAAGACATCTTGAGGTGAGCCTCTTCAGCCACTGCAGACAACTTCTTCTTGTGGCCATGCGCCCAACTGACCCCCTGCCCCCTCAGCCACCCCTTATCTTACCTCTCCTAACTCCACCCCTTCACCTTATCCTGACCCCACTCACTTGAACTTCTGCTGACCTTAACCCTTCCTTGGCCCATAGTCTCACCCTGTCATATGCCCCTCCATTCCTATACTCTCCATTCCAGGGCTTTCTAGCCCTAGAGAGTCCAGAGTCATTGGAGCCTCAAGTCCAGTCTGCAGCCACAAGCAGCTACAAGTAACCACAGTCTCAGTATTGTCAGTCACAGTCACCATCTGTCAAGTCAGTATGGTCTGCATTAAATTGACCCCATCTACTACAAGTCCCAGCAAGCCCTTAAGATCTCTGAGTCACTGGTCACCTCCTTGGGCCCTGGCTGAACTGTATAGACTTTACCATCTGTCTACCCTCAGTAAAGCTCCGTTGTTCCGTTACTTGGCGTGGGAGTCATTATTGCCCTACGTGCCCAGCCCAGGATCCAGCGGTATACCTTCAGGTGGATACAGGCTAAACCACGCCCTGGCATCACAAATACAAGGGGTTAATGCCATCTGCCCAAGGGTAACAACATCTGCCCAGCACCTCACACCCTGCCACAGCAATGTCTTCCCATCACTGACCGGTCACAGTGTATGAAGAAATAACCCGGTGTATATCATAATAAACCATGTATTGCTACTTTAATCCCTTAAAGTGTACCTGTTGTCAGCAAAAACTTTTTATTTAATGTAGATAATACCATTATTTGTATATTTGTAATATACATTGGTTAAAAAATATGTATATTTTTGTCCCTGCAGCTATTGCCTGTGTGTCTCTATGAGGAGCCCAAATACAGGAAGTGAGGGTGGACAAGCGGGACTCTGTACACTGAGGACAAGCAGGGCTCTGTACACTGAGGACAGGCAGGGCTCTGTACACTGAGGACAAGTAGGGGCTCTGTACACTGATGACAAGCTGGGCTCTGTACACTGAGGACAAGCAGGGCTCTGTACACTGAGGACAAGCGGGGCTCTGTACACTGAGGACAAGCGGGGCTGTGTACACTGCGGACAAGCAGGGTTCTGAACACTGAGGTCAAGCGGGGCTCTAGACACTGAGGACAAGCGAGGCTCTGTATACTGAGGACAAGCGGGGCTCTGTACACTGAGGACAAGCGGGGCTCTGTACACTGAGGACAAGCAGGGCTCTGTACACTGATGACAAGCAGGGCTCTGTACCCTGAGGACAAGCAGGGCTCTGTACACTGAGGACAAGCAGGGCTCTATACAGTGAGGACAAGCAGGGCTCTGTACACTGAGGACAAGCAGGGCTCTGTACACTGAGGACAAGCAGGGCTCTGTACACTGAGGACAAACAGGGCTCTGTACACTGAGTACAAGCAGGGCTCTGTACACTGATGACAAGCGGGGCTCTGTACGCTGAGGACAAGCGGGGCTCTGTACATTGAGGACAAGTAGGGCTCTGTACACTGAGGACAAGCAGATCTCTGCACACTGAGGACAAGCAGGGCTCTGTACACTGAGGACAAGCAGGGCTCTGTATACTGATGACAAGCAGGGCTCTGTACACTGAGGACAAGCAGGGCTCTGTACACTGAGTACAAGCAGGGCTCTGTACACTGATGACAAGCAGGGCTCTGTACGCTGAGGACAAGCGGGGCTCTGTACACTGAGGACAAGCGGGGCTCTGTACACTAACAACAAGCAGGGCTCTGTACACTGAGGACAAACAGGGCTCTGTACACTGAGTAAAAGCAGGGCTCTGTACACTGATGACAAGCAGGGCTCTGTACGCTGAGGACAAGCAGGGCTCTGTACATTGAGGACAAGCAGGGCTCTGTACACCGAGCACAAGCAGGGCTCTGTACACTGAGGACAAGCAGGGCTCTGCACACTGAGGACAAGCAGGGCTCTGTACACGGAGGACAAGCAGGGCTCTGTACACTGAGGACAAGCACGGCTCTGTACATTGAGAACAAGCAGGGCTTTGTACACTGAGGACAAGCGGGGCTCTGTACACAGAGGACAAGCACGGCTCTGAACACTGAGGACAAGCGGGGCTCTGTACGTTGAGGACAAGTAGGGCTCTGTACACTGAGGACAAGCAGGGCTCTGTACACCGAGGACAAGCAGGGCTCTGTACACTGAGAACAAGCAGGGCTCTGTACACTGAGGACAAGCTGGGCTCTGTACACTGAGGACAAGCAGGGCTCTGTACACCGAGGACAAGCAGGGCTCTGTACACTGAGGAGAAGCAAGGCTCTGCAAATTGAGGACAAGCAGGGCTCTGTACTCTGAGGACAAACAGGGCTCTGTACACTGAGGACAAGCGGGGCTCTGTACACTGACAACAAGCAGGGCTCTGTACACTGAGGACAAACAGGGCTCTGTACACTGAGTAAAAGCAGGGCTCTGTACACTGATGACAAGCAGGGCTCTGTACGCTGAGGACAAGCAGGGCTCTGTACATTGAGGACAAACAGGGCTCTGTACACCGAGCACAAGCAGGGCTCTGTACACTGAGGACAAGCAGGGCTCTGCACACTGAGGACAAGCAGGGCTCTGTACACTGAGGACAAGCAGGGCTCTGTACACTGAGGACAAGCTCGGCTCTGTACATTGAGAACAAGCAGGGCTCTGTACACTGAGGACAAGCGGGGCTCTGTACACAGAGGACAAGCACGGCTCTGAACACTGAGGACAAGCGGGGCTCTCTACGTTGAGGACAAGTAGGGCTCTGTACGCTGAGGACAAGCAGGGCTCTGTACACCGAGGACAAGCAGGGCTCTGTACACTGAGAACAAGCAGGGCTCTGTACACTGAGGACAAGCAGGGCTCTGTACACTGAGGACAAGCAGGGCTCTGTACACTGAGGACAAGCTCGGCTCTGTACATTGAGAACAAGCAGGGCTCTGTACACTGAGGACAAGCTGGGCTCTGTACACTGAGGACAAGCAGGGCTCTGTAAACCGAGGACAAGCAGGGCTCTGTACACTGAGGACAAGCAGGGCTCTGTACACCGAGGACAAGCAGGGCTCTGTACACTGAGGAGAAGCTGGGCTCTGCAAATTGAGGACAAGCAGGGCTCTGTACTCTGAGGACAAGCAGGGCTCTGTACACTGAGGACAAGCAGGGCTCTGTACATTGAGGACAAGCAGGGCTCTGTACACTGAGGACAAGCGGGGCTCTGTACACTGAGGACAAGCAGGGCTCTGTACACTGAGGACAAGCATGGCTCTGTACATTGAGGACAAGCAGGGCTCTGTACATTGAGGACAAGCAGGGCTCTGTACACCGAGGACAAGCAGGGCTCTGTACCTGAGGACAAGCAGTGCTCTGCACATTGAGGACAAGCAGGGCTCTGTACACTGAGGACAAGCAGGGCTCTGTACACCAAGGACAAGCAGGGCTCTGTACATTGAGGACAAGCAGGGCTCTGTACACTGAGGACAAGCGGGGCTCTGTACACTGAGGACAAGCACGGCTCTGTACACTGAGGACAAGCGGGGCTCTGTACACTGAGGACAAGCATGGCTCTGTAAACTGAGGACAAGCAGGGCTCTGTACACTGAAGACAAGCACGGCTCTGTACACTGAGGACAAGCAGGGCTCTGTACACTGAGGACAAGCAGGGCTCTGTACATTGAGGACAAGCAGGGCTCTGTACATTAAGGACAAGCGGGGCTCTGTACACTGAGGACAAGCATGGCTCTGTACACTGAGGACAAGCGGGGCTCTGTACACTGAGGACAAGCAGGGCTCTGAACATTGAGGACAAGCAGGGCTCTGTACACTGAGGACAAGCAGGGCTCTGTACATTGAGGACAAGCAGGGCTCTGTACATTAAGGACAAGCGGGGCTCTGTACACTGAGGACAAGCACGGCTCTGTACACTGAGGACAAGCGGGGCTCTGTACACTGAGGACAAGCAGGGCTCTGTACACTGAGGACAAGCACGGCTCTGTACACTGAGGACAAGCACGGCTCTGTACACTGAGGACAAGCACGGCTCTGTACACTGAGGACAAGCACAGCTCTGTACACTGAGGACAAGCAGGGTTCTGTACACTGAGGACAAGCAGGGCTCTGTACATTGAGGACAAGCAGGGCTCTGTACATTGAGGACAAGCAGGTCTCTGTACACTGAGGACAAGCAGGGCTCTGTACATTGAGGACAAGCTTGGCTCTGTACACTGAGGACAAGCAGGGCTCTGTACATTGAGGACAAGCAGGGCTCTGTACATTGAGGACAAGCGGGGCTCTGTACACTGAGGACAAGCAGGGCTCTGTACACTGAGGACAAGCAGGGCTCTGTACACTGAGGACAAGCGGGGCTCTGTACACTGAGGACAAGCAGGGCTCTGTACACTGAGGACAAGCAGGGCTCTGTACATTGAGGACAAGCAGGGCTCTTTACGTTAAGGACAAGCAGGGCTTTGTACACTGAGGACAAGCAGGGCTCTGTACACTGAGGACAAGCAGGGCTCTGTACATTGAGGACAAGCAGGGCTCTGTACACTGAGGACAAGCAGGGCTCTGTACACTGAAGACAATAAGGGCTCTGTACACTGAGGACAAGCGGGGCTCTGTACACTGAGGACAAGCAGGGCTCTGTACATTGAGGACAAGCAGGGCTCTGTACACTGAGGACAAGCAGGGCTCTGTACACTGAGGACAAGCAGGGCTCTGTAAATTGAGGACAAGCAGGGCTCTGTACATTGAGGACAAGCGGGGCTCTGTACATTGAGGACACGCAGGGCTCTGTACACTGAGGACAAGCAGGGCTCTGTACACTGAGGACAAGCAGGTTTCTATACATTGAGGACAAGCAGGGCTCTGTACACTGAGGACAAGCAGGGCTCTGTACACTGAGGACAAGCAGGGCTCTGTACACTGAGGACAAGCAGGGCTCTGTACATTGAGGACAAGCAGGGGTCTGTACACTGAGGACAAGCAGGGCTCTGTACATTGAGGACAAGCAGGGCTCTGTACATTGAGGACAAGCGGGGCTCTGTACATTGAGGACAAGCGGGGCTCTGTACATTGAGGACAAGCGGGGCTCTGTACACTGAGGACAAGCAGGGCTCTGTACACTGAGGACAAGCAGGGCTCTGTACATTGAGGACAAGCAGGGCTCTGTACACTGAGGAAGAGCAGGGCTCTGTACATTGAGGACAAGCAGGGCTCTGTACACTGAGGACAAGCAGGGCTCTGTACATTGAGGACAAGCAGGGCTCTGTACACTGAGGACAAGCAGGGCTCTGTACACTGAGGACAAGCAGGTTTCTGTACATTGAGGACAAGCAGGGCTCTGTACACTGAGGACAAGCAGGGCTCTGTACACTGAGGACAAGCGGGGCTCTGTACACTGAGGACAAGCAGGGCTCTGTACACTGAAGACAAGCAGGGCTCTGTACATTGAGGACAAGCGGGGCTCTGTACTTTAAGGACAAGCAGGGCTCTGTACACTGAGGACAAGCAGGGCTCTGTACATTGAGGACAAGCAGGGCTCTGTACATTGAGGACAAGCGGGGCTCTGTACACTGAGGACAAGCAGGGCTCTGTACACTGAGGACAAGCGGGGCTCTGTACACTGAGAACAAGCAGGGCTCTGTACACTGAGGACAAGCAGGGCTCTGTACATTGAGGACAAGCAGGGCTCTTTACGTTAAGGACAAGCAGGGATTTGTACACTGAGGACAAGCAGGGCTCTGTACACTGAGGACAAGCAGGGCTCTGTACACTGAGGACAAGCAGGGCTCTGTGCACTGAGGACAAGCAGGGCTCTGTACATTGAGGACAAGCATGGCTCTGTACACTGAGGACAAGCAGGGCTCTGTACATTGAGGACAAGCAGGGCTATGTGCAGTCATGCTCTGTGACATGCTATGGGCTCACACATGTGGACAATTGACAAGCAGGGCTCTGTACATTGAGGACAAGCAGGGCTCTGTACGTTAAGGACAAGCAGGGCTCTCTACACTGAGGACAAGCAGGGCTATGTACACTGAGGACAAGCAGGTTTCTGTACATTGAGGACAAGCAGGGCTCTGTACATTGAGGACAAGCAGGGCTCTGTACACTGAGGACAAGCAGGGCTCTGTACATTGAGGACAAGCGGGGCTCTGTACTTTAAGGACAAGCAGGGCTCTGTACACTGTGGACAAGCAGGGCTCTGTACACTGAGGACAAGCAGGGCTTTGTACACTGAGGACAAGCAGGGCTCTGTACACTGAGGACAAGCAGGGCTCTGTACACTGAGGACAAGCAGGGCTCTGTGCACTGAGGACAAGCAGGGCTCTGTACATTGAGGACAAGCAGGGCTCTGTACACTGATGACAAGCAGGGCTCTGTACATTGAGGACAAGCAGGGCTATGTGCAGTCATGCTCTGTGACATGCTATGGCCTCACACATGTGGACAATTGACAAGCAGGGCTCTGTACATTGAGGACAAGCAGGGCTCTGTACGTTAAGGACAAGCAGGGCTCTCTACACTGAGGACAAGCAGGGCTATGTACACTGAGGACAAGCAGGTTTCTGTACATTGAGGACAAGCAGGGCTCTGTACATTGTGGACAAGCAGGGCTCTGTACACTGAGGACAAGCAGGGCTCTGTACATTGAGAACAAGCGGGGCTCTGTACTTTAAGGACAAGCAGGGCTCTGTACACTGTGGACAAGCAGGGCTCTGTACACTGAGGACAAGCAGGGCTCTGTACATTGAGGACAATTAGGGCTCTGTACACTGAGGACACGCAGGGCTCTGTACACTGAGGACAAGCAGGGCTCTGTACACTGAGGACAAGCAGGGCTCTGTACACTGAGGACAAGCACGGCTCTGTACAGTGAGGACAAGCAGGGCTCTGTACACTGAGGACAAGCAGGGCTCTGTACACTGAGGACAAGCAGGGCTCTGTACACTGAGGACAAGCAGGGCTCTACACACTGAGGACAAGCAGGGCTCTGTACACTGAGGACAAGCAGGGTTCTATACACTGAGGACAAGCAGGGCTCTGTACACTGAGGACAAGCAGGGCTCTATACACTGAGGACAAGCAGGGCTCTGTACATTGAGGACAAGCAGGGCTATGTGCAGTCATGCTCTGTGACATGCTATGGGCTCACACATGTGGACAATTGACAACCCAGGAGCCTGCACAATGCCCTGCTTGTCCTGCCCTCACTTCCTGTATTTGGACTCCTCATAGAGACATACATGTAATAGCTGTAGGAACAGCATTTTTTACGCTAAAATATATAAAAAAAATTAACAAATGTACATTACAAATATACATATAATTTGTGGTGGCCCAGTACGGGAGTTGTGCCCCCGTACCCTTGCTGCCTGTCAGGCAGCCTTCTCACAGTGTCCCCTGGGCCCCCTTGCACCTATCCCCCTATGTATATATTGTTTGCCATGTGTTCTTCTGTATAATGCATATAGAAAGTGTTATTTAAGAGAGGTTATTGTGGTGTCCCAGTACCGCATTTCATTCGGTACTTATTTATCTATGGGTCCCCGTAGCCAGAGTCCCTAGGACTTAGTAATCTCTGTTAGTCAGTCCGCCCCTAGTCGCCTCTATTATAGTATATAGATTTCTAATTTGCCCATAGAATAATGTATATAGTATTATTTCTGTATATAAATGGTTAATTACCTGTTTTTATTAGCGTTGCAGGACCTGCGGGTCATGTGACAAGGTGAACTCTATGGTTTTAGCTTAAGGACCTTTGGAGGCCCTCTTATGCCAGTAATCCCATCACACCATGTACTGGTGAATGGCAGTCGTTCGGACCAATCAGAATCACCACGCCCCCTGCCCATATAAGGGAGCGGCGGCCATCTTCTCGCTCTCTTTCTCCTGGCTTTTGATGAGAGAAGACCTATATCGCAGTAATCGCAGTGAGTTAGGCCTGAGCCTTGCGGCAACGGCTGAATGATATAAATTATAGAGTGTGTCATCCCCTAAGCACTCTGCAGCATCACCGGACCCAATATTTCCCCTAAATCCGGACGGATCTGCACATCACTACCTAAATTCAGAGACTATAAGTTTCATGCAAGGTCCGCAACTTCTGCCAGTCGCTAAGCAACCTAAAAACTGTTATATGAGACTGTTACTACCTATTGGATATTGCAAGCACTGCAGTAAAGTTATTCAAGTTCAAGTTAAATCTGCTTGTGGACCTTCAGTCATTTCATTGCACCTATCGCTTCTGGGAAGGGCGGCGATAGGCCGGAACATAGATTCAGCATACCAGCCCCCACCCTGGCATCACGAGTGACTGGGTTAATATTAACCCCTCATGTATCAACATCATACCATCCCAACCATACACCCCCCAAGGGCTGCCACATTATCATGTGATCACCAGTTGTCATGTGATTGTAAGCCAGGAGGTATCAGTGACCATGTGACTTAAGGGTGAGCTATGGGACCCCACCAGTCTCTTTGTGCTCTTTCTGCAGTGCAGTCAAGTCCTAGAGTGTGTCCGGAGTCCATAGGAGGCATCAAGTCCGTCCAGCAGCCACAAGCTACAAGTAATCTACAACCACAGCATAGTCAGTCTCAAGTCATCTATTGTCAAGTCAGAGTGGCCTGCACTAAAATTGTCCAAATCTACTACAAGTCCCAGCAAGCCCTTAAAGGGGTACTCTGCTGCTCAGTGTTTGGAACAAAATGTTCCGAATGCTTAGAGCTGGTGCCGGGAGCAAATATAGTGCGCAATATCTCGGAAACCAAAGCGACAAAAACGTTAATTTTAGCGGCACAAACGATTGGTGTATTTATATTCATCTTTTGTGAACATGGGGTGCAACTTCACACAGGTGTCTCCTGCGTGTCCATCACATGACCAAGACAGATTTATATAAACGATGGCTATTTCTATTGAAGGACAGCAAGCAGAGATTGTGACAACTGCAAGAAATCAATATAGAAAGTGTATTGTTACTGCATTGTATCACTTTCCATAATACAGAAGACAAGTCGTGCAGCGCTTTGTCCATCACATGACCAGGACAGATTGATATAGGTTCTTATCAGGTGACAGCAAGTAGAGATCTTGACAAGCAAGAAAAAAAAGAAAAAAAAAGAATTGATATAAATGAAATATTGGGAAATCCTATCACTTTTCATCATCTATTCACCAACAAGGTAATATTCCCATAAGTCGGGGGCCTTTGCTTTTATTGTAACCAATGGGAAGGTCTCTAACCCCGGACGTCCCTGGGAATCCATCATCATCCTCATCTCTGCACAAGGAGACGGTGTCCTGAGGATGTGGCGGATGATCATAAATAACAAACGCTTCATCCGCCCATCACACTGATCGCGGCTTCATCGACCTTACATAGCAGAGCTGGAGTCTGCGCAATCCTGTTACCTTTAGAGGTGACCCGGATTCCCCAGATGTTACAATAACGCTACAATTGTTGAATAAACAAAGTAAATCCCCATAGACTTCCAGTAAGATAATAGTAATTGTCCTTGATCAGAAAAACATGCGCCACAACTGTTCTCAGGTTGTGTGTAGAATTGCAGCTTTAAAAAACTGACCTGTAATACCAGACACAACCTGAGGACAGGTGCTGGTGCCCTCTGTTGGTCAGTGTGTGTATGTGCTGGTGCCCTCTGTTGGTCAGTGTGTGTATGTGCTGGTGCCCTCTGTTGGTCAGTGTGTGTATGTGCTGGTGTCCTCTGTTGGTCAGTGTGTGTATGTGCTGGCGCCCTCTGTTGGTCAGTGTGTGTATGTGCTGGTGCCCTCTGTTGATCAGTGTGTGTATGTGCTGGTGGCCTCTGTTGGTCAGTGTGTGTATGTGCTGGCGCCCTCTGTTGGTCAGTGTGTGTATGTGCTGGTGCCCTCTGTTGGTCAGTGTGTGTATGTGCTGGTGCCCTCTGTTGGTCAGTGTGTGTATGTGCTGGTTTCCTCTGTTGGTCAGTGTGTGTATGTGCTGGTGCTCTCTGTTGGTCAGTGTGTGTATGTGTTGGTGTCCTCTGTTGGTCAGTGTGCGTATGTGCTGGCGCCCTCTGTTGGTCAGTGTGTGTATGTGCTGGTGCCCTCTGTTGGTCAGTGTGTGTATGTGCTGGTGCCCTCTGTTGGTCAGTGTGTGTATGTGCTGGTGTCCTCTGTTGGTCAGTGTGTGTATGTTCTGGTGTCCTCTGTTGGTCAGTGTGTGTATGTGCTGGTGCCCTCTGTTGGTCAGTGTGTGTATGTGCTGGTGCCCTCTGTTGGTCAGTGTGTGTATGTGCTGGTGCCCTCTGTTGGTCAGTGTGTGTATGTGCTGGTGTCCTCTGTTGGTCAGTGTGTGTATGTGCTGGCGCCCTCTGTTGGTCAGTGTGTGTATGTGCTGGTGCCCTCTGTTGATCAGTGTGTGTATGTGCTGGTGGCCTCTGTTGGTCAGTGTGTGTATGTGCTGGCGCCCTCTGTTGGTCAGTGTGTGTATGTGCTGGTGCCCTCTGTTGGTCAGTGTGTGTATGTGCTGGTGCCCTCTGTTGGTCAGTGTGTGTATGTGCTGGTTTCCTCTGTTGGTCAGTGTGTGTATGTGCTGGTGCTCTCTGTTGGTCAGTGTGTGTATGTGTTGGTGTCCTCTGTTGGTCAGTGTGCGTATGTGCTGGCGCCCTCTGTTGGTCAGTGTGTGTATGTGCTGGTGCCCTCTGTTGGTCAGTGTGTGTATGTGCTGGTGCCCTCTGTTGGTCAGTGTGTGTATGTGCTGGTGTCCTCTGTTGGTCAGTGTGTGTATGTTCTGGTGTCCTCTGTTGGTCAGTGTGTGTATGTGCTGGTGCCCTCTGTTGGTCAGTGTGTGTATGTGCTGGCGCCCTCTGTTGGTCAGTGTGTGTATGTGCTGGTGTCCTCTGTTGGTCAGTGTATATATGTGCTGGCGCCCTCTGTTGGTCAGTGTGTGTATGTGCTGGTGCCCTCTGTTGGTCAGTGTATATATGTGCTGGTGCCCTCTGTTGGTCAGTGTGTGTATGTGCTGGCGCCCTCTGTTGGTCAGTGTGTGTATGTGCTGGTGCCCTCTGTTGATCAGTGTGTGTATGTGCTGGTGTCCTCTGTTGGTCAGTGTATTTATGTGCTGGTGTCCTCTGTTGGTCAGTGTGTGTATGTGCTGGTGCCCTCTGTTGGTCAGTGTGTGTATGTGCTGGTGTCCTCTGTTGGTCAGTGTGTGTATGTGCTGGTGCCCTCTGTTGATCAGTGTGTGTATGTGCTGGTGTCCTCTGTTGGTCAGTGTATTTATGTGCTGGTGTCCTCTGTTGGTCAGTGTGTGTATGTGCTGGTGCCCTCTGTTGGTCAGTGTGTGTATGTGCTGGTGCCCTCTGTTGGTCAGTGTATATATGTGCTGGTGCCCTCTGTTGGTCAGTGTGTGTATGTGCTGGTACCCTCTGTTGGTCAGTGTGTGTATGTGCTGGTGCCCTCAGTTGGTCAGTGTGTGTATGTGCTGGTGCCCTCTGTTGGTCAGTGTGTGTATGTGCTGGCGCCCTCTGTTGGTCAGTGTGTGTATGTGCTGGTGTCCTCTGTTGGTCAGTGTGTGTATGTGCTGGTGTCCTCTGTTGGTCAGTGTGTGTATGTGCTGGAGCCCTCTGTTGGTCAGTGTGTGTATGTGCTGGTGTCCTCTGTTGGTCAGTGTGTGTATGTGCTGGTGTCCTCTGTTGGTCAGTGTGTGTATGTGCTGGAGCCCTCTGTTGGTCAGTGTGTGTATGTGCTGGTGTCCTCTGTTGGTCAGTGTGTGTATGTGCTGGTGTCCTCTGTTGATCAGTGTGTGTATGTGCTGGTGCCCTCTGTTGGTCAGTGTGTGTATGTGCTGGTGCCCTCTGTTGGTCAGTGTGTGTATGTGCTGGTGCCCTCTGTTGGTCAGTGTGTGTATGTGCTGGTGTCCTCTGTTGGTCAGTGTGTGTATGTGTTGGTGTCCTCTGTTGGTCAGTGTGTGTATGTGCTGGCGCCCTCTGTTGGTCAGTGTGTGTATGTGCTGGCGCCCTCTGTTGGTCAGTGTGTGTATGTGCTGGTGCCCTCTGTTGGTCAGTGTGTGTATGTGCTGGTGCCCTCTGTTGGTCAGTGTGTGTATGTGCTGGTGCCCTCTGTTGGTCAGTGTGTGTATGTGCTGGTGCCCTCTGTTGGTCAGTGTGTGTATGTGCTGGTGCCCTCTGTTGGTCAGTGTGTGTATGTGCTGGCGCCCTCTGTTGGTCAGTGTATATATGTGCTGGCGCCCTCTGTTGGTCAGTGTGTGTATGTGCTGGCGCCCTCTGTTGGTCAGTGTGTGTATGTGCTGGTGCCCTCTATTGGTCAGTGTGTGTATGTGCTGGCGCCCTCTGTTGGTCAGTGTATATATGTGCTGGCGCCCTCTGTTGGTCAGTGTGTGTATGTGCTGGCGCCCTCTGTTGGTCAGTGTGTGTATGTGTTGGTGTCCTCTGTTGGTCAGTGTGTGTATGTGCTGGTGTCCTCTGTTGGTCAGTGTGTGTATGTGCTGGTGCCCTCTCTTGGTCAGTGTGTGTATGTGCTGGTGCCCTCTGTTGGTCAGTGTGTGTATGTGCTGGTGCCCTCTGTTGGTCAGTGTGTGTATGTGCTGGCGTCCTCTGTTGGTCAGTGTGTGTATGTGCTGGTGCCCTCTGTTGGTCAGTGTGTGTATGTGCTGGCGCCCTCTGTTGGTCAGTGTGTGTATGTGCTGGTGCCCTCTGTTGGTCAGTGTGTGTATGTGCTGGCGCCCTCTGTTGGTCAGTGTGTGTATGTGTTGGTGTCCTCTGTTGGTCAGTGTGTGTATGTGCTGGTGCCCTCTGTTGGTCAGTGTGTGTATGTGCTGGTGTCCTCTGTTGGTCAGTGTGTGTATGTGCTGGTGCCCTCTGTTGGTCAGTGTGTGTATGTGCTGGTGCCCTCTGTTGGTCAGTGTGTGTATGTGCTGGTGCCCTCTGTTGGTCAGTGTGTGTATGTGCTGGTGTCCTCTGTTGGTCAGTGTGTGTATGTGTTGGTGTCCTCTGTTGGTCAGTGTGTGTATGTGTTGGTGTCCTCTGTTGGTCAGTGTGTGTATGTGCTGGTGTCCTCTGTTGGTCAGTGTGTGTATGTGCTGGTGCCCTTTGTTGGTCAGTGTGTGTATGTGCTGGTGTCCTCTGTTGGTCAGTGTGTGTATGTGCTGGTGTCCTCTGTTGGTCAGTGTGTGTATGTGCTGGTGTCCTCTGTTGGTCAGTGTGTGTATGTGCTGGTGCCCTCTGTTGGTCAGTGTGTGTATGTGCTGGTGCCCTTTGTTGGTCAGTGTGTGTATGTGCTGGCGCCCTCTGTTGGTCAGTGTGTGTATGTGCTGGCGCCCTCTGTTGGTCAGTGTGTGTATGTGCTGGTGTCCTCTGTTGGTCAGTGTGTGTATGTGCTGGTTTCCTCTGTTGGTCAGTGTGTGTATGTGCTGGTGCCCTCTGTTGGTCAGTGTGTGTATGTGCTGGTGTCCTCTGTTGGTCAGTGTGTGTATGTGCTGGTTTCCTCTGTTGGTCAGTGTATATATGTGCTGGCGCCCTCTGTTGGTCAGTGTGTGTATGCGCTGGTGCCCTCTGTTGGTCAGTGTGTGTATGCGCTGGTGCCCTCTGTTGGTCAGTGTGTGTATGTGCTAGCGCCCTCTGTTGGTCAGTGTGTGTATGCGCTGGTGCCCTCTGTTGGTCAGTGTGTGTATGTGCTGGCGCCCTCTGTTGGTCAGTGTGTGTATGTGTTGGTGTCCTCTGTTGGTCAGTGTGTGTATGTGCTGGTGTCCTCTGTTGGTCAGTGTGTGTATGTGCTGGTGCCCTCTGTTGGTCAGTGTGTGTATGTACTGGTTTCCTTTGTTGGTCAGTGTGTGTATGTGCTGGTTTCCTCTGTTGGTCAGTGTGTGTATGTGCTGGTACCCTCTGTTGGTCAGTGTGTGTATGTGCTGGTGCCCTCTGTTGGTCAGTGTGTGTATGTGCTGGCGCCCTTTGTTGGTCAGTGTGTGTATGTGCTGGTGTCCTCTGTTGGTCAGTGTGTGTATGTGCTGGTGTCCTCTGTTGGTCAGTGTGTGTATGCGCTGGTGCCCTCTGTTGGTCAGTGTGTGTATGTGCTGGTGCCCTCTGTTGGTCAGTGTGTGTATGTTCTGGTGCCCTCTGTTGGTCAGTGTGCGTATGTGCTGGTGCCTTCTGTTGGTCAGTGTGTGTATGTGCTGGTGCCCTCTGTTGGTCAGTGTGTGTATGTGCTGGTGTCCTCTGTTGGTCAGTGTGTGTATGTGCTGGTGCCCTCTGTTGGTCAGTGTGTGTATGTGCTGGCGCCCTCTGTTGGTCAGTGTGTGTATGTGCTGGTGCCCTCTGTTGGTCAGTGTGTGTATGTGTTGGTGTCCTCTGTTGGTCAGTGTGTGTATGTGCTGGTGCCCTCTGTTGGTCAGTGTGTGTATGTGCTGGTGTCCTCTGTTGGTCAGTGTGTGTATGTGCTGGTGCCCTCTGTTGGTCAGTGTGTGTATGTGCTGGTGCCCTCTGTTGGTCAGTGTGTGTATGTGCTGGTGCCCTCTGTTGGTCAGTGTGTGTATGTGCTGGTGCCCTCTGTTGGTCAGTGTGTGTATGTGCTGGCGCCCTCTGTTGGTCAGTGTGTGTATGTGCTGGCGCCCTCTGTTGTTCAGTGTGTGTATGTGCTGGTGCCCTCTGTTGGTCAGTGTGTGTATGTGCTGGTGCCCTCTGTTGGTCAGTGTGTGTATGTGCTGGTGCCCTCTGTTGGTCAGTGTATATATGTGCTGGTGTCCTCTGTTGGTCAGTGTGTGTATGTGCTGGTGCCCTCTGTTGGTCAGTGTGTGTATGTGCTGGTGCCCTCTTTTGGTCAGTGTGTGTATGTGCTGGCGCCCTCTGTTGGTCAGTGTGTGTATGTACTGGTGTCCTCTGTTGGTCAGTGTATGTATGTGCTGGCGCCCTCTGTTGGTCAGTGTGTGTATGTGCTGGCGCCCTCTGTTGGTCAGTGTGTGTATGTGCTGGTGCCCTCTGTTGGTCAGTGTGTGTATGTGCTGGCGCCCTCTGTTGGTCAGTGTGTGTATGTACTGGTGTCCTCTGTTGGTCAGTGTATATATGTGCTGGCGCCCTCTGTTGGTCAGTGTGTGTATGTGCTGGTGCCCTCTGTTGGTCAGTGTGTGTATGTACTGGCGCCCTCTGTTGGTCAGTGTGTGTATGTGCTGGCATCCTCTGTTGGTCAGTGTGTGTATGTGCTGGCGCCCTCTGTTGGTCAGTGTGTGTATGTGCTGGCGCCCTCTATTGGTCAGTGTGTGTATGTGCTGGCGCCCTCTGTTGGTCAGTGTGTGTATGTGCTGGCGCCCTCTATTGGTCAGTGTGTGTATGTGATGGCGCCCTCTGTTGGTCAGCCTGTGTATATGCTGGTGCCCTCTGTTGGTCAGTGTGTGCAGTGGCGTTGCGACCCGGGTGCGGGGGGTGCGGCCCGCACCGGGTGACACCAACCTAATGGGGTGACACCAAGACACTCCGCAGCACCCCCCCCCCCCCCCCAGCTACACCGACACCCCCGTCTGTACCCGACCGGCAGCACCCCTCATCCCCCCCCGGCATTCACCTGCGCTGTGCGCCCGTCAGCACACCCCGCCCTTCATCGCCGCTGTGCCCCCGTCCATCAGCACCACCGCATGGGATGTCAGTGACGTCACTCGCATGGCTCCAGTAGAGAAGGAGCGCTGCGCTGGATGAGTGAGTGTGTGTGTCTGTCTGTCGCTATCTCTGTCTGTGTGTGTCTGTCTGTGTGTGACTCTGTGTGTGTATGTATGTGACTGTGTGTGACTCTGTGTGTGTGTGTGTATGTGACTGTGTGTTTGTGATGCAGGGGGACCCAGGAGCGCTACACCCCTGCCCACAATCATTTCTTGTATTGGAATTAAGTAGGAGGCCTTCTGGTGTGCCAAGTATGCCTTATTTTCTGTGTGTGTGACTGTGTGTGTGACTGTGTGTGTGACTGTGTGTGTGACTGTGTGTGTGACTGTGTGTGTGACTGTGTGTGTGACTGTGTGTGTGTGTGTGTGTGTGACTGTGTGTGTGACTGTGTGACTGTGTGTGTGACTGTGACTCTGTGTGTGTGTCTGTCTGTGTTGTATGTGTTTTTGTGTGTGTGTGTGTGTGGGGGGGGGTGTTAAACGGCGATCTAATGTGGGGAGACTTTGACCCATTGTGGGGAACCTGCGGCCTAATGTGGGGAAACTACTACCAAATGTGCGGAGTCTATGCTACCTAATGTGGGGATTCTATGCTACCTAATGTGGGGAGTCTATGCTACCTAATGTGGGGAAACTGCTACCTAATGTGGGGAATCTGTGCTACCAAATGTGGGGAGTCTATGCTACCTAATGTGGGGAATCTGTGCTACCGAATGGGGGGAATCTATGCTACCTAATGTGGGGAAACTACTACCTAATGTGGGGAATCTGTGCTACCTAATGTGGGGAAATTGCTACCTAATGTGGGGGAACACGTACCAAATGTGGGGAATCTATGCTGCCTAATGTGGGGAAAATATGCTACCTAATGTGGGGGAACTGCTGCCTACCTAATGCTCCCCCCCTGGCAGTAGCACACTCATCATCCACCAGCAACACCCCCCCCAGCAGTAGCACCTCCATCAGTAGATCCTGATAGTGGATGATGGCGGTGCTCCTGCCAGGAGGGTGATCCTGCGGATGGATGATGGGGGTGATACCGCCAGGGGGGGATGACCAGTTGCACCCTCATCATCCTCCAGCAACACCCCCTCAGAAGTAGCACCCCCATCATCCACTAGCAACACCACCAAAACCCCCCTCCCGTGGTAATAGCATCAGCTAACGGATGTTGAGGGGTGTTACTGCGGTTGTGGTATTATATTCAGAGGGTGCACTGTATGGCAACGTTAAATTCAGAGGGCGCAGTTTGTGGTAGTATTATATTCAGAGGGTACAGTGTGTGGTAGTATTATATTCAGAGGGTACAGTAGGTGGTAGTATTATATTCAGGGGTACAGTATGTGGCAGATTTATATTCAGAGGGTACAGTATGTGATGGTATTATATTCAGAATGTACAGTGTGTGGTAGTATATTCAGAGGGTACAGTATATGGCAGATTTATATTCAGAGTGTACAGTATGTGTTGGTATAATATTCAGAATGTACAGTGTGTGGTAGCATTATATTCAGTGGGTATGGTGTATGGAAGTTTTATAATCAAAGAGTGCAGTGTATAGTAGTATTATATTTAGAGGATACAGTGTCTGGCAGGTTTATAATAATACTTGTTTTCATATAGAGGATGAGAATGCGCTGACATGGTGAGGAGACATCTGGGCGTCACATTCTACAGACAGAAGTTTTAGCTGGACCAGGCTGCATGTACCATCTGAATTAGATAAGGGAAGACTATAGAGAAGACGTCACCTGTAGTCACTGATATCATTGTGTATTCTCCTCACTATAGAGAAGATGTCACCTGTAGTCACTGATATCATTGTGTATTCCCCTCACTATAGAGAAGACGTCACCTGTAATCACTGATATCATTGTGTATTCTCCTCACTATAGAGAAGACGTCACCTGTAGTCACTGATATCATTGTGTATTCTCCTCACTATAGAGAAGATGTCACCTGTAGTCACTGATATCATTGTGTATTCTCCTCACTATAGAGAAGACGTCACCTGTAGTCACTGATATCATTGTGTATTCTCCTCACTATAGAGAAGACGTCACCTGTAGTCACTGATATCATTGTGTATTCTCCTCACTATAGAGAAGACGTCACCTGTAGTCAATTATATCATTGTGTATTCTCCTCACTATAGAGAAGATGTCACCTGTAGTCACTGATATCATTGTGTATTATCCTCAATATAGAGAAGACGTCACCTGTAGTCACTGATATCATTGTGTATTATCCTCAATATAGAGAAGACGTCATCTGTAGTCACTGATATCATTGTGTATTCTCCTCACTATAGAGAAAACGTCACCTGTAGTCACTGATATCATTGTGTATTCTCCTCACTATAGAGAAGACGTCACCTGTAGTCACTGATATCATTGTGTATTCTCCTCACTATAGAGAAGACGTCACCTGTAGTCAATTATATCATTGTGTATTCTCCTCACTATAGAGAAGACGTCTATAGAGAAGATGTGCTGGTGCCCTCTGTTGGTCAGTGTGTGTATGTGCTGGTGCCCTCTGTTGGTCAGTGTGTGTATGTGCTGATGTCCTCTGTTGGTCAGTGTGTGTATGTGCTGGTGTCCTCTGTTGTTCAGTGTGTGTATGTGCTGGCGCCCTCTGTTGGTCAGTGTGTGTATGTACTGGTGCCCTCTGTTGGTCAGTGTGTGTATGTGCTGGTGTCCTCTGTTGGTCAGTGTGTGTATGTGCTGGTGTCCTCTGTTGGTCAGTGTATATATGTGCTGGTGCCCTCTGTTGGTCAGTGTGTGTATGTGCTGGCGTCCTCTGTTGGTCAGTGTGTGTATGTGCTGGTGCCCTCTGTTGGTCAGTGTGTGTATGTGCTGGTGCCCTCTGTTGGTCAGTGTGTGTATGTGCTGGTGCCCTCTGTTGGTCAGTGTGTGTATGTGCTGGCGCCCTCTGTTGGTCAGTGTGTGTATGTGCTGGTACCCTCTGTTGGTCAGTGTGTGTATGTGCTGGTGCCCTCTGTTGGTCAGTGTGTGTATGTGCTGGTGCCCTCTGTTGGTCAGTGTGTGTATGTGCTGGTGTCCTCTGTTGGTCAGTGTGTGTATGTGCTGGTGTCCTCTGTTGGTCAGTGTGTGTATGTGCTGGTGCCCTCTGTTGGTCAGTGTGTGTATGTGCTGGTGCCCTCTGTTGGTCAGTGTGTGTATGTGCTGGTGCCCTCTGTTGGTCAGTGTGTGTATGTGCTGGCGTCCTCTGTTGGTCAGTGTGTGTATGTGCTGGTGCCCTCTGTTGGTCAGTGTGTGTATGTGCTGGTGCCCTCTGTTGGTCAGTGTGTGTATGTGCTGGTGCCCTCTGTTGGTCAGTGTGTGTATGTGCTGGCGTCCTCTGTTGGTCAGTGTGTGTATGTGCTGGTGCCCTCTGCTCTGAGGTTACAATACATGGCGGTAACTAAGTTTGGGCTGTGCCACCTGCCCCTGTTACACTGCACCTTATGCATATCAGAGCTGACATCATTACCCATAATCCTCCTTGTCTTCTAATTATTATTATCTGTTCATCCAAGAACCATCTGACCCCCCCCCCTCCTTTTATTATTATTTTGTTTATCCTTATTAGTACTATCTTTTACTAGGTATGCGCCTCTTCGGTGAACCTACAATGGGTAGCCAGGGCTCACCACATGTTACCATTCCACCTTCATGATACTATATATATATATATATATATATATATATATATATATATATATAAATATATATATATATATAAATATATATATATATATATATATATACGGAGTAACACAGATGAGTGAATAAACCCTGTTTAGTTTCATATTGATGAGCTGCCTCTACATTATCTGGATATTACATTGGGAGTTGATCTGCTCCAGAATCGAAGCCCCCAAACGGATCTGGAATCCTGATACACGGAGCTTCTCCTCTTCTCCTCATTTGCTATATATATATATATATATATATATATATATATATATATATATATATCCGACCACGAGTATAAGAATATTATAAATAAGTCTGAAAAGAAGTGTTTATTGGGAAGAATGGGATTATCCAGGGGAATTCAGGGAGATCTGGGGGGTTGGATTCTGGGGGACGTTAGTCTTGGATCATTGGCAGAATATACAGCGGGAACGAGAGAGAATAGTGCACTGTGTAGTGACTGCCACTGTTATTATTATTGGTATATATATGTTTATTGTTTTTATTATTATTTAGGATTATTTTTATATATTTTTTATTATTATTTATTATTGATATTATTATGATAGTTATTATTATTATTATTTATTATTGATATTATTATTATGTTTTTTATTTATTTATGATTGTTATTATTATTATTATTACTATTACGATTCTTCATCCACTCTTTGCAGTCTCGCCCTCGGCTTCTATATTTTCCCTTAATCTGATTTTACTAAAATTTCTCTTGCGCCTTCTCTTTCTTTTTTTGGAACAATCTCCTGTATCAAAAGTGCAAGAAACAAAAACAAATGCAGCCGCGATTGTCGTCTATTGAGTTATATGATGGCAGCGCTAACTCTCCTCCTGTTAATGGATCTAATAACATGAATAATACAAGCGGCACCAGCAGCGACTGATGTCCCCGAAACACAAAACCTCAGACAATAACATTATAGCGTCGACTCGTCCTGTGATCGGCGTCTGGGCCGCGCTCCAGCAGGGAAATAAGAAGAAATGTGTATATTTGTATCATTTCTATCATTGTATAATTGTATCTCTGTATCATTTCTATCATATCTTTGTATCATTTCTATCATTGTATCTTTGTATCATTGTATAATTGTATCTCTATCATTTCTATCATTGTATCTTTGTATCATTGTATCTTTGTATCATTTCTTTCATTGTATAGTTGTATCTCTGTATCATTTCTCTCATATCTTTGTATAATTTCTATCATTGTATCATTGTATAATTGTATCATTTCTATCATTGTATAATTGTATCTCTGTATCATTTCTATCATTGTATCTTTGTATCATTGTATCTTTGTATCATTTCTATCATTGTATAATTGTATCTCTGTATCATTTCTATCATTGTATCACTGTATAATTGTATCCTTTCAATCATTGTATAATTGCATCATTGTATAATTGCATCATTGTATCTCTGTATCATTTCTATCATTGTATAATTGTATCTCTGTATCATTTCTATCATTGTATCTCTGTATCATTTCTATCATTGTATAGTTGTATCTCGGTATCATTTCTATCGTTGTATAGTTGTATCATTTGTATCATTGTATCTTTGTATCATTTCTATCATTGTATCACTGTATAATTGTATCATTGTACAATTGTATCATTTCTATCATTGTATAATTGTATCTCTGTATCATTTCTTTCATTGTATCACTGTATAATTGTATCATTTCTATCATTGTATAGTTGTATCATTTCTATCATTGTATAATTGTATCTTTGTATCATTTCTATCATTGTATCACTGTATAATTGTATCATTGTATCATTTCTATCATTGTATAATTGTATCTCTGTATCATTTCTATGATTGTATCTCTGTATAATTGTATCATTGTATAATTGTATCATTTCTATCACTGTATCATTTCTATCATTGTATAATTGCATAATTTCTATCATTGCATCACTGTATAATTGTATCATCGTAACAATATGTTTAGAGATGTGCAAATTAATTCTTAAAAAATCAAAATAGCTCAATTAGTAAATTTTAGGCTTCGAATTGACACGACTTTTGTTTGACCACAAAAAAAAAAAAAAAAATTTTCCCCTCCATGATGCGGTTTCTGTGCTATCAACAACGGGCGGGATTGAAGTTTTTTTTGCTTCTCGTTGTTCTTAAAATAAGAAGAGTTCTAGAATTGTGTAAGTATATCCTAGTAAGGATATAAAGCGTGGAGCAGATGAGCCCAGATCAGCACAGGTGCCGAAGACAGCTCACCCACCAATAACTAGAAATACTATCTATGTGAATTTATGTCATTTAATAGGAACCCTCATTGTTTGTATCAATCTGTCTGCACACAGCTGCAGGACCCGTTACAGTTGCAGATGCTGCAGCGGTCACGTGTAGGTGAAACCACATCCACTATATGAGGGCAAAGTCATGCGGGGTATGTCCATCACGTAACCAGGGCAAATTCTATGACAACAAGCAGAGATCCTGAAAACCACAAAGAATCGATACATGCATCACATAATCAGGAAAGGCCTATAGCATCATTTCCAAACCAGTGTGCCTCCAGCTGTTGCAGAAACACATGCCCAGCATGCCATTTTTTCCACATATAGTGGGTTTTCTTTCAGTTTATATTTTCTACAAAAACACAGTATCTTTTTTCAGCCTTAAAGGGGTACTCCGGTGGAAAACGTATTATTTCTGTTAAACAGATTTGTAAATTATTTCTATTAAAAAAAAATAAAAAAAAATCTTCATCCTTCCAGTGTTTTTTAGTAGCTGTATGCTACAGAGGAAATTCTTAGCTTTTTTAAATTTCTTTTTGGTCTTGTCCACAGTGCTCTCTGTTGACACCTGATGCGCGTATCAGGAACTGTCCAGAACAGGAGAAAATCCTTATAGCAAACCTATGCTGCTCTGGACAGTTCCTGACACGGACAGAGGTGTCAGCAGAGAGCACTGTGGACAAGACAAAAAAGAAATTCAAAAAGAATTTCCTCTCTAGCGTACAGCTGCTAATAAGTACTGGAAGGATAAAAACATTTTTTTAATAGAAGTAATTTACAAATCTGTTTAACTTTCTGGCACCCATTGATTAAAAAAATAAATAAATAAAAATAAAAAATAAAAAGTTTTCCACTGGAGTACCCCTTTAATAAGATAATTTGATAATAAAGGAAACAACAGATCCATAAAAAGTTATAAATAATAACAAAGAGAACATTCCGCGCCAACAACCCTCAAACCCAGCATTACCCAACCAGGGTGCTTGCAAAACTACAACTTCCAGTATGCCCGGAGAGCCGAAGGCTGTCCGGGCATGCTGGGAGTTGTAGTTTTGCAACAGCTGGAGGCACCCTGGTTGGGAAACACTGACCTACAGCAAGAAAAGTAGCATCCTCCTCTGGGTGCATCGGCCTCCAGTGAACCCCAGTGGCAGAAAAAAAGGTGAAGGTAGAAGATACAGGTCGGCCTCAGCTACTTTTTCCTCCTGTTCAGGTCTGCACTCTCAAGAGGATCTGCACGGAAAAAATAGACACAAGAGTGAAAATGTGAAAAAAGGGAGATGCGGGCGGGCGGGGGGGAGGGGGGTTATACGGTAATTCATCATTGGCTTTTGTCTTTATTTTGGGGGATATTTTTTGCGTAATTTACATTTTTTTTTTTGCAAACTTTAAACCTCCCTGCATCTCAAGTGATTTTTGCGAAACTGACCCGGTAGACGATTTTTCCCTAGTTGTGCGTGCAGTGGCCAGAAATGTATGAAGTGCGTATTTTGGTGAACAAATCTGCGTAAATTCAATGCAAATGGTACAAAAATGTACAAATCTACACAACCCCAAAGAAGACCTCTAGAAAAAAAAAGGTCTTTCACACATTTTTAATATCGCGGTCTTCTTAAGTGAATTTGCGTGAAATTTATTACAACTTTGAGGGGAAGGGGGATTTATTATTGGTCCTTTTTTCTGTGTTTTTTAATTTTATTTTTTATTGAAATTTATTAAAAGTTCACTGGATGTGGGGTAAATTTGCGCAAGCACACTAGAGAAAACTATTAGGTTAAAGGAGTACTCTGGGGAAAAATTACTTATGGTTATTGAAAGAGCTTTATTGTCCGTTCAGTCATTACAAGTCGTACAATAAATTACAATCACACAAATCATGACAGTACAATACACAGCAAAGGTTCCCTAAGCTGTACATCGCACATCATGCTGCTCTAACACTCCGCTCAATCCTGTAATAGAAAAGCACAAGAGATTGAACAACAAAACAATACAATCTGGGATCGGGGTAGGGGCGTGGGCTGTTGGGCGGGGGTGGTATGGGCGACTATGTGGGGGTGGGGAGGGGGCGGATCACAGGGCCACACTGCTGGGCTGTATCTTCAAGGAGACATGGGGGAAGGATAGGGGTCTTCACTCCTCTTCTTCCTCATCGATGGCCGGGCTGTCCAAGATGGAATAGTCTCTGAGCAGGCTCTTGATGAACCTGCGGCAGTCCCGGACGGACATGTTCTCCCTGTTGATCACGAGGCGGTTCATAAGGTGCCAGACCTCCTGGATGGCCTCCACGTCGTGGGTCCCAGGGAACAGACCGTAAAGCACCGAATGGTACGATAGGCAGTTCCTGGGTACAGAGTCTCTGAGTTCATCTTCTAGGGCGTCCAACATACCCTGTACAAAGGGGCACTGCCAAAACACGTGCAAAGATGTTTCCTCCACATAGGGGCACCGGGGGCAGTACCGGGTTGTGCACAGGTTGCAGGCATGCATGAACGACCTGAGAGAGAGTCCTCCCTTGACGGCCATCCACGACAAGTCCTTGTGTCCATTGGTAAGCCGCTTTGAGGCCACATTAGTCCAAACGGTCTATGCAGTGGCTCCGGGGAGTCCCGGAACCAGCTCGGTCAAATCCTTAGCTCGGATGAGCTTGTAGATTGTCTTCGGCTTCCATAGGTCGGGTTTCAGTCCTTCCAGCTGGTGCTCCCTCACAAACCGGACAACATCCCCATAAAACCAGGGAGCGGTCCAGTTGTAAGGGATGGAGCAGTCCCACCTGTCCCAGCCCAGCTGTCTCCAGAGGGGCATGAGAAACAACATGGACCTGCCCGCTGAGCCAGTCTTTTCAACAAGAGTCCGCTGCACACTGACACATGCAAAGGAGGCCCTCAGCAGAATGGGGATATCGGGTATTCCCTTCCCACCCTTGCGGGGCTCCTTGTACAACACAGTCCTCTTGACTCTGTCCATTTTGCCCCAGATGAAGCGAAACACTGTCCGGGTGATGGCCTTGCAAACGGTGGTATGGGGAGGCCAGGCCTGTGCGGTGTACTGGAGCACAGGCAAAACTTCACTCCACAGGACAAGTGCCTTGCCTTCCATCGTGAGCTTTCTGGAGCTCCACAGTCCGATCTTAGAGTTCATCTTTCCTAGTCAGTCTTGTCAAGACTTAAGGGCCGCTCCTTCCTTCCCAAACCAGACTCCAAAATTACTTATCCCCTATTTACAGGATAAGGGATAAATAGCTGATAGGGTGGAGTCCAAGCACTGGGGGGGGGGGGGGGGGGGGGCGGGCCCGTGAACATCGGGACGGGACCCCTGTCACTCACAGTGAGTAGTGATGAGCGGCAGGGGCCATATTCGAATTTGCGATATTCTGCGAATATATGGGCGAATATTAGTCCTATGTTTGCGAAATTCGCTTATTCTTTGCTTTTTGATTTTTCATGCGGAAATTCGTAATGAAATTGCATGTGCAATTATACCTTTCACCTAAAAGAAAGGAGGGATCAGTGTCCAGTCTGGAAGTGAATATTTGCATAAATATTTGCATAAATTTGCATATAAAAAAGAAAAATAAAAAAAACTAATATTCGGCATTATGAATAGATCACTATATTCTAAATATTCGCAAAATCGCGAAGTGCCGGTATTCGCGGTAAAAATTTGCATTTTGAATATTTGCGCTTAACACTGAGCAGTGAGGAGCTGTGCTTGGGTCTTAATGGAGCACGTGGCGGCTGCAGCGTTCACTGCCAACTGAGTGTTGGGTCCCGTCCTAGTGATTGCGGGGGCCCCAGCGGTCAGACCCCCCCTCCGATCAGCTATTTAACCCCCATCCTGTGGATAGGGCATAACTTATTTTTTGCCGGACATCTCCTTTAAAAACGTGTAAGAAAGTCCTATACCAGAGCTCTGCACGGAGTCATGAAGATTTGCACATTTTTGGACCATTAGCTTTTTAATTTTTTGCAAAAACTTTGATCTTCATCAATTTTTGGCCAAAGTTTATTTTTCCTCCATACTCTTCTGTGAGCAAGAAAAATGGCGAGAAAAATGCAATGTGGGTTCGAACTTTTTTTTTGTTGCCATTTTTCTGGTGTTCCTGGCACTGTGGTCAGACTGGAAAGAACTACACAACTTCCTGTGGAGCATACAGCAGCTGATAAGTACGGGAAGGGTTAAGATTCTTATATAGAAGTAATTTACAAATCTGCTTAAATTTCCGGCACCAGTTAAACAGAAAAAAAGAATTCCACTTCAAACTAACATCTGGCCTTTATTTTTTCACCCCCCCCCCCCCAAAAAAAATTAATAAATAAATAAATAAATAAAAACACACAGTGCGGCATTGGTGGCGTTTTGGGGCGTTTTCACAAAAGATCGGAAAATTTGTTTCCCAGGATAAGATTCCGGCACGAAAGATTAAATGTGCATGTTTATTAGGGTATGTTCACACGGCAGAATTTGCGCGGCAGATGCTTCTGTCGTGGAAAACCCGATTTCTGGCAACCGCAGAAAGAATAGACGCGTGTTGTTTTTTTCTGCGGATGCCGCTCGGAAATGCATTTGTGTCGATGAGACGAGTGGTCCTAGCGCCAGCCGGAACTTTCAAATGCGCAGAGCATTCCACACATTTTACTACCGTGTGAACCGACCCTTACGGCACTCAATGCCAGTCTGCTGCATCTAAAGCTCACAGGGAATTGTGAGCATTGAAATAAATGGCCGTCTATGGCAGTGTTTTCAAAGAAGAGTGCCTCCAGCTGTTGCAAAACCACAACTCCCAGCATGCCCGGACAGCCAACGGCTGTCCAGGCATGCTGGGAGTTGTGGTTTTGCAACAGCTGGAGACACTCTGCTTGGAAACCATTGCTGTGACCATTGAGACTACATCCGAGCTGTATACAAGAAACGAGAAGACGTCCATGAATCCGGCCTCGTGGAGTATTTGTATTTTTCTCTCTAGATGCGCCGGATCAATACCTGTTATGGATTTGGCGCGCAAGCTCAGCCGCCACCACCGCCGCCGCCGCCGTCCCCCCGGAGATTTCTGTGTAATGAAATCCCGTAATGAACGACATAAAATCCTATTATCACATCCACAGAGTAAACAACAACCATTAGGGAGGAAGCGGGATCCCTCCCGACCGGGCGGAGCGCTCCGCAGATAATGGACGCCATGAAGGGCAAAAGGAGCAGACGTAATGGGATTTCACGACAATCACGGGATCGGCCGCTCGGTAATTGTTATGGGGAAAAAAAAACAAAAAAAACAAAGTGGCGGCACCCGGTCATGTGACTGTTTGAGGGCAGAGAGAATATATGTGACTGTTATAATACCATAGCGCCCAGCGTGGAGGGATGATAGGAGTAGTAGTATCACTGTAGATGAAGCGCCAAAGTTTGCAGAACAGGGTTCTTAAAGGAGTACTCCGACATCAAATTAAATTAAATACTGTAGAAGCATCAATGCTCCCCTGTCTACCCCAGTACTAAAAACACCAAAAATCCATTTTCTTTCCGTCTGTATTTTCTATTTCTATGTCAGATAATCACTGTGCTTCCTGTTTAAGCGCTTTTTCAGTACTACAATTCCCAGAATGCATTGCTTTCCTTCGGTTTGTCAACCCAGTCCTCCCTCCTGCCAGTTCCCAACCCAGAGCTGCTGCAGAACATCTCATTTCACAGCAGACTATCGCACCGTGAGGTTGCAGCACCTGCTGTATTCATTCCCCGTCTGCCCCTCTGTCTGGGACATTACTCAGCACAAGACATCTCATTCTTTCCAAATGACCCAATAAAGAGCTCCAACCTATTCCAAATTATTATGCAAATTATATTTATTCTCATTTACCTAAATAATTGATGTCAATAACAGTCGGCATAATTCTCATGTTATCAACTATTAAGAGTACAATTCAAATTTTATTGGACAACCCTCCTTATGATGCACTGTTCTAAATTATTATGCACAGTAAGTTTCATAACACTTTATATTTTGTAAAAAACAGAAAATTGTCATTTATTGTGTTTGCAGCATTTACTGAAATCAAAAGCTATTTACATCAAACTTTTAACAAAATTTTTGCAGGTGACGTTACATTGTAACATAGGACCCTTATTTGATAGCAGCTTCACAAGTCTTGCATCCATTGAACTTGTGAGTTTTTAGACAGTTTCTGCTTGAATTTGTTTGCAAAATGTCAAAATAGCCTCCCAGAGCTGCTGTTTGGATGTAAACTGCCCCCCACCCTCATAGATCTTTTGGATGCTCCAAAGGTTCTCAATGGGATTGAAGTAAGGGGAGGATGGAGGCCACACCATGACTTTCTCTCCGTTTAACCCCATAGCAGCCATTCTTAGATACTCCAAAAGAACAGCTCACCCCTTCCTGCTATCACATGCCAGTGCACGGAAGCTGCCGTAATCGCCGTCGGCCCAACACAGGATACAGCAAAGCAAGAAATACAGAACTGTTCACTTGTGAACCAAAAGCCTTGTCTTTATTGAATGTATTCACACAGGATACAAACAGAAGATAAAACTCTTCTGATGCATTTCGCGCAGTCAGCGCTTAGTCATAGAAACAATTTATGACTAAGCGCTGACTGCGCAAAAGTTTCCTCTCCTGTTTGTATCCTGTGTGAATACGTTCAATAAAGACAAGGCTTTTGGATGGCAAGTGGACAGTGCTGGATTTCTTGTTTTGTCATAGCAGCCATTGATGCAGAAGTATGCTTTGCAGCATGAGCTGGTGCATTGTCATGCATGAAGATGATTTTATTACGGAAAGCATAGTTCTCCCTTCTGTACCAGAGAAGAAAGTGGTCAGTCAGAAACTCCACATACTTTGCAGAGGTCATCTTTACACCTTCGTGGACCCTAAAGGGGCCAACCAGCTCTCTTCTCATGATTCCGGCCCAAAACATGACTCCACCACCGCCTTGCTGACGTCGCAGCCTTGTTGGAACAGTAGTCGTCCACTAGAGATGAGCGAATCGAAGATAACGAACCCAAATTCATTACGAATTTCCTGAAATATTTGATTTGCAACAAAAATGCGAATATCGCCGGGATTCTATCGCAGGAATCGCTTCATTAAACTCTATTTACTGCGTTCCAGGATCCAGAGCATCTAAAATGGTGGATCCACATGTCAGTACATGGGGCAAGGAACTCTGGGAAGGCAAGAAGGCGGGATGACCCTGAATCACATGCAGGATGCAGCCTATCAGCAGCCAGTCACCCCTGTGATGTCACAGTCCTATATATCGGCAGCCATTTTGCGCCTCGTCATATCATTCATTACACTGCATAGAGATATGACGGACATCGCTGTGTGTATGTTACACAGAAAAGCGCATTACAGCAGTGTTTCACCTCCTAGTCACATCAGCGTTCTCGTGAACGGAGAGCAGTGTTTTTTTCATTGAAAAGGATTTTTGCTGCAGCTGCAGCCATTAACCTTCCAGTCACTTTCTTCAGCATAGTATTACAGAGAGGGGCAGATAGCTGTGTAATCACCGGCTGGTATTGTACTCAGGTACTTTTTTAAGTGTACTGTAGCGCATTTTTTCTGCCCTCATAAGTGCATATCACATATGTACATCTAAGTAGTGTACTATTTTGTACCTGTTAATCTGTCAAGGGTGTACATACTGTGAAAGGACAGCCATAAGTAATCACCTGCTGCTGCTCTAGACAAATACTGTTTTAAGCATAGTGAAGCGTATTGTACTCCCCTCATATATGCAGTATGTCAGGCAGAGAAGTGCCAGGACGTGTACAGAGGAGTGGCAGAGGCCTAATTTTATCAGGCGCAGGCAGAGGTCGCAGCAGAGTAGGAGTGTGTGCCAGACGAAGTCACAGTGAGAGGTCTGAGCTCCCGGTGTCAGCTAGCAGTCGTGTCTCGACCAGCAACTGTGATTGATCGGTTCACTAGGTCATCCACTTCATCCCAAGTGACATCCGACACCCCCAGTCAACGGTCGGTGGGTTCTTCAGACTCAACCCTCAATTGGCACGGCCCTCATGCTGCTGCTGCCACCTCAAGGCTCTGTCATTGTGCTGTTCTATGGTCTTCTCATGCTAATGCTACCTCCTCCACGCTCTGCCATTGTGCCACCATATGGTCTCCTCATGTTAATGCTACCTCCTCCACGCTCTGTCATTGTCCCAGCATATGGTCTCCTCATGCTGATGCTGCCACCTCCAAGCTTTCTAATTGTGCTGCTCAATGGTCTCCTCATACTGATGCTACCGCCTCCATGCTCTGTCATTGTGCCACCATATGGTCTCCTCATGCTGATGCTGCCACCTCCAGGCTCTCTAATTGTGCTGCTTTATGGAGTTCTAATGCTGGTGCTACCACCTCCACACTCTCTCATTGTGCTACCATGGATACTGCAAAACATAATTAACGTGCTGGTCCCCAGATTCAGAAATTCCTCTGCATTAGGGTCACTTTCAGGACTCCTGATGCTGCTGCTGCCACCTCCAGGCTGTCTCATTCAGCCACTATATGGTATCCTCAGGCTTCAGCCACCTCCAGGCTGTGTCATTCAGCCACTATATGGTCTCCTCATGCTGCCAACACCTCCACGCTGTGTCATGCAGCCACTATATGGTCTCCTCATGCTGCCAACACCTCCATGCTGTGTCATTCAGTCACTATATGGTGTCCTCATGCTGCCGCCACCTCCCCACTGTGTTGTTCAGCTACTATATGGTCTCCTCATGCTGCCAACACCTCCATGCTGTGTCATTCAGCCACTATATGGTCTCCTCATGCTGCCAACACCTCTACGCTGTGTCATTCATCCACTATATGGTCTCCTCATGCTGCCAACACCTCCACGCTGTGTCATTCATCCAGTACATGGTCTCCTCATGCTGCCAACATGTCCACACTGTGTCATTCAGACACTATATGGTCTCCTCATGCTGCCAACAGATCCATGCTGTGTCATTCAGCCACTATGTGGTGTCCTCATGCTGCCAACACCTCCACGCTTTGTCATTCAGTCAATATATGGTCTCCCCATGCTGCCAACACCTCCACACTGTGTCATTCAGCCACTATATGGTCTCAACATGCTGCTAACACCTCCAGGCTGTGTCATTCAGCCACTATATGGTCTCCTCATGCTGCCAACACCTCCATGCTATGTCATTCAGCCACTATATGGTCTCCTCATGCTGCCAATATCTCCACGCTGTGTCATTCAGCCACTATATGGTCTCCACATGCTGCCAACACTTTCACACTGTGTCATTCAGCCACTATATGGTCTCCACATGCTGCCAACACCTCCAGGTTGTGTCCTTCAGCCACTATATGGTCTCCTCATGCTGCCAACACCTCCATGCTATGTCATTCAGCCACTATATATTCTCCTCATGCTGCCAACACCTCCACGCTATGTCATTCAGCCACTATATGATGTCCTCATGCTGCCAACACCTCCACGCTGTGTCATTCAGCCACTATAGGGTGTCATCATGCTGCCAACACCTCCACGCTGTGTCATTCATCCACTATATGGTGTCCTCATGCTGCCAAAACCTCCACGCTGTGTCATTCAGCCACTATATGGTCTCCTCATGCTGCCAACACCTCCACGCTGTGTCATTCAGCCACTATATGGTCTCCTCATGCTGCCAACACCTCCATGCTGTGTCATTCAGTCACTATATGATGTCCTCAACCTGCCGCCACCTCCCCACTGTGTCATTCAACTACTATATGGTCTCTTCATGCTGCCAACACCTCCAGGCTGTGTCATTCAGCCACTATATGGTGTCCTCATGCTGCCAACACCTCCATGCTGTGTCATTCAGCCACTATATGGTCTCCTCATGCTGCCAACACCTCCACACTGTGTCATTCAGGCACTATATGGTGTCCTCATGCTGCCAACACCTCCACGCTGTGTCATTCAGCCACTATATGGTCTCCTCATGCTGCCAACACCTCCATGCTGTGTCATTCAGTCACTATATGGTGTCCTCATGCTGCCGCCACCTCCCCACTGTGTCATTCAGCTACTATATGGTCTCCTCATGCTGCCAACACCTCCAGGCTGTGTCATTCAGCCACTATAGGGTGTCCTCATGCTGCCAACACCACCATGCTGTGTCATTCAGCCACTAAATGGTCTCCTCATGCTGCCAACACCTTCACGCTGTGTCATTCAGCCACTATATGGTCTCCTCATGCTGCCAACACCTCCACGCTGAGTCATTCAGTCACTATATGGTCTCCTCATGCTGCCAACACCTCCATGCTGTGTCATTCAGCCACTATATGGTGTCCTCATGCTGCCAACACCTCCACGCTGTGTCATTCAGTCAATATATGGTCTCCTCATGCTGCCAACACCTCCACACTGTGTCATTCAGCCACTATATGGTCTCCTCAAGCTGCCAACACCTCCACGCTGTGTCATTCAGCCACTATATGGTCTCCTCATGCTGCCAAAACCTCCACGCTGTGTCATTCAGCCACTATATGGTGTCCTCCTGCTGCCAACACCTCCACGCTGTGTCATTCAGCCACTATATGGTCTCCTCATGCTGCCAACATCTCCAGGCTGTGTCATTCAGCTACTATATGGTGTCCTCATGCTGCCAACACCTCCAGGCTGTGTCATTCATCCACTATATGGTCTCCTCATGCTGCCAATACCTCCACGCTATGTCATTCATCCACTATATGGTCTCCTCATGCTGCCAACATGTCCACACTGTGTCATTCAGACACTATATGGTCTCCTCATGCTGCCATCATGTCCACACTGTGTCATTCAGCCACTATATGGTCTCCTCATGCTGCCAACACCTCCACGCTGTGTCATTCAGTCACTATATGGTCTCCTCATGCTGCCAACACCTCCACACTGTGTCATTCAGCCACTATATGGTCTCCTCATGCTGCCAACACCTCCACACTGTGTCATTCAGTCACTATATGGTCTCCACATGCTGCCAACACCTCCAGGCTGTGTCATTCAGCAACTTTATGTTCTCCTCATGCTGCCAACACCTCTATGTTATGTCATTCAGCCACTATATGGTCTCCTCATGCTGCCAACACCTCCATGCTGTGTCATTCAGTCACTATATGGTCTCCTCATGCTGCCAACACCTCCACACTGTGTCATTCAGCCACTATATGGTCTTCTCATGCTGCCAACACCTCCACGCTGTGCCATTCAGTCACTATATGGTCTCCTCATGCTGCCAACACCTCCACGCTGTGTCATTCATCCACTATATGGTGTCCTCATGCTGCTAACACCTCCACGCTGTGCCATTCATCCACTATATGGTCTCTTCATGCTGCCAACACCTCCACGCTGTGTCTTTCAGTCACTATATGGTCTCCTCATGCTGCCAACACCTCCACACTGTGTCATTCAGCCACTATATGGTGTCCTCATGCTGCCAACACCTCCACGCTGTGTCATTCATCCACTATATGGTGTCCTCATGTTGCTAACACCTCCACGCTGTGCCATTCATCCACTATATGGTCTCCTCATGCTGCCAACACCTCCACGCTGTGTCATTCAGCCACTATATGGTCTCCTCATGCTGCCAACACCTCCATGCTATGTCATTCAGCCACTATATGGTGTCCTCATGCTGCCAACACCTCCATGCTGTGCCATTCATCCACTATATGGTCTCCTCATGCTGCCAACACCTCCATGTTATGTCATTCAGCCACTATATGGTCTCCTCATGCTGCCAACACCTCCATGCTGTGTCATTCAGTCACTATATGGTGTCCTCATGCTGCCAACACCTCCATGCTGTGTCATTCAGTCACTATATGGTCTCCTCATGCTGCCAACACCTCCACACTGTGTCATTCAGCCACTATATGGTCTCCTCATGCTGCCAACACCTCCATACTGTGTCATTCATCCACTATATGGTGTCCTCATGCTGCTAACACCTCCATGCTGTGCCATTCATCCACTATATGGTCTCCTCATGCTGCCAATACCTCCACGCTGTGTCATTCAGCCACTATATGGTCTCCTCATGCTGCCAACACCTCCACACTGTGTCATTCAGCCACTATATGGTGTCCTCATGCTGCCAACACCTCCATGCTGTGTCATTCAGTCACTATATGGTCTCCTCATGCTGCCAACACCTCCACACTGTGTCATTCAGCCACTATAGGGTGTCCTCATGCTGCCAACACCACCATGCTGTGTCATTCAGCCACTATATGGTGTCCTCATGCTGCTAACACCTCCACGCTGTGTCATTCAGCCACTATATGGTCTCCTCATGTTGCCAACATGTCCACACTGTGTCATTCATCCACTATATGGTCTCCTCATGCTGCCAACACCTCCACGCTGTGTCATTCAGCCACTATATGGTCTCCTCATGCTGCCAACACCTCCACACTGTGTCATTCAGCCACTATATGGTGTCCTCATGCTGCCAACACCTCCACACTGTGTCATTCAGCCACTATATGGTCTCCTCATGCTGCCAACACCTCCACGCTGTGTCATTAAGCCACTATATGGTCTCCTCATGCTGCCAACACCTCCACGCTGTGTCATTCAGCCACTATATGGTCTCCTCATGCTGCCAACACCTCCATGCTATGTCATTCAGCCACTATATGGTGTCCTCATGCTGCCAACACCTCCATGCTGTGCCATTCATCCACTATATGGTCTCCTCATGCTACCAACACCTCCACGCTGTGTCATTCAGCCACTATATGGTATCCTCATGCTGCCAACACCTCCATGCTATGTCATTCAGCCACTATATGGTGTCCTCATGCTGCCAACACCTCCATGCTGTGTCATTCATCCACTATATGGTCTCCTCATGCTGCCAACACCTCCACGCTGTGTCATTCAGCCACTATATGGTCTCCTCATGCTGCCATCACCTCCAGGCTGTGCCATTCATCTACTATATGGTCTCCTCATGCTGCCAACACCTCCATGCTATGCAGGGGCGGATCCAGAGTCTAGTCTCGGGAGGGGCACTATTAGAGTATTTTGTGTTGTGACAGAAAATAAGGTGTTGCTTAAGGTACTTACAATATTTAATGTATCATACAGTCCCAACCTTGTTTAAGACCCATAGGCCATGTTCACACGTATGAATTTCCAATGCGGAATTCGGCCTGGTCATTCCGCTGTAGCAGAGTCCCATTGAATTCAACCGGATTCTGCTGCACTGTGCTCACGGCAGAATATCCATGCCAGATGTTTCCAGCGCGGAAATTCTGTTTTCTGTCTCCGCAGAAAGAATGAACACGTTCATTCTTTCTTCAGACACCGCACGGAATGCTTAGCCATTTAGGAGACGGCTGCCCGCACAGAGATGTTCCCTGCGGATACATAGGATATGTTTAAACAGATAAATCAATATTACAAAGATCATAAGACATTTTAAGCAGTTGACGTATAATATATTAGAATGTTTACATAAACAGGACTATACATAGGACACAGGGTCACACATTTAGTGGGAGATTTATCAAAACCTGTCCAGAGGAAACGTTGATCAGTTGCCCATAGCAACCAAGGTCTTTTTACAAATGATAGAAGCGATCTGATTGGTTGCTATGGGCAACTCAGCAACTTTTAGACTGGAAAAAAGGAGATTTTTACACTAAGAACAATAAGGAAGTGGAATCCTCTGCCTGTAGATGCGGTTTTATTAGTCTGTACAGACGTTTAAACAGCAACTGAATGAATATTTGCAAAAACATAACATTAAGGGATACAGGCCCTGATTTTTTTAGCATGTTGTGATGCCCGCGCTGTAGCATGTTGTGATGCCCGCGCTGTAGCATGTTGTGATGCCCGCGCTGTAGCATGTTGTGATGCCCCCGCTGTAGCATGTTGTGATGCCCCCGCTGTAGCATGTTGTGATGCCCGCGCTGTAGCATGTTGTGATGCCCGCGCTGTAGCATGTTGGGATGCCCGCGCTGTAGCATGTTGTGATGCCCGCGCTGTAGCATGTTGTGCCCCCGCTGTAGCATGTTGTGATGCCCGCGCTGTAGCATGTTGTGATGCCCCCGCTGTAGCATGTTGTGATGCCCGCGCTGTAGCATGTTGTGATGCCCACGCTGTAGCATATTGTGATGCCCGCACTGTAGCATGTTGTGATGCCCGCGCTGTAGCATGTTGTGATGCCCGCGCTGTAGCATAATGTGATGCCCGCGCTGTAGCATGTTGTGATGCCCCCGCTGTAGCATGTTGTGATGCCCGCGCTGTAGCATATTGTGATGCCCGCGCTGTAGCATGTTGTGATGCCCCCGCTGTAGCATGTTGTGATGCCCGCGCTGTAGCATGTTGTGATGCCCACGCTGTAGCATATTGTGATGCCCGCACTGTAGCATGTTGTGATGCCCGCGCTGTAGCATGTTGTGATGCCCCCGCTGTTGCATGTTGTGATGCCCCCACTGTAGCATGTTGTGATGCCCGCGCTGTAACATGTTGTGATGCCCGCGCTGTAGCATGTTGTGATGCCCGCGCTGTAGCATGTTGTGCCCCCGCTGTAGCATGTTGTGATGCCCGCGCTGTAGCATGTTGTGATGCCCCCGCTGTAGCATGTTGTGATGCCCCCGCTGTAGCATGTTGTGATGCCCGCGCTGTAACATGTTGTGATGCCCGCGCTGTAGCATGTTGTGATGCCCGCGCTGTAGCATGTTGTGATGCCCCCGCTGTAGCATGTTGTGATGCCCCCGCTGTAGCATGTTGTGATGCCCGCGCTGTAGCATGTTGTGATGCACGCGCTGTAGCATGTTGTGATGCCCACGCTGTAGCATATTGTGATGCCCGCACTGAAGCATGTTGTGATGCCCGCGCTGTAGCATGTTGTGATGCCCCCGCTGTAGCATGTTGTGATGCCCCCGCCGTAGCATGTTGTGATGCCCGCGATGTAGCATGTTGTGATGCCCACGCTGTAGCATGTTGTGATGCCCGCAAGATAGCATGTTGTGATGCCCGCGCTGTAGCATGTTGTGATGCCCCCGCTGTAGCATGTTGTGATGCCCCCGCTGTAGCATGTTGTGATGCCTGCACTGTAGCATGTTGTGATGCCTGCGCTGTAGCATGTTGTGATGCCCCCGCTGTAGCATGTTGTGATGCCCCCGCTGTAGCATGTTGTGATGCCCCCGCTGTAGCATGTTGTGATGCCCGCGCTGTAGCATGTTGTGATGCCCGCGCTGTAGCATGTTGGGATGCCCGCGCTGTAGCATATTGTGATGCCCGCGCTGTAACATGTTGTGATGCCCGCGCTGTAGCATGTTGTGATGCCCGCGCTGTAGCATGTTGTGCCCCCGCTGTAGCATGTTGTGATGCCCGCGCTGTAGCATGTTGTGATGCCCCCGCTGTAGCATGTTGTGATGCCCCCGCTGTTGCATGTTGTGATGCCCCCGCTGTAGCATGTTGTGCCCCCGCTGTAGCATGTTGTGATGCCCGCGCTGTAGCATGTTGTGATGCCCGCGCTGTAGCATGTTGTGATGCCCCCGCTGTAGCATGTTGTGATGCCCCCGCTGTAGCATGTTGTGATGCCCCCGCTGTAGCATGTTGTGATGCCCGCGCTGTAGCATGTTGTGATGCCCGCGCTGTAGCATGTTGTGATGCCCCCGCTGTAGCATGTTGTGATGCCCCCGCTGTAGCATGTTGTTATGCCCGCGCTGTAGCATGTTGTGATGCCCGCGCTGTAGCATGTTGTGATGCCCGCGCTGTAGCATGTTGTGATGCCCGCGCTGTAGCATGTTGTGATGCCCCCGCTGTAGCATGTTGTGATGCCCCCGCTGTAGCATGTTGTGATGCCCCCGCTGTTGCATGTTGTGATGCCCCCGCTGTAGCATGTTGTGATGCCCGCGCTGTAACATGTTGTGATGCCCGCGCTGTAGCATGTTGTGATTCCCGCGCTGTAGCATGTTGTGATGCCCCCGCTGTAGCATGTTGTGATGCCCCCGCTGTAGCATGTTGTGATGCCCGCGCTGTAACATGTTGTGATGCCCGCGCTGTAGCATGTTGTGATGCCCGCGCTGTAGCATGTTGTGATGCCCCCACTGTAGCATGTTGTGCCCCCGCTGTAGCATGTTGTGATGCCCCCGCTGTAGCATGTTGTGCCCCCGCTGTAGCATGTTGTGATGCCCGCGCTGTAGCATGTTGTGATGCCCCCGCTGTAGCATGTTGTGATGCCCCCGCTGTAGCATCTTGTGATGCCCGCACTGTAGCATGTTGTGCCCCCGCTGTAGCATGTTGTGATGCCCGCGCTGTAGCATGTTGTGATGCCCCCGCTGTAGCATGTTGTGATGCCCCCGCTGTAGCATGTTGTGATGCCCGCGCTGTAGCATGTTGTGATGCACGCGCTGTAGCATGTTGTGATGCCCACGCTGTAGCATATTGTGATGCCCGCACTGTAGCATGTTGTGATGCCCGCGCTGTAGCATGTTGTGATGCCCCCGCTGTAGCATGTTGTGATGCCCCCGCCGTAGCATGTTGTGATGCCCGCGCTGTAGCATGTTGTGATGCCCACGCTGTAGCATGTTGTGATGCCCGCAAGGTAGCATGTTGTGATGCCCGCGCTGTAGCATGTTGTGATGCCCCCGCTGTAGCATGTTGTGATGCCCCCGCTGTAGCATGTTGTGATGCCTGCACTGTAGCATGTTGTGATGCCTGCGCTGTAGCATGTTGTGATGCCCCCGCTGTAGCATGTTGTGATGCCCCCGCTGTAGCATGTTGTGATGCCCCCGCTGTAGCATGTTGTGATGCCCGCGCTGTAGCATGTTGTGATGCCCCCGCTGTAGCATGTTGTGATGCCCCCGCTGTAGCATGTTGTTATGCCCGCGCTGTAGCATGTTGTGATGCCCGCGCTGTAGCATGTTGTGATGCCCGCGCTGTAGCATGTTGTGATGCCCGCGCTGTAGCATGTTGTGATGCCCCCGCTGTAGCATGTTGTGATGCCCCCGCTGTAGCATGTTGTGATGCCCCCGCTGTTGCATGTTGTGATGCCCCCGCTGTAGCATGTTGTGATGCCCGCGCTGTAACATGTTGTGATGCCCGCGCTGTAGCATGTTGTGATTCCCGCGCTGTAGCATGTTGTGATGCCCCCGCTGTAGCATGTTGTGATGCCCCCGCTGTAGCATGTTGTGATGCCCGCGCTGTAACATGTTGTGATGCCCGCGCTGTAGCATGTTGTGATGCCCGCGCTGTAGCATGTTGTGATGCCCCCGCTGTAGCATGTTGTGATGCCCCCGCTGTAGCATGTTGTGATGCCCGCGCTGTAGCATGTTGTGATGCACGCGCTGTAGCATGTTGTGATGCCCACGCTGTAGCATATTGTGATGCCCGCACTGTAGCATGTTGTGATGCCCGCGCTGTAGCATGTTGTGATGCCCCCGCTGTAGCATGTTGTGATGCCCCCGCCGTAGCATGTTGTGATGCCCGCGCTGTAGCATGTTGTGATGCCCACGCTGTAGCATGTTGTGATGCCCGCAAGGTAGCATGTTGTGATGCCCGCGCTGTAGCATGTTGTGATGCCCCCGCTGTAGCATGTTGTGATGCCCCCGCTGTAGCATGTTGTGATGCCTGCACTGTAGCATGTTGTGATGCCTGCGCTGTAGCATGTTGTGATGCCCCCGCTGTAGCATGTTGTGATGCCCCCGCTGTAGCATGTTGTGATGCCCCCGCTGTAGCATGTTGTGATGCCCGCGCTGTAGCATGTTGTGATGCCCGCGCTGTAGCATGTTGGGATGCCCGCGCTGTAGCATGTTGTGATGCCCGCGCTGTAACATGTTGTGATGCCCGCGCTGTAGCATGTTGTGATGCCCGCGCTGTAGCATGTTGTGCCCCCGCTGTAGCATGTTGTGATGCCCGCGCTGTAGCATGTTGTGATGCCCCCGCTGTAGCATGTTGTGATGCCCCCGCTGTTGCATGTTGTGATGCCCCCGCTGTAGCATGTTGTGATGCCCGCGCTGTAACATGTTGTGATGCCCGCGCTGTAGCATGTTGTGATGCCCGCGCTGTAGCATGTTGTGCCCCCGCTGTAGCATGTTGTGATGCCCCCGCTGTAGCATGTTGTGATGCCCGCGCTGTAACATGTTGTGATGCCCGCGCTGTAGCATGTTGTGATGCCCGCGCTGTAGCATGTTGTGATGCCCCCGCTGTAGCATGTTGTGATGCCCCCGCTGTAGCATGTTGTGATGCCCGCGCTGTAGCATGTTGTGATGCACGCGCTGTAGCATGTTGTGATGCCCGCGCTGTAGCATGTTGTGATGCCCACGCTGTAGCATATTGTGATGCCCGCACTGTAGCATGTTGTGATGCCCGCGCTGTAGCATGTTGTGATGCCCGCGCTGTAGCATGTTGTGATGCCCGCGCTGTAGCATGTTGTGATGCCCGCGCTGTAGCATGTTGTGATGCCCCCGCTGTAGCATGTTGTGATGCCCCCGCCGTAGCATGTTGTGATGCCCGCGCTGTAGCATGTTGTGATGCCCACGCTGTAGCATGTTGTGATGCCCGCAAGGTAGCATGTTGTGATGCCCGCGCTGTAGCATGTTGTGATGCCCCCGCTGTAGCATGTTGTGATGCCCCCGCTGTAGCATGTTGTGATGCCTGCACTGTAGCATGTTGTGATGCCTGCGCTGTAGCATGTTGTGATGCCCCCGCTGTAGCATGTTGTGATGCCCCCGCTGTAGCATGTTGTGATGCCCCCGCTGTAGCATGTTGTGATGCCCGCGCTGTAGCATGTTGTGATGCCCGCGCTGTAGCATTTTGGGATGCCCGCGCTGTAGCATGTTGTGATGCCCGCGCTGTAACATGTTGTGATGCCCGCGCTGTAGCATGTTGTGATGCCCGCGCTGTAGCATGTTGTGCCCCCGCTGTAGCATGTTGTGATGCCCGCGCTGTAGCATGTTGTGATGCCCCCGCTGTAGCATGTTGTGATGCCCCCGCTGTAGCATCTTGTGATGCCCGCGCTGTAACATGTTGTGATGCCCGCGCTGTAGCATGTTGTGATGCCCGCGCTGTAGCATGTTGTGATGCCCCCGCTGTAGCAAGTTGTGATGCCCCCGCTGTAGCATGTTGTGATGCCCGCGCTTTAGCATGTTGTGATGCCCGCGCTGTAGCATGTTGTGATGCCCACGCTGTAGCATGTTGTGATGCCCGCACTGTAGCATGTTGTGATGCCCGCGCTGTAGCATGTTGTGATGCCCCCGCTGTAGCATGTTGTGATGCCCCCGCCGTAGCATGTTGTGATGCCCGCGCTGTATCATGTTGTGATGCCCGCGCTGTAGCATGTTGTGATGCCCGCAAGGTAGCATGTTGTGATGCCCGCGCTGTAGCATGTTGTGATGCCCCCGCTGTAGCATGTTGTGATGCCCCCGCTGTAGCATGTTGTTATGCCTGCACTATAGCATGTTGTGATGCCTGCGCTGTAGCATGTTGTGATGCCCGCGCTGTAACATGTTGTGATGCCCGCGCTGTAGCATGTTGTGATGCCCGCGCTGTAGCATGTTGTGCCCCCGCTGTAGCATGTTGTGATGCCCGCGCTGTAGCATGTTGTGATGCCCCCGCTGTAGCATGTTGTGATGCCCCCGCTGTAGCATGTTGTGATGCCCGCGTTGTAACATGTTGTGATGCCCGCGCTGTAGCATGTTGTGCCCCCGCTGTAGCATGTTGTGATGCCCGCGCTGTAGCATGTTGTGATGCCCCCGCTGTAGCATGTTGTGATGCCCCCGCTGTAGCATGTTGTGATGCCCGCGCTGTAGCATGTTGTGATGCCCGCGCTGTAGCATGTTGTGATGCCCGCGCTGTAGCATGTTGTGATGCCCGCACTGTAGCATGTTGTGATGCCCGCGCTGTAGCATGTTGTGATGCCCCCGCTGTAGCATGTTGTGATGCCCCCGCCGTAGCATGTTGTGATGCCCGCGCTGTAGCATGTTGTGATGCCCGCGCTGTAGCATGTTGTGATGCCCGCACTGTAGCATGTTGTGATGCCCGCAAGGTAGCATGTTGTGATGCCCGCGCTGTAGCATGTTGTGATGCCCCCCCTGTAGCATGTTGTGATGCCTGCACTGTAGCATGTTGTGATGCCTGCGCTGTAGCATGTTGTGATGCCCCCGCTGTAGCATGTTGTGCCCCCGCTGTAGCATGTTGTGATGCCCGCGCTGTAAAATGTTGCAGAAAATTATTTCCAGTTTAATAATCAAATATACCAATTGCCACAGAATGGGAAAGTGCTAAAGAAGTTTTTACCATTTAAAACTACAGCTCCCAGTATGACCTTAAGTATGTGGTAAGGTTATGCTGGGAGTTGTTGTTTCACCCATCATTACTGCAGAACTTACAAGTGACTACAGCTCTGATGGGACATAGTGAGGAGAATACACAATGATATCAGTGACTACAGGTGACGTCTTCTCTATTGTGAGAATACACAATGATATCAGTGACTACAGGTGACGTCTTCTCTATAGTGAGAATACACAATGATATCAGTGACTACAGGTGACGTCTTCTATAGTGAGGAGAATACACAATATCAGTGATTACAGGTGACGTCTTCTCTATAGTGAGGAGAATACACAATGATATCAGTGACTACACGTGACGTCTTCTCTATAGTGAGGAGAATACACAATGATATCAGTGATTACAGGTGACGTCTTCTCTATAGTGAGGAGAATACACAATGATATCAGTGATTACAGGTGACGTCTTCTCTATAGTGAGGAGAATACACAATGATATCAGTGATTACAGGTGACGTCTTCTCTATAGTGAGGAGAATGTACAATGATATCAGTGATTACAGGTGATGTCTTCTCTATAGTGAGGAGAATACACAATGATATCAGTGACTACAGGTGACGTCTTCTCTATAGTGAGGAGAATACACAATGATATTAGTGATTACAGGTGACGTCTTCTCTATAGTGAGGAGAATACACAATGATATCAGTGACTACAGGTGACGTCTTCTCTATAGTGAGGACAATACACAATGATATCAGTGACTACAGGTGACGTCTTCTCTATAGTGAGGAGAATACACAATGATATCAGTGACTACAGGTGACGTCTTCTCTATAGTGAGGAGAATACACAATAATAAAAGGATATAAAAGGATATACTGGCAAATGTCTAAATTTTGACGTCAGTGTTGAGGGATTAGCCAATGTCATTGTTTACATCTACCACATAGTGCACCTAAATTCCTGTGTTACATAGGACTGCAGGTAGTTGGAGTGACTCTGGGTTACATACTTGCGGTGTAACATGACTCGGTAATGATGGCGTCTGTAGCTTTAGTGACTTCAGTAAATGACAGGATCCTCTGGTTGCGGAGAGACTGACGCCAGCACCAGTAGAATATTAGTAATGAGTCGTGCAGTAAATCCAATATTGATTTTGGCGCAGGGAGGCGGCAGAGTATCGGGTAATGTCGCTGTGATGACACGGGGAGGAAAGCTAAATACAAGTAAAACTTCCACATCAAACATCCCGAAAGAAGCGTCCTCTGTCCGCGTCCTCTCTGCCTGAAGACACGAAACGAGAAAATACTGTGAAGATCAACATTGTGTCATAGCGACAAAACAGCGACACATTCACAACATAATAATAATCTCCTGGTGTTCGGGTAAAACAGGCGCTGGAAACCAGAGGGGAAACATTTTTAAAAATTAACACAAGGAAATAATAAAAAACAAGAAAAGATAAAACAAGAAACCAAAAACAAAATAAAAAAAGGAAAACAAGAAAAAAAAGGAAAACTTTCATAATTATAAACAAATTATGAACACAAGAAAAAAACATAAAAAAGAAAAAAAAGGAAAACTATCATAAATAAAAAAGAAATTATAAAAAAGCAAGAGAAAAACTAAAAAAGAAATATTGAAAACAAGAATAAAAACATAAAAAAGGAAAACTACCATAACTATAAAAATTATGAAAACAAGGAAAAAAAGCAGAAAACTACCATAAATACAAAAGAAATAAAACAAAACAAGGAAACATGTAAAAGAAGTAAGTAAGAAGTAAAACAAAATCAAAACAAAACAGGAAAACTATCAAATACAAAAAAAATGAAATAAGAAAAACATAAAAAGCTGAGAAAAAGAAAAGAAAAATTACCATAAATACAAAAGAAATAATGAAAATAAGAATAAAGAAAACATAAAAACAGGAAACACATTAAGAATAAGAAATACTAAAAAAAAAAAAAAAAACTACAGTCATGGCCGTAAATTTCTCACAGGAAAGGATTGCAGTAACACAGGTTTTACTATACACATGTTTATTCCCTTTGTGTATATATATATATATATATATATATATATATATATATATATATATATAGATCTCCTCTCCTCTGTATATATATATATATATATTGCAGTAACACATGTTTTGCTATACACATGTTTATTCCCTTTGTATATATATATATATATATAGATCTCCTCTCCTCTGTATATATATATATATATATATATATATATATAGATCTCCTCTCCTCTGTATATATATATATATATATATATATATATATATATATATATATATATTGCAGTAACACAGGTTTTGCTATACACATGTTTATTCCCTTTGTGTGAATTGGAACTAAACCAAAAAAGGAGGAAAAAAAGCAAATTGGACATAATGTCACCAAACTCCAAAAATGGTCTGGACAAAATTATTGACACCTTTCAAAATTGTGGATAAATAAGATTGTTTCCAGCCTGTGATGTTCCTTTATACTCACCTGGGGCAAGTAACAGGTGTGGGCAATATAAAAATCACACCTGAAAGCAGATAAAAAGGAGAGAAGTTCACTTAGTCTTTGCATTGTGTGTCTGTGTGTGCCGCACTAAGCATGGAAAACAGAAAGAGGAGAAGAGAACTGTCTGAGGACTTGGGAACCAAAATTGTGGAAAATATCAACAATCTCCAGGTTACACGTCCATCTCCAGAGATCTAGATTTGTCTTTGTCCACAGTGCGCAACATTATCAAGAAGTTTGCAACCCATGGCACTGTAGATAATCTCCCTGGGTGTGGACGGAAGAGAAAAAGTGATGAAAGATGTCAACGCAGGATAGTCCGGATGGTGGATAAGCAGCCCCAAACAAGTTCCAAAGTTATTCAAGCTGTCCTGCAGGATCAGGGAGCATCAGTGTCAGCGCGAACTATCCGTCCACATTTAAATGAAATGAAATGCTATGGAGGAGACCCGGGAGGACCCCACTATGGAGGAGACCCAGGAGGACCCCACTATGGAGGAGACCCAGGAGGACCCCACTATGGAGGAGACCCAGGAGGACCCCACTATAGAGGAGACCCAGGAGGACTCCACTATGGAGGAGACCCAGGAGGACCCCACTATGGAGGAGACCCATGAGGACCCCACTATGGAGGAGACCCAGGAGGACCCCACTATGGAGGAGACCCAGGAGGACCCCACTATAGAGGAGACCCAGGAGGACCCCACTATGGAGGAGACCCAGGAGGACCCCACTATGGAGGAGACCCAGGAGGACCTCACTATGGAGGAGACCTAGGAGGACCCCACTATGGAGGAGACCCAAGAGGACCCCACTATGGAGGAGACCCAGGAGGACCTCACTATGGAAGAGACCCAGGAGGACCCCACTATGGAAGAGACCCAGGAGGACCCCACTATGGAAGAGACCCAGGAGGACCCCACTATGGAGGAGACCCAGGAGGACCCCACTATGGAGGAGACCCAGGAGGACCCCACTATGGAGGAGACCCAGGAGGACCCCACTATGGAGGAGACCCAGGAGGACCCCACTGCTGACACAGAGACATAAAAAACCAAGACTACATTTTACCAAAATGAACTTGAGTAACCAAAATCCTTCTGGGAAAACGTCTTGTGGACAGATGAGACCAAGATAGATCTTTTTGGTAAATCCCATCATTCTACTGTTTACCGAAAACGGAATGAGGCCTACAAAGAAAAGAACACAGTACCTACAGTGACATATGGGGGAGGTCAGTGATGTTTTGGGTTGTTTTGCTGCCTCTGGCACTGGGGGTCTTGAATGTGTACAAGACATCATGAAATCTGAGGATTACCAATGGATTTTGGGTCGCACTGCACAGCCCAGTGTCAGAAAGCTGGGTTTGTGTCCGAGATCTTGGGTCTTCCAGAAGGACAATGACCCCAAACATACGTCATAAAGCCCCAGAAATGGATGACAACAAAGCGCTGGAGAGTTCTGAAGTGTCAGCAATGAGTCCAGATCTAAATCCCATTGATCACCTGTGGAGAGATCTTAAAATTACTGTTGGGAAAAGGCGCCGTCCAATAAGAGACCGGGAGCAGTTTGTAAAGGAAGAGTGGTCCAACATTCCAGCTGAGAGGTGTAAGAAGCTTATTGATGGTTGTAGGAAGAGTGGTCCAACATTCCGGCTGAGAGGTGTAAGAAGATTATTGATGGTTATAGGAAGAGTGGTCCAACATTCCGGCTGAGAGGTGTAAGAAGCTTATTGATGGTTATACCAAAGGGTGTGCAACCAAATATTAAAGGGGTTATCCAGGAAAAAACTTTTTTTTTTTATATCAACTGGCTCCAGAAAGTTAAACAGATTTGTAAATTACTTCTATTAAAAAATCTTAATCCTTTCAATAATTATCAGCTGCTGAAGTGGAGTTGTTGTTTTCTGTCTGGCAACAGTGCTCTCTGCTGACACCTCTGCTTGTCTCGGGAACTGCACGGAGTAGATGAGGTTTGCTATGGGGATTCTGGGTGGTTCCTGAGACATGTGTCATCAGAGAGCACTTAGACAGAAAAGAACAACTCAACTTCATCAGCTCATAAGTACTGAAAGGATTAAAAAATTTTATAGAAGTAATTTACAAATCTGTTTAACTTTCTGGAGCCAGTTGATATATATAAAAAAATGTTTTCCTGGATAACCCCTTTAAGTTAATGGGGTACTTCGGTGGATAACTTGTCAACGCAGGATAGTCCGGATGGTGGATAAGCAGCCCCAAACAAGTTCCAAAGTTATTCAAGCTGTCCTGCAGGATCAGGGAGCATCAGTGTCAGCGCGAACTATCCGTCCACATTTAAATGAAATGAAATGCTATGGAGGAGACCCGGGAGGACCCCACTATGGAGGAGACCCAGGAGGACCCCACTATGGAGGAGACCCAGGAGGACCCCACTATGGAGGAGACCCAGGAGGACCCCACTATAGAGGAGACCCAGGAGGACTCCACTATGGAGGAGACCCAGGAGGACCCCACTATGGAGGAGACCCATGAGGACCCCACTATGGAGGAGACCCAGGAGGACCCCACTATGGAGGAGACCCAGGAGGACCCCACTATAGAGGAGACCCAGGAGGACCCCACTATGGAGGAGACCCAGGAGGACCCCACTATGGAGGAGACCCAGGAGGACCTCACTATGGAGGAGACCCAGGAGGACCCCACTATGGAGGAGACCCATGAGGACCCCACTATGGAGGAGACCCAAGAGGACCCCACTATGGAGGAGACCCAGGAGGACCTCACTATGGAAGAGACCCAGGAGGACCCCACTATGGAGGAGACCCAGGAGGACCTCACTATGGAGGAGACCCAGGAGGACCCCACTATGGAGGAGACCCATGAGGACCCCACTATGGAGGAGACCCAAGAGGACCCCACTATGGAGGAGACCCAGGAGGACCTCACTATGGAAGAGACCCAGGAGGACCCCACTATGGAAGAGACCCAGGAGGACCCCACTATGGAAGAGACCCAGAAGGACCCCACTATGGAGGAGACCCAGGAGGACCCCACTATGGAGGAGACCCAGGAGGACCCCACTATGGAGGAGACCCAGGAGGACCCCACTATGGAGGAGACCCAGGAGGACCCCACTGCTGACACAGAGACATAAAAAACCAAGACTACATTTTACCAAAATGAACTTGAGTAACCAAAATCCTTCTGGGAAAACGTCTTGTGGACAGATGAGACCAAGATAGAGCTTTTTGGTAAAGCCCATCATTCTACTGTTTACCGAAAACGGAATGAGGCCTACAAAGAAAAGAACACAGTACCTACAGTGACATATGGTGGAGGTCAGTGATGTTTTGGGTTGTTTTGCTGCCTCTCGCACTGGGGGCCTTGAATGTGTACAAGACACCATGAAATCTGGGGATTACCAATGGATTTTGGGTCGCACTGTACATCCCAGTGTCAGAAAGCTGGGTTTGTGTCCGAGATCTTGGGTCTTCCAGCAGAACAATGACCCCAAACATACATCAAAAAGCCCCAGAAATGGATGATAACAAAGCGCTGGAGAGTTCTGAAGTGTCAGCAATGAGTCCAGATCTAAATCCCATTGATCACCTGTGGAGAGATCTTATAATTAGTGTTGGGAAAAGGCGCCTTCCAATAAGAGACCGGGAGCAGTTTGTAAAGGAAGAGTGGTCCAACATTCCGGCTGAGAGGTGTAAGAAGCTTATTGATGGTTATAGGAAGAGTGGTCCAACATTCCGGCTGAGAGGTGTAAGAAGCTTATTGATGGTTATACCAAAGGGTGTGCAACCAAATATTAAAGGGGTTATCCAGGAAAAAACTTTTTTTTTTATATCAACTGGGGCCAGAAAGTTAAACAGATTTGTAAATTACTTCTATTAAAAAATCTTAATCCTTTCAATAATTATCAGCTGCTGAAGTGGAGTTGTTGTTTTCTGTCTGGCAACAGTGCTCTCTGCTGACACCTCTGCTTGTCTCGGGAACTGCACGGAGTAGATGAGGTTTGCTATGGGGATTCTGGGTGGTTCCTGAGACATGTGTCATCAGAGAGCACTTAGACAGAAAAGAACAACTCAACTTCATCAGCTCATAAGTACTGAAAGGATTAAAAAAATTTATAGAAGTAATTTACAAATCTGTTTAACTTTCTGGAGCCAGTTGATATATATAAAAAAATGTTTTCCTGGATAACCCCTTTAAGTTAATGGGGTACTTCGGTGGATAACTTTTTTTTTTTTTTTTTTTTTATCAACTGGTGCCAGAAAGTTAAACAGATTTGTAAATTACTTCTATTAAAAAAAAAATCTTAATCCTTCCAGTACTTATTAGCTGCTGAATACTACAGAGGAAATTATTTTCTTTTTGGAACATAGAGCTCTCTGCTGACATCATGACCACAGTGCTCTCTACTGACATCTCTGTCCATTTTGGGAACTGTCCAGAACAGCATATGTTTGCTATGGGGATTTTCTCCTACTCTGGACAGTTCCTAAAATGGACAGAGGTGTCAGCAGAGAGCACTGTGGTCATGATGTCAGCAGAGAGCTCTGTGCTCCAAAAAGAAAATAATTTCCTCTGTAGCATTCAGCAGCTAATAAGTACTGGAAGGATTAAGATTTTTTAATAGAAGTAATTTACAAATCTGTTTAACTTTCTGGCATCAGATGATTAAAAAGAAAAAAAAAAGGTTTCCATTGGAGTACCCCTTTAAGGGTACCAATAATTTTGTCCAGCCCATTTTTGGAGTTTGGTGACATTATGTCCAATTTGCTTTTTTTCCTCCTTTTTTGGTTTAGTTCCAATTCACACAAAGGGAATAAACATGTGTATAGCAAAACCTGTGTTACTGCAATATATATATATATATATACAGAGGAGAGGAGATCTATATATATATATACACACAAAGGGAATAAACATGTGTATAGCAAAACATGTGTTACTGCAATCCTTTCCTGTGAGAAATACTTCATTATATAGAAACATTTCAGGGGTGCCAACATTTACGGCCATGACTGTATATAGGGGGCACTATAAACATTTACGGCCATGACTGTATATAGGGGGCACTATAAACATTTACGGCCATGACTGTATATAGGGGGCACTATAAACATTTACGGCCATGACTGTATATAGGGGGCACTATAAACATTTACGGCCATGACTGTATATAGGGGGCACTATAAACATTTACGGCCATGACTGTATATAGGGGGCACTATAAACATTTACGGCCATGAGTGTATATAGGGGGCACTATAAACATTTACGACCATGAGTCTATATAGGGGGCACTATAAACATTTACGGCCATGGCTGTATATAGGGGGCACTATAAACATTTACGGCCATGACTGTATATATAGGGGGCACTATAAACATTTATGGCCATGAGTGTAAATAGGGGGGCACTATAAACATTTACGGTCATGACTGTATATAGGGGGCACTATAAACATTTACGACCATGAGTCTATATAGGGGGCACTATAAACATTTACGGCCATGACTGTATATAGGGGGCACTATAAACATTTACGGCCATGAGTGTATATAGGGGGCACTATAAACATTTACGGCCATGACTGTATATATAGGGGGCACTATAAACATTTACGGCCATGAGTGTATATAGGGGGCACTATAAACATTTACGGCCATGACTGTATATAGGGGGCACTATAAACATTTACGGCCATGAGTCTATATAGGGGGCACTATAAACATTTACGGTCATGACTGTATATAGGGGGCACTATAAACATTTACGGCCATGAGTGTATATAGGGGGCACTATAAACATTTACGGCCATGACTGTATATAGGGGGCACTATAAACATTTACGGCCATGACTGTATATAGGGGGCACTATAAACATTTATGGCCATGAGTGTATATAGGGGGGCACTATAAACATTTGCGGCCATGACTGTATATAGGGGGCACTATAAACATTTACGGCCATGGCTGTATATAGGGGGCACTATAAACATTTACGGCCATGACTGTATGTAGGGGGTACTATAAACATTTACGGCCATGACTGTATATAGGGGGCACTATAAACATTTACGGCCATGACTGTATATAGGGGGCACTATAAACATTTACGGCCATGACTGTATATAGGGGGCCCTATAAACATTTACGGCCATGAGTGTATATAGGGGGCACTATAAACATTTACGGCCATGACTGTATATAGGGGGCACTATAAACATTTCCGGCCATGACTGTATATATATAGGGGGCACTATAAACATTTACGGCCATGACTGTATATAGGGGGCACTATAAACATTTACAGCCATGACTGTATATATATAGGGGGCACTATAAACATTTACGACCATGACTGTATATATAGGGGGCACTATAAACATTTACGGCCATGAGTGTATATAGGGGGCACTATAAACATTTACGGCCATGACTGTATATATAGGGGGCACTATAAACATTTACGGCCATGAGTCTATATAGGGGGCACTATAAACATTTACGGCCATGAGTGTATATATAGGGGGCACTATAAACATTTACGGCCATGACTGTATATAGGGGGCACTATAAACATTTACTGCCATGACTGTATATATAGGGGGCACTATAAACATTTACGGCCATGAGTGTATGTAGGGGGCACTATAAACATTTACGGCCATGACTGTATATATAGGGGGCACTATAAACATTTACGGCCATGACTGTATATAGGGGGCACTATAAACATTTACGGCCATGAGTCTATATAGGGGGCACTATAAACATTTACGGCCATGACTGTATATAGGGGGCACTATAAACATTTACGGTCATGACTGTATATAGGGGGCACTATAAACATTTACGGCCATGACTGTATATAGGGGGCACTATAAACATTTACGGCCATGACTGTATATAGGGGGCACTATAAACATTTACGGCCATGACTGTATATAGGGGGCACTATAAACATTTACGGCCATGGCTGTATATAGGGGGCACTATAAACATTTACGGCCATGACTGTATATAGGGGGCACTATAAACATTTACGGCCATGACTGTATATAGGGGGCACTATAAACATTTATGGCCATAAGTGTATATAGGGGGGCACTATAAACATTTACGGCCATGACTGTATATAGGGGGCACTATAAACATTTACGGCCATGACTGTATATAGGGGGCACTATAAACATTTACGGCCATGGCTGTATATAGGGGGCACTATAAACATTTACGGCCATGACTGTATATAGGGGGCACTATAAACATTTACGGCCATGACTGTATATAGGGGGCACTATAAACATTTATGGCCATAAGTGTATATAGGGGGGCACTATAAACATTTACGGCCATGACTGTATATAGGGGGCACTATAAACATTTACGGCCATGACTGTATATAGGGGGCACTATAAACATTTACGGCCATGGCTGTATATAGGGGGCACTATAAACATTTACGGCCATGACTGTATATAGGGGGCACTATAAACATTTATGGCCATGACTGTATAAAGGGGGCACTATAAACATTTACGGCCATGACTGTATATAGGGGGCACTATAAACATTTATGGCCATGACTGTATATAGGGGGTACTATAAACATTTACGGCCATGACTGTATATAGGGGGCACTATAAACATTTACGGCCATGACTGTATATAGGGGGCACTATAAACATTTACGGCCATGACTGTATATAGGGGGCACTATAAACATTTACGGCCATGACTGTATATAGGGGGCACTATAAACATTTACGGCCATGACTGTATATAGGGGGCACTATAAACATTTACGGCCATGACTGTATATATAGGGGGCACTATAAACATTTACGGCCATGACTGTATATAGGGGGCACTATAAACATTTACGGCCATGACTGTATATAGGGGGCACTATAAACATTTACGGCCATGACTGTATATAGGGGGCACTATAAACATTTACGGCCATGACTGTATATAGGGGGCACTATAAACATTTATGGCCATGACTGTATATAGGGGGCACTATAAACATTTATGGCCATGACTGTATATATAGGGGGCACTATAAACATTTACGGCCATGACTGTATATAGGGGGCACTATAAACATTTATGGCCATGACTGTATATAGGGGGCACTATAAACATTTACGGCCATGACTGTATATAGGGGGCACTATAAACATTTACGGCCATGACTGTATATAGGGGGCACTATAAACATTTACGGCCATGACTGTATATAGGGGGCACTATAAACATTTACGGCCATGACTGTATATATAGGGGGCACTATAAACATTTACGGCCATGACTGTATATAGGGGGCACTATAAACATTTACGGCCATGGCTGTATATAGGGGGCACTATAAACATTTACGGCCATGACTGTAGGTCTTTGTCTAATGCTTGGAATCAGTTCATATATGCATTGTGTACCCCCAGGTGGTGAAAAACTGTCCGGGCATGCTGGGAGTTGTAGTTTTGCAACAGCTGGAATTCCACAAGTTGGAGACCTCTGTCTTATACAATGATTGAATGTCCCCTGAGGAAGGAGCCGAAACAGCTGTAGGGGTAACGTGGCGACATAGCACAGATCCTGGGTCAGATATTAGGCATATAATGAACTGTGTATTATGATATTAGTGAATAAGGTTACAAGACAATGATACGGTTAGCCAGTCCTGAATAGTGATGAGCGGCATAGGCCATATTCGAATTTGCAATATTTTGCGAATATATGGATGAATATTCGTCATATATTCGCAAAATTCGCATATTCGCTATTTGTTATATATTTTTTTGCGCACAAGTGAAAATGTATGTGCATATGCGAAAATGTATGTGCATATTCGCGAATATTGAGCCCTCCCTTCTTTAATGGTATAGGGAAATAATGGGCTAGTGCAGTGGTCTCCAACCTGCAGACCTCCAGATGTTGCAAAACTACAACTCCAGCATGCCTGGACAGCCAACGGCTGTCCGGGCATGCTGGGAGTTGTAGTTTTGTAACATCTGGAGGTCCGCAGCTTGGAGACTACTGCACTAGCACATTACCATATATACTCGAGTATAAGCCCACCCGAATATAAGCCGAGGCCCCTAATTTCACCCCAAAAACCCAGGAAAAGTTATTGACGCAACTATAAGCCTAGGGTGGGAAATACCCCCCATGTCAAATCAACCCCCCATGTCATCATCCAGACCCCCGTCATCATCCAGACCCCCATCATTAACACCCTCATCACCATCCCCTTGTCATCATCCCACACACCCCCTTTATCATCACCACCTGTCATCATCACCACCTGTCATCACCCCCCCCCCTTTCATCATCACCGCCTGTCAATACCAGCGGCTGTCCGGGCATGCTGGGAGTTGTAGTTTTGAAACATCTGGAGGTCCTCAGGTTGAAGACCACTGCGGTCTTCGTCATCATCCAGACACACCCCCCCCCTTTAGTTTTTTACTCACCTCCCCTCGGCGGGAAGTTAGGGGGAGCTGGTCCGGGCCATCTATGCTGCAGGGACCGTCCGGTGGGGAGGGTTAGTCGTTCTGGGCCGTCCATCTTCACCGGGGGGGCCTCTTCTCCGCGCTTCGGGCCCAGAATAGTGACGTTGCCTTGACGACGACGCACAGGGACGTTGCGCATGAACGGCACTGTGCGTCGTAGTCAAGGCAACGTCACTAGTCCAGGCCCGAAGCGCGGAGAAGAGGCCCCCACCCGGTGAAGATGGACAGCCCGGAACGACTAACCTTCCCCACCGGACAGTCCCTGCAGCACAGATGGCCTGGACCAGCTCACCCTAACTTCCCGCCGAGGGGAGGTGAGTACAAAACTAAAGGGGGGGGGGGGTCTGGATGATGACGAAGGCCGCATGCTGGGAGTTGTAGTTTTGAAACATCTGGAGGTCCGCAGATTGAAGAACACTGAGGGCGGAGAGTTCACTCGAGTATAAGCCGAGGGGGGTGTTTTCAGCACGAAAAATCGTGCTGAAAAACTCGGCTTATACTCGAGTATATAAGGTAGTTCCCTATACCATGAAAGAAGGGAGGGCTCAATATTCACGAATATACGCATATGCGAAGAGCAGAGAGGGAGGCAGGGATCACCGTGATGTGTACTGTGAACAAAGAAAAAAAAATGCAAATATTCGTAATTGCAAATATATTTAGCTATAATCGCAATATTCGCTAATTAAATTCGAATTGCGAATATTCGCGAGCAACACTAGTCCTGAATCCCTTATAATGGTTGATGGAGATTACATAGGCTCATGGTGAGAATTCAGCAATAAGCGAAGTAGAGACATCTAATGGTTTTATATTGAGGTAACAGTGGTATAGAGAGCACTATGTCCCCCATTATTTTACTACACTATGATTACTACCAATTCTATATGTAATCTGTAAATGGAGATTGATTATGTCTTTGCTTTGTGGCCCCACAATTAGTGGGAATTCCTGCCTGTAATATTTTATAATGGTAAATTTTATATGTAATAAAATTGTAATTTGTTTAGAATCAGAGACTCTAGTTTTGTTTCTTTTGGTAAACAATGTTGATAATAGAGGATCCTGATATTATGGCAAAGACAGAAGGAATATGAGAATAGAGATTTATTCTGATATTTTCTATATTTTACTTTGTGTCTTATTTCCCTGATAGCCAAGGTGATTCCTAACTTTTCTGAAAATCACTTAATTTATCAAAGGTCTTGGCCACTGGACGTCTCTCTTGCCTGTAATCTGCAGTCCACTATCTGTTGTGAAGGGAAATCTGTCTCTAGTAACAGCAAGACGGAACACAGAAAGTTGGGAGCAGGGCTTAGCATGTGCTCTGTGCCGGTGAACATGACGTGAAGAGAGAAAAAGATGATGTTGCTTACCTACCAGTGAGTTTCCAGAGAATCTGTACTGTCCATGCAAGGTACATCAAGGCTTCCCTCTCATCCCTCACCACCCATAAGGCTCAGTGCAGCTGATCTTTGTGTAAAACCAGTGTTCCTACTGCTGTGTGGCCACAGATGTGCAGTGTAATCTTCCCCATTTAACTTTCCAGTAGCAGTTCAGTGCTTAGTGTAACCCTTTGACACAGTGCTGCCTCCTATATCTACTCTCCCCTTCCCCTTTATTTTGTCCTCAACAGTAGCAGTTCAGGGCGTAGTGTAACCCATTCCTTTTTTGTGCTGTTGCTGTATTGTCACGGTGCTGCCTCCTATATCTAATCACCAACCTCTCCTTTGATTTGTCCTCAGAAGTATCAGCTCGGTGCTTAGTGTAACAATTTCCTTGCTGTTCTTCTTCCGTTTCCTTTTTGCTCACATAATACCTTGCAATGCTGATGCATCAGTCACATCTTCTACTTCTTCATGTTATCTTTAGTAGTGTTCTGTGTAAGTCATCAACCCAGCCTGTTCTGTCCAGTGTATTTTCATAAGCAATATGTCATGGCAAAGCAGAGAGGAGAATGTGACATGTTGTGCTGTAAATGAGCAGATAAGTAAGGGAGGAAGTAACTATGTGTGTACTGCTGCTGAAATGAAAAATAGCTGAGCACCATGGAGGGGGCCCTCAGGGTCAGTGAGAGGCCAGAATTTACCTTGTCACCATTTTAAAGGGTTAATCCAACAAAATTGTTTATCCAATAGGTGTTCTTGCTTCTTTCACAGAAAAGCAGAGACGCCTTAGAGGAGTGTTCACATTTAGTACATTTGTTGTGGGAAATTTGTTACAGAAAATCCACAGAAACCTCTTAGTGAAATCTACATCATAACAAAAAAAATCTTCATGTGTAATTGTTGTTGATTCGTCACTGCGGATGGAGGATTCCACCAATAAGATCTGAGATCTCTACATCATAGGGGGGAGGGGATTCGATGTGTAAGAGGTGAAGAGTCGGGACCGGAGTGACCTCCCTCTCTTGTATGGAGCACCAGCAGACACACAGATCCCCCTGACACCAGCTACAAGTGGATGAGCCAAGATCCTATATATATGGTAAAACTCCACATCGCAGACATCACCAAGGGGTTTTCCTCATGTGCCCGTCCCTGTTATGTCCCTTCTCTCATCTGATGCCCTCTTCTTGATTGATGCCCCTGTTCTTGCTGATCTTCCTGTTCTTGCTAATCCTCCTGCTCCCAGCTGATCCTCCTGTCCTTGCTGATCCTCCTGTTCTGGCTGATCCTCCTGTTCTTGCTGATCCACCTGCTCTTGCTGATCCTCCTGTTCTTGCTGATCCACCTGCTCTTGCTGATCTTCCTGTTCTTGCTGATCCACCTGCTCTTGCTGATCCTCCTCCTCCCAGCTGATCCTCCTGCTCCTGCTGATCCTGCTGCTCTTGCTGATCCTCTTGCTCACAGCTGATCCTCTTGCTCTTGCTGATCATCCTGCTCTTGCTGATCATCCTGCTCTTGCTGATCTTCTTCTTCTTGTAGATCCTCCTCCTCCCGGCTGATCCTCCTGCTTCCAGCTGATGCTCCTCCTCCCGGCTGAACCTCCTGCTCTTGTTTATCCTCTTGTTCTTGCTGATCCTCCTGTTCTTGCTGATCCACCTGCTCTTGCTGATCCTCCTGTTCTTGCTGATCCACCTTCTCTTGCTGATCCTCCTCCTCCCAGCTGATACTCCTGTTCCTGCTGATCCTGCTGCTCTTGCTGATCCTCCTCCTCCCAGCTGATACTCCTGCTCCTGCTGATCCTGCTGCTCTTGCTGATCCTCTTGCTCACAGCTGATCCTCTTGCTCTTGCTGATCATCCTGCTATTGCTGATCTTCCTCTTTTTGTAGATCCTCCTCCTCCCGGCTGATCCTCCTGATTCCAGCTGATGCTCCTCCTCCCAGGTGATCCTCCTGCTCTTGTTGATCCTCTTGTTCTTGCTGATCCTCCTGTTCTTGCTGATCCTCCTGCTCTTGCTGATCCTTCTCCTCCCAGCTGATCCTCCTGCTCCTGCTGATCCTCCTGCTCTTGCTGATCCTCTTGCTCACAGCTGATCCTCCTGCTTTTGCTGATCATCCTGCTCTTGCTGATCTTCCTCTTCTTATAGATCCTCCTCCTCCCGGCTGATCCTCCTGCTTCCAGCTGATGCTCCTCCTCCCGGCTGATCTTCCTGCTCTTGTTGATCTTCTTGTTCTTGCTTATCCTCCTGTTCTTGCGCATACTCCTGCTCTTGCTGATCCTTCTCCTCCCAGCTGATCCTCCTGCTCCTGCTGATCCTCCTGCTCTTGCTGATCCTCCTGCTCTTGCTGATCCTCCTGCTCTTGCTGATCCTCCTCCTCCCAGCTGATCCTCCTGCTCCTGCTGATCCTCCTGCTCTTGCTGATCCTTTTGCTCTTGCTGATCCTCTTGCTCACAGCTGATCCTCCTGCTCTTGCTGATCATCCTCTTCTTATAGATCCTCCTCCTCCCGACTGATCCTCCTGCTCTTGCTGATCCTTCTCCTCCCAGCTGATCCTCCTGCTCCTGCTGATCCTCCTGCTCTTGCTGATCCTCTTGCTCACAGCTGATCCTCCTGCTCTTGCTGATCATCCTGCTCTTGCTGATCTTCCTCTTCTTATGAAGTTGTTACATGTCAGTTCCGGATAATGAAAAGGATGTAATTATAGACATTCGGTTTCTGGGGGAAAGTTTATTTCCAGAGAATGAGCATCAATTATTTTCCAGAACTGCAGGAGTGGAAGAACCACAGAACTTCTGCTGAGTCACTGCGCATTACCACATACATTCCATACATTTAGTTCTTCTTAAAGGGGTACTCCGGCGCTAAGACATCTTATCCCCTATCAAAAGGATAGGGATAAGATGCCTGATTGGTGGGACCCCCGTGATCTTCCACGCCGCACCCCGTTAGAATTAGCCCCTGGAGCGTGTTCGCTCCGGGTCTGATTACTGGCGATCACGTGGACGGAGCATAGTAACGTCACGGCTCCGCCCCGTGTGATGTCACGCTCCACCCCCTAAATGCAAACCAATGGGAGGGGGCGTGACAGCTGTCACGCCCCTCCGATAGACTTGCATTGAGGGGGCGGAGTGTGACATCACACTGGGGGCGGAGCCCTGATGTCACTATGCTCCATCCACGTGATTGAGATAGACTCAGCCTGAGGACCTCCAGCGGTTCAAGGAAGCCGGCTATATGACATCTTATCCCCTATCCTTTGGATAGGGGATGAGATGTCTAGGGGTGGAGTACCCCTTTAAATGGGAAATTCACTTTTGGTTAGGAGCCCATAAGTCCAAATACCTTATGGGCCCCTAAGGAGATCATCCTTAGAACAGATCATTAGAGTTTGTTGGAGGGTCAGATCTTTGGGACCCTTGATGATCAGGAATGTTAGATTCCATTCTTTATTCATGGCATTGTATACAGGCAAATATTTTTGAGAGCCCACTGCTTTGGATATAAAGCCCCCCCACACATGGATGGTCTCTGGAGGCTTCACTGTTGGATGATACAGGACTTGTGGCAGAGTCACCTTTTCTTCTCCGGACCATCATTCTTCTAAATGTCCTAATGAGTGTGAAGATAACTGTACCCCAATCCTCTGAGGTCCAGTCCCTGTACTTCCTGCACAATGTCGGTCTCTCTTAATGGGCTACTCCTCCCCTAGACATCTTATCCCCTATCCAAAGGACAGAGGATAAGATGTCTGATCGCGGGGGTCCAGCCGCTGGGGACCTCACCCCCCCCCCCCCGCAATCTCGGGTGCATGGAGCAAACTTCTGCCGGATGACTGGCGATGTGGGGCTGAGGCTCGTGACGTCACGCCACGCTCATGATATCACAGCCACGCCCCTTCAATGCAAGTCTATGGGAGGGGGCGTGATGTCCTTCACGCCCCCTCCCATAGACATGCATTGAGGGGGTGTGACCATGATGTCACAAGCCTCCACCTGATGCTCTAAATGATCGTCGGGTGCAGCAGGGAGATTGCGGGGGGGTCCACAGAAGTGGATATCACAAGCAAAAGATAGGAAAAATTCAGCTCACCGTTGTAGTTCTCAGACCCAGATCACATATATGGTAACACACCTCTCCAGTTGGAAGACTCGGAATGAGGCAAGGGCCGTGTTCCCAGGTGCGGCAATTAGGCAGAGGAGAAAGGAGCATCCGGCTCCCAGACTGGATAAAATACTGGCTTTATTAGAAAAAGTTAAAAACCAAACTGGAACATAATGTAGATAAGAACAAACGAAACGCAACCAACGCGTTTCGACCTGTTAACAAGTCTTAATCATGGTCAAGACTTGGTCATGATTAAGACTTGTTAACAGGTCGAAACGCGTTGGTTGCGTTTCGTTTGTTCTTATCTACATTATGTTCCAGTTTGGTTTTTAACTTTTTCTAATAAAGCCAGTATTTTATCCAGTCTGGGAGCCGGAGGCTACTTTCTCCTCTGCCTAATCCCCAGAAGTGGGACCCCCGCCAATAAACATCTTATCCCCTATCCTTTGCATAGGGGATAAGATGTCTAGGGGTGGAGTACCCCTTTAATGTTCTTCTTGGACAGAAGTGGCTTCTTTTTTGTCCTTCCTGACACCAGGTACCTCCAAAAATGTTCCTCTTACTGTGCGTGTAGATGACAACCGCCTGCTGCCATTCCTGAGCTCTGCACTGGTGTTGAGCCCATCCGAATCCGCTTTGGGAAATGTTCTGGCACTTGTTGGGCATTCTCGGGCACCCTGAAGCTCCTTCACCCCAATCGAACCTCTCTCAATAAAGTTCTTGATGGTTTAAATAAATAGTTGATTTAGAGGGAATCTTACAAGCAGCAATGTCCTTGCATGTAAAGCCATTTTGATGCAAAGCAATGATGACTTTGTTTTCTCAGAGGTCACCATGGTAAACAAAAGAAGACAATGATTTGAAGCACTATTCTTCTTATAAATCAGCCAGTACGCTATTATATGGAGTGATATCAGCCATGTCGTCCTCACTAACACTTTCTCCTAAGCGATCGAAAAGATCACAGAGATAATGTTATTAGGTCAAAATGGTGGCTGAAATTTGGTGGAAATGTTTTATTTTTTTATTTTTCATTATGTAACTTTTCATGGGAAGGAATAACTTTACAATTCATTGCATCTCATCTGTTCCCTCTTTATAACATTCTAGAGTGAAAGGGGTACTCCGCTACTAGACATCTTATCCCCTATCCAAATGTCTGATCGCGGAGATCCCCCCCCCCCCCCCCCCGCGTGCGATTTCCTGCAGCACCCGGCATTTTAAACAATAAACGTGTTCCCGGGGCAGTGATCGTGGCGTGAAAGAGTCCCCGGGACAGTCGCATGTGTAGGACTATTGGTTGTGATATGATACACGGTGTTAGCTTTTGCATATGGTCCTTTTACTATATTTGTTGTACAGTTTTTATTTGCATTAAAGGGGTACTTCGGTGCTCCAGCGTTAACTTTGTTCAGAACGCTGGGTTCCTGCGGCAGTGATTGTGACATCACGGCCACACCCCTTTGTGTCATCACGTTACGCCCCCTCCATTCATGTCTATGGGTGGGGGGGTGTCCACCGACACGCCTCCTCCCATAGACATTAATTGGGGGGGGGTGGGTGACGTCACAAGGGGGGCATGGCCGTGATGTCACGATCACTGCCGCAGGAACCCAGCGTTCTGAACAAAATTAACGCTGGAGCACCGGAGTACCCCTTTAATGCAAATAAAAACTATACAACAAATATAATAAAAGGACAATACACACAAGGTAACACCGTATATCATATCACAACCAATAGTCCTACACATGAGACTGTCCCGGGGACCTTTTTATATGTTTTCATTTGCCGAAACTGCACAAAGTTCCAATAATTTGCGTTTCCCCTTTAACCGAGCGGCTGATATCCCAGAGATCCTGGAGATGTTACAAGTTGTCATTTGTGTCACGATGACCCGTCCAAACTGCGCTAAATATAGAACATGCAAAAATGTAAGAACATCATTCTACATCATGGGGGAGACATCTGGATCTTCTCTAACACGGGGCAAAGGTGATAAAAGACTCAGGGAAACCGAATTCAGGACAAGGACAGAGAAGGCTCCAGATAGTGATTTCTTACATCTGTCTCAAGGAGCAAGAGTCACCACTGCAAGGTCCTAAATCTGTACAGCTGCATTGTATACAGACTACATCACTGTGTACTATTCGTGATACCCCATAGATATTAATGGGGTACTCCGCCCCTAGACAACTTATCCCCTATCCATAGAGGACCCCCGCGATCTTCGTGCTGCACCCGGCATTCGTTTAGAGCATCGCGTGCAGTGCCAGAGGCGCGTGATGTCACGGCCGTGCCCTGCTCGTGAGATCGTGGCCACGCCCCCTCAATGCAAGTCTATGGGAGGGGGCGTGACGGCCGCCACGCCCCCTCACATAGACTTGCATTGAGGGGGCATGGCCGAGACGTCACGAGGCTCCGCCCCGCACCGTAAGTCATCCAGCACAGAGCAAAGTTAGCTCTGTGCACAAAGGTCTGGGGCTGCCACAGCCAAGATGGCGGGGGTCCCAAGTGGCGGGACCCCTGTGATCTGACATCTTATGCCCTATCCTTTGTATAGGGGATAAGATGTCTAGGGGCGGAGTACCCCTTTAATGATGTTCTCTTTACGATTACTTGCTCCCCCTTAGGCAGAAGATTGAAGGTGCAACCCTGCAACCCCGATAGCTGAGCCCCCTCTGTTTTGCCCACAGTATGTTGAGCCTTTAGGTGGTTCCTCAAGGTTCATCCAATCACCGCCTTTAGAATCATAGACATGCGCCATTCACCAGAAGACACCACCAGTTTTTGGAAAATTAACCTCCTCTTTAGACTTCTCCTGCTCATCACATTTGCATCTTGTCCCAGTTTAGGCTCAGTCTTATTGGAATTATTGTATTCCAGTAAATTACCGGAACCATTCATTGGATCCGTCCACTGGGAGTCATAGTTTCCATGGAAGGTCTTATAGTTTAACAGATCAATAGATTATATACATTTGTGGTGAGCCACAGGGTGTGATGTGAGGTGTAGGGGCAGATTGTGTTGCCCAGAGTTATATGGTGCTAACCCCTTAGTGTTCGTGACGCCAGGACATGGTTTGCCTGTGTAACCACCCGAAGGTAGCACCACTAGTCCCAGGTTAGGCAGGGCAAATAATAGTCCAAGGCCAGGTTAAGGTTAATGGTAGCTTTTACTGAGGTAGACAGATGGTCCAGTCTTTACAGCTTGGCCAGGATCCCAGAGAGGTTATCAGTAACACATGGGACCTCGCCGCTTGCTGGGACTTGAAGTGACTTGACAGACTTTAGCACAGCCACGCTGACTATAACTGACTTGACTGAAGATAGTGAGAGCAGACAGAGAGGACTTGACTTACTGAGTTGTGGCTGCAATTTAGGCTTGAAACCTTCAGATGTGCTGGACACTGGTTCTGAGACGTCGGGACTGGACTTGACCTCATCAGAAAGTGCGGTGTAAGAGAGAGATTGTAGTACCTCCCCCACTTATAAAGGGGGGGGGGGGCTGAGCAAGGAGCCTATAGGCTAGCTGTGGGTCATCTGGTCACCTGGTGCTCTCTGGGTAACAAAACATATGACTTAAACATGTGACAATCAATATCAGGTGACTAACGATCATGTGACCATATCAAAGGTCCTTTACACTAAATATGAAACCTATACACAATATGGGGGAACACTGCAGGAGAGCCCTGAGGACGTACAGGAACTAAACCTGACAGGACTCTAGGAGCATATCCCGTAGTGGGACATAAAAAAAACCCTACTTAAGCAAAGTCGCCCTCGACGTCCATCCTGGAACGCTTTGAGGAGCGAAACGGCCTTGGGGCCGCAAGCAGTCCTGGAGCATTGTATCCAATGTCCATTTCCAGGCTGTTGGATACAATATGGGGTACAAAGATAGTGGGGCCTGTTACGCCGAGCGCTCCGGGTCCCCGCTCCTCCCCGGAGCGCTCGCTACACTCTCGCTACTGCAGCGCCCCGGTCAGATCCACTGACCGGGTGCGCTGCGATACCGCCTCCAGCCGGGATGCGATTCGCGATGCGGGTGGTGCCCGCTCGCGATGCGCACCCCGGCTCCCGTACCTGACTCGCTCTCCGTCGGTCCTGTCCCGGCGCGCGCGGCCCCGCTCCCTAGGGCGCGCGCGCGCCGGGTCTCTGCGATTTAAAGGGCCACTGCGCCGCTGATTGGCGCAGTGGTTCCAATTAGTGTGTTCACCTGTGCACTCCCTATGTATACCTCACTTCCCCTGCACTCCCTCGCCGGATCTTGTTGCCATCGTGCCAGTGAAAGCATTTCCTTGTGTGTTCCTAGCCTGTGTTCCAGACCTCCTGCCGTTGCCCCTGACTACGATCCTTGCTGCCTGCCCCGACCTTCTGCTACGTCCGACCTTGCTTTTGTCTACTCCCTTGTACCGCGCCTATCTTCAGCAGTCAGAGAGGTTGAGCCGTTGCTAGTGGATACGACCTGGTTACTACCGCCGCAGCAAGACCATCCCGCTTTGCGGCGGGCTCTGGTGAACACCAGTAGTGACTTAGAACCGGTCCACTAGCACGGTCCACGCCAATCCCTCTCTGGCACAGAGGATCCACCTCCTGCCAGCCGGCACCGTGACAGTAGATCCGGCCATGGATCCCGCTGAAGTTCCTCTGCCAGTTGTCGCCGACCTCACCACGGTGGTCGCCCAGCAGTCACAACAGATAGCGCAACAAGGCCACCAGCTGTCTCAACTGACCGTGATGCTACAGCAGCTACTACCACAGCTTCAGCAATCATCTCCTCCACCAGCTCCTGCACCTCCTCCGCAGCGAGTGGCCGCTTCAGGCCTACGACTATCCTTGCCGGATAAATTTGATGGGGACTCTAAGTTTTGCCGTGGCTTTCTTTCACAATGTTCCCTGCACTTGGAGATGATGTCGGACCAGTTTCCTACTGAAAGGTCTAAGGTGGCTTTCGTAGTCAGCCTTCTGTCTGGAAAAGCTCTGTCATGGGCCACACCGCTCTGGGACCGCAATGACCCCGTCACTGCCTCTGTACACTCCTTCTTCTCGGAAATTCGAAGTGTCTTTGAGGAACCTGCCACAGCCTCTTCTGCTGAGACTGCCCTGCTGAACCTGGTCCAGGGTAATTCTTCCGTTGGCGAGTACGCCGTACAATTCCGTACTCTTGCTTCAGAACTATCCTGGAATAATGAGGCCCTCTGCGCGACCTTTAAAAAAGGCCTATCCAGCAACATTAAAGATGTTCTGGCCGCACGAGAAATCCCTGCTAACCTACATGAACTCATTCATCTAGCCACTCGCATTGACATGCGTTTTTCCGAAAGGCGTCAGGAGCTCCGCCAGGATATGGACTTTGTTCGCACGAGGCGTTTTTTCTCCCCGGCTCCTCTCTCCTCTGGTCCTCTGCAATCCGTTCCTGTGCCTCCCGCCGTGGAGGCTATGCAAGTTGACCGGTCTCGCCTGACACCTCAAGAGAGGACACGACGCCGCATGGAGAATCTCTGCCTGTACTGTGCTGGTACCGAACACTTCCTGAAGGATTGTCCTATCCGTCCTCCCCGCCTGGAAAGACGTACGCTGACTCCGCACAAAGTTGAGACAGTCCTTGATGTCAACTCTGCTTCTCCACGTCTTACTGTGCCTGTGCGGATATCTGCCTCTACCTTCTCCTTCTCTACTATGGCCTTCTTGGATTCCGAATCTGCAGGAAATTTTATTTTGGCCTCCCTCATCAACAGGTTCAACATCCCGGTGACCAGTCTCGCCAGACCCCTCTACATCAATTGTGTTAACAATGAAAGATTGGACTGTACTATACGTTACCGCACGGAGCCCCTCCTAATGTGCATCGGACCTTATCACGAAAAAATTGAGTTTTTGGTCCTCCCCAATTGCACTTCCGAAATTCTCCTTGGACTACCATGGCTTCAACACCATTCCCCAACCCTGGATTGGTCCACAGGGGAGATCAAGAGCTGGGGTACCTCTTGTTTCAAGGACTGCCTTAAACCGGTTCCCAGTACTCCCTGCCGTGACCCTGTGGTTCCTCCTGTAACCGGTCTCCCTAAGGCCTATATGGACTTTGCTGACGTATTTTGCAAAAAACAAGCTGAGACTCTACCTCCTCACAGGCCTTATGACTGTCCTATTGACCTCCTCCCGGGCACTACTCCACCCCGGGGCAGAATTTATCCTCTGTCCGCCCCAGAGACTCTTGCTATGTCTGAGTACATCCAGGAAAATTTAAAAAAGGGCTTTATCCGCAAATCCTCCTCTCCTGCCGGAGCTGGATTTTTCTTTGTGTCCAAAAAAGATGGCTCCCTACGTCCTTGCATTGACTACCGCGGTCTTAATAAAATCACGGTAAAGAACCGCTACCCCCTACCTCTTATCTCTGAACTCTTTGATCGCCTCCAAGGTGCCCACATCTTTACCAAACTGGACTTAAGAGGTGCTTATAATCTCATCCGCATCAGGGAGGGGGATGAATGGAAAACGGCATTTAACACTAGAGATGGACACTTTGAGTATCTGGTCATGCCCTTTGGCCTGTGCAACGCCCCTGCCGTCTTCCAAGACTTTGTTAATGAAATTTTTCGTGATCTTTTATATTCCTGTGTTGTTGTGTATCTGGACGATATTCTGATTTTTTCTGCCAACCTAGAAGAACACCGCCAGCATGTCCGCATGGTTCTTCAGAGACTTCGTGACAATCAACTTTATGCCAAAATGGAGAAATCTCTGTTTGAATGTCAATCTCTTCCTTTCCTAGGATACTTGGTCTCTGGCCAGGGACTACAAATGGATCCAGACAAACTCTCTGCCGTCTTAGATTGGCCACGCCCCTCCGGACTCCGTGCTATCCAACGTTTTTTGGGGTTCGCCAATTATTACAGACAATTTATTCCACATTTTTCCACCATTGTGGCTCCTATCGTGGCTTTAACCAAGAAGAATGCCAATCCTAAGTCATGGCCTCCTCAAGCGGAAGACGCCTTTAAACGGCTCAAGTCTGCCTTTTCTTCTGCTCCCGTGCTCTCCAGACCTGACCCATCTAAACCCTTCCTATTGGAGGTTGATGCCTCCTCAGTAGGAGCTGGAGCGGTACTTCTACAAAAAAATTCTTCCGGGCATGCTGTTACTTGTGGTTTTTTTTCTAGGACCTTCTCTCCGGCGGAGAGGAACTACTCCATCGGGGATCGAGAGCTACTGGCCATTAAATTAGCACTTGAGGAATGGAGGCATCTGCTGGAGGGATCAAAATTTCCAGTTATTATTTACACCGATCACAAGAATCTCTCCTATCTCCAGTCTGCCCAACGGCTGAATCCTCGCCAGGCCAGGTGGTCTCTGTTCTTTGCCGGGTTTCATTTTGAAATTCACTTTCGCCCTGCCGATAAGAACATTAGGGCCGATGCTCTCTCTCGTTCCTCGGATGCCTCGGAAGTAGAGCTCTCTCCGCAACACATCATTCCTCCTGACTGCCTGATCTCCACTTCTCCAGCCTCCATCAGGCAAACTCCTCCAGGGAAGACCTTTGTCTCTCCACGCCAACGCCTCGGAATCCTCAAATGGGGTCACTCCTCCCATCTCGCAGGCCATGCGGGCATCAAGAAATCCGTGCAACTCATCTCTCGTTTCTATTGGTGGCCGACTCTGGAGACGGATGTTGTTGATTTTGTGCGGGCCTGCATTGTCTGTGCCCGGGATAAGACTCCTCGCCAGAAGCCTGCTGGTCTACTTCATCCTCTGCCTGTCCCCGAACAGCCTTGGTCTCTGATTGGTATGGACTTTATTACAGACTTACCCCCATCCCGTGGCAACACTGTTGTTTGGGTGGTCGTTGATCGATTTTCCAAGATGGCACATTTTATTCCTCTTCCTGGTCTTCCTTCAGCGCCTCAGTTGGCAAAACAATTTTTTGTACACATTTTTCGTCTTTACGGGTTGCCCACGCAGATCGTCTCGGATAGAGGCGTCCAATTCGTGTCAAAATTCTGGAGGGCTCTCTGTAAACAACTCAAGATTAAATTAAACTTTTCTTCTGCTTATCATCCTCAATCCAATGGGCAAGTAGAAAGAATTAACCAGGTCCTGGGTGATTATTTACGGCATTTTGTTTCCTCCCGCCAGGATGACTGGGCAGATCTTCTACCATGGGCCGAATTCTCGTACAACTTCAGAGTCTCTGAATCTTCTTCCAAATCCCCATTTTTCGTGGTGTACGGCCGTCACCCTCTTCCCCCCCTCCCTACTCCCTTGCCCTCTGGTTTGCCCGCTGTGGATGAAATAACTCGTGATCTTTCCACCATATGGAAAGAGACCCAAAATTCTCTCTTACAGGCTTCATCACGCATGAAGAAGTTTGCTGATAAGAAAAGAAGAGCTCCCCCCATTTTTTCTCCCGGAGACAAGGTATGGCTCTCCGCTAAATATGTCCGCTTCCGTGTTCCCAGCTACAAATTGGGACCACGCTATCTTGGTCCTTTCAAAATTTTGTGCCAGATTAATCCTGTCTCTTACAAACTTCTTCTTCCTCTTTCTCTTCGTATTCCTAATGCCTTTCACGTTTCTCTTCTTAAACCACTCATCATCAACCGTTTCTCTCCCAAACTTGTTTCTCCCACTCCTGTTTCCGGCTCTTCGGACATCTTCTCCGTAAAGGAGATACTGGCCTCCAAGAAGGTCAGAGGGAAAACCTTTTTTTTGGTCGATTGGGAGGGCTGTGGTCCTGAAGAGAGATCCTGGGAACCTGAGGACAATATCCTAGACAAAAGTCTGGTCCTCAGGTTCTCAGGCTCCAAGAAGAGGGGGAGACCCAAGGGGGGGGGTACTGTTACGCCGAGCGCTCCGGGTCCCCGCTCCTCCCCGGAGCGCTCGCTACACTCTCGCTACTGCAGCGCCCCGGTCAGATCCACTGACCGGGTGCGCTGCGATACCGCCTCCAGCCGGGATGCGATTCGCGATGCGGGTGGCGCCCGCTCGCGATGCGCACCCCGGCTCCTGTACCTTACTCGCTCTCCGTCGGTCCTGTCCCGGCGCACGCGGCCCCGCTCCCTAGGGCGCGCGCGCGCCGGGTCTCTGCGATTTAAAGGGCCACTGCGCCGCTGATTGGCGCAGTGGTTCTAATTAGTGTGTTCACCTGTGCACTCCCTATGTATACCTCACTTCCCCTGCACTCCCTCGCCGGATCTTGTTGCCATCGTGCCAGTGAAAGCGTTTCCTTGTGTGTTCCTAGCCTGTGTTCCAGACCTCCTGCCGTTGCCCCTGACTACGATCCTTGCTGCCTGCCCCGACCTTCTGCTACGTCCGACCTTGCTTTTGTCTACTCCCTTGTACCGCGCCTATCTTCAGCAGTTAGAGAGGTTGAGCCGTTGCTAGTGGATACGACCTGGTTACTACCGCCGCAGCAAGACCATCCCGCTTTGCGGCGGGCTCTGGTGAACACCAGTAGTGACTTAGAACCGGTCCACTAGCACGGTCCACGCCAATCCCTCTCTGGCACAGAGGATCCACCTCCTGCCAGCCGGCACCGTGACAGGGCCATTCTTCATCAATGGAAACCTCAAGGCCACTGGATATGTGAAATTGCTCCATGATGATGTTTCCCTCTTTATGCACTGAAGCTGCACGTTCCCTGAGTTTTTCCAGCAAGATGGTGACCACCAAATTATGGGGGTCAGGTCCGAGCATTCCTAGATGGACAGTTTCCTGGAAAGTGGATTGGTCGTCGTGGCCCCCAAGGTCTCCCGATCTGACCCCCTTAGACTTTTATTTTTGGGGTCATCTGAAGGCAATTGTCTATGCTGTGAAGATACGAGATGTGCAGCACCTGAAACTACGGATACTGGAAGCCTGTGCTAGCATTTCTCCTGCGGTGTATATAGTAGTATAAAGCAGCGTATACAGATACTGGAAGCCTGTGCTAGCATTTCTCCTGTGGTGTATATAGTAGTATATAGCAGTGTATACGGATACTGGAAGCCTGTGCTAGCATTTCTCCTGCAGTGTATATAGTAGTATATGGCAGCGTATACAGATACTGGAAGCCTGTGCTAGCATTTCTCCTGCGGTGTATATAGTAGTATATAGCAGTGTATACGGATACTGGAAGCCTGTGCTAGCATTTCTCCTGCGGTGTATATAGTAGTATATAGCAGTGTATACGGATACTGGAGGCCTGTGCTAGCATTTCTCCTGCGGTGTATATAGTAGTATCTAGCGGTGTATACGGATACTGGAGGCCTGTGCTAGCATTTCTCCTGCGGTGTATATAGTAGTATATAGCAGTGTATACGGATACTGGAAGCCTGTGCTAGCATTTCTCCTGCGGTGTATATAGTAGTATATAGCAGTGTATATGGATACTGGAAGCCTGTGCTAGCATTTCTCCTGTGGTGTATATAGTAGTATATAGAAGTGTATACAGATACTGGAAGCCTGTACTAGCATTTCTTCTGCGGTGTATATAGTAGTATATAGCAGTGTATACGGATACTGGAGGCCTGTGCTAGCATTTCTCCTGCGGTGTATATAGTAGTATATAGCAGTGTATACGGATACTGGAAGCCTGTGCTAGCATTTCTCCTGCGGTGTATATAGTAGTATATAGCAGTGTATACGAATACTGGAAGCCTGTGCTAGCATTTCTCCTGCGGTGTATATAGTAGTATATAGCAGTGTATACGGATACTGGAAGCCTGTGCTAGTATTTCTCCTGCGGTGTATATAGTAATATATAGCAGTATATAGAGAAGAGGGTTGCAATGACAATCCGACACAATGGGCAGCACATTGAACACATTTTATAAGTGGTCAGAAACTTGTAAATAACTCATGAAAGAATAAAGTTACGTTAAAACCAAGGACATTGTTTTTCTTGTGAAATTCCCAATAAGTTTGATGTGTCACATGACCCTCTTCCTATTGAAAAAACAAAAGTTGGACAATAGTCACCACCCATCTTGAAAAGTTTCCCCCCTCACATATACTAATGGGCCACAAACAGGAAGCTAATATCACCAACCATTCCCATTTTATTAAGGTGTATCCATAGAAATGGCGCACCCTGTACAATCCTTTTAGTACGGAAACACAAATATATCCCTTGCGCATGATGGTAAAAATATATTACTATGGCATATTTCCACAGATGTCCATGTATCGCTCAGTAGTCCAGATACACTATAGAGTTCAGGCCCTGTCAGGTTCCTGAGAAGACTCTCGGCCATAGCCGGGCCCAACACTTACGAAATTGGTTACCACAAAACATTCTCGCACTGTACTTAAACGTTGCTTGGAAACCTAGAACAACACAAATTGTGCTTGAACACAGAAGTCATACGACCAAGTTTGGTGAAGTTACTGTACACGAGTACACAAATAGAACATTTCTTTCATGTAGGTACTCTTCCATACCAACCTCGTCAGTCAGACTGTTTTCTAGGCTGTGACATATACCTAGGACTGCGAGACTGGGCCCCCTCCATGGGGTTGACATGTGGGTTCCATGAGACATGGGACAAGCGGGATTCAGTGATGGTCGGACTCACAGTGACCCCCACTTGTACAGCAGCAGCTTGCGCCACTGGTGGAAAGACAGTTGGTGCCTGTTGGGATGGCAAAACCTCCTGAACAGCTGGAGTAGGCCTGGGCACATCTGTAGAAGACCCTTGATGTAGATACTTTGGGTCCATAACTTGGGGTCCATAGCTCCGGATACTCTTCCTGATCAACTGCTCCCTTGACGCTTGGTGGCAGGAGACCAAATGGATCTGAGTCCCAATCTTCAGAGGGGAAATTGGCAAAGGAAATTTGCGTGGGATTCTCAGGTCTGGTGACAGCTGCTGCCCATTCCCCTCACAGACTCTGTACAGGGGTGTACTCCACAATCTCCCCGCTCTTCAGAGAATGCATTGCTGGGGGGGGGGGGGGGGGAGAGGGGAAATAGTCCCTTTGTACTGCCCTCCTGTTCACTAGGAGGATGCCCCCAAGTGGCAGTCATTAAGGGTGCAAAACCCCCTCATTTTGTCAAACTTGATTACTGTTGTGCGACAGCACTCCAGGGGTGGCTCAAACTCCGGGGGGTGCTCTAATTTTCTTATGTACAGGGCCTGCAACTATTTGGTATCTTGCTGCTGCTCCTGTTGCACTTCAAACGGCAGCTGCTTTGGCCCATATCTCTCTATCCTCGGAACCCTCAGTTCCTCCATGATAGCAGCAACCTCAGCATCTTATTTGTTATTTAGTCATGTGATTTGACTTGAGGGGTCATTATTTGGCCTAAGTTGAGTAGAATACAGTGTGGTTGACTTGAAATTAGATCTTTCAAGATAAATTATTGTAAAAATTGTAAAAAATGGCAAGTGACTTGTGTTGGGATGAGATATAGAGAGGAGATTTATTATTGGGTTGAGATATAGTGAGGTGACTTGTGTTGGATTAGATATAGTGAGGTGACTTGTGTTTGGATGAGATATAGTGAGGTGACTTGTGTTGGGATGAGATATAGTGAGGTGACTTGTGTTGGGATGAGATATAGTGAGGTGACGTGTGTTGGGATGAGATATAGTCAGGTGACGTGTGTTGTGATGAGATATAGTGAGGTGACTTGTGTTGGATGAGATATAGTGAGGTGACTTGTGTTGGGATAAGATATAGTGAGGTGACTTGTGTTGGGATGAGATATAGTGAGGTGACTTGTGTTGGGATGAGATATAGTGAGGTGACTTGTGTTGGGATGTGAAATAGTGAGGTGACTTGTGTTGGATGAGATATAGTCAGGTGACTTGTGTTGGATGAGATATAGTCAGGTGACTTGTGTTGGATGAGATATAGTGAGGTGAATTGTGTTGGATGAGATATAGTGAGGTGACTTGTGTTGGGATGAGATATAGTGAGGTGACTTGTGTTGGATGAGATAAAGTCAGGTGACTTGTGTTGGGATGAGATATAGTGAGGTGACTTGTGTTGGGATGAGATATAGTGAGGTGACTTGTGTTGGGATGAGATATAGTGAGGTGACTTGTGTTGGATGAGATATAGTGAGGTGACTTGTGTTGGATGAGATATAGTGAGGTGACTTGTGTTGGGATGAGATATAGTCAGGTGACTTGTGTTGGGATGAGATATAGTGAGGTGACTTGTGTTGGATGAGATATAGTGAGGTGACTTGTGTTGGATGAGATATAGTGAGGTGACTTGTGTTGGGATGAGATATAGTGAGGTGACGGGTGTTGGGATGAGATATAGTGAGGTGACTTGTGTTGGATGAGATATAGTGAGGTGACTTGTGTTGGATGAGATATAGTGAGGTGACTTGTGTTGGGATGAGATATAGTCAGGTGACTTGTGTTGGATGAGATATAGTCAGGTGACTTGTTGTGGATGAGATATAGTCAGGTGACTTGTGTTGGATGAGATATAGTCAGGTGACGTGTGTTGGGATGAGATATAGTGAGGTGACGTGTGTTGGGATGAGATATAGTCAGATGACCTGTGTTGGGATGAGATATAGTGAGGTGACGTGTGTTGGGATGAGATATAGTGAGGTGACGTGTGTTGGGATGAGATATAGTGAGGTGACTTGTGTTGGGATGAGATATAGTCAGGTGACTTGTGTTGGGATGAGATATAGTGAGGTGACTTGTGTTGGGATGAGATATAGTGAGGTGACTTGTGTTGGGATGAGATATAGTCAGGTGACTTGTGTTGGGATTAGATATAGTGAGGTGACTTGTGTTGGGATTAGATATAGTCAGGTGACTTGTGTTGGGATGAGATATAGTCAGGTGACTTGTGTTGGGATGAGATATAGTGAGGTGACTTGTGTTGGGATGAGATATAGTCAGGTGACGTGTGTTGGATGAGATATAGTCAGGTGACTTGTGTTGGATGAGATATAGTCAGGTGACTTGTGTTGGATGAGATATAGTCAGGTGACTTGTGTTGGATGAGATATAGTGAGGTGACTTGTGTTGGGATGAGATATAGTCAGGTGACTTGTGTTGGGATGAGATATAGTCAGGTGACTTGTGTTGGATGAGATATAGTGAGGTGACTTGTGTTGGATGAGATATAGTGAGGTGACTTGTGTTGGATGAGATATAGTCAGGTGACTTGTGTTGGGATGAGATATAGTGAGGTGACTTGTGTTGGATGAGATAAAGTCAGGTGACTTGTGTTGGGATGAGATATAGTGAGGTGACTTGTGTTGGGATTAGATATAGTGAGGTGACTTGTGTTGGATTAGATATAGTGAGGTGACTTGTGTTGGGATGAGATATAGTCAGGTGACCTGTGTTGGGATGAGATATAGTGAGGTGACGTGTGTTGGGATGAGATATAGTGAGGTGACTTGTGTTGGGATGAGATATAGTCAGGTGACTTGTGTTGGATGAGATATAGTGAGGTGACGTGTGTTGGATGAGATATAGTCAGGTGACTTGTGTTGGATGAGATATAGTGAGGTGACCTGTGTTGGGATGAGATATAGTCAGGTGACTTGTGTTGGGATGAGATATAGTGAGGTGACTTGTGTTGGGATGAGATATAGTGAGGTGACTTGTGTTGGATGAGATATAGTCAGGTGACTTGTGTTGGGATGAGATATAGTGAGGTGACTTGTGTTGGATGAGATATAGTCAGGTGACTTGTGTTGGGATGAGATATAGTGAGGTGACTTGTGTTGGGATGAGATATAGTCAGGTGACTTGTGTTGGGATGAGATATAGTGAGGTGACTTGTGTTGGATGAGATATAGTGAGGTGACTTGTGTTGGATGAGATATACTGAGGTGACTTGTGTTGGGATGAGATATAGTGAGGTGACTTGTGTTGGGATAAGATATAGTCAGGTGACTAGTGTTGGATGAGATATAGTGAGGTGACTTGTGTTGGATGAGATATAGTGAGGTGACTTGTGTTGGATGAGATATAGTGAGGTGACTTGTGTTGGGATGTGAAATAGTGAGGTGACTTGTGTTGGGATGAGATATAGTGAGGTGACTTGTGTTGGATGAGATATAGTGAGGTGACTTGTGTTGGGATGAGATATAGTCAGGTGACTTGTGTTGGATGAGATATACTGAGGTGACTTGTGTTGGGATGAGATATAGTGAGGTGACGTGTGTTGGGATGAGATATAGTGAGGTGACTTGTGTTGGGATGAGATATAGTGAGGTGACGTGTGTTGGGATGAGATATAGTGAGGTGACTTGTGTTGGATGAGATATAGTGAGGTGACTTGTGTTGGATGAGATATAGTGAGGTGACTTGTGTTGGGATGAGATATAGTCAGGTGACTTGTGTTGGATGAGATATAGTCAGGTGACTTGTTGTGGATGAGATATAGTCAGGTGACTTGTGTTGGATGAGATATAGTCAGGTGACGTGTGTTGGGATGAGATATAGTGAGGTGACGTGTGTTGGGATGAGATATAGTCAGATGACCTGTGTTGGGATGAGATATAGTGAGGTGACGTGTGTTGGGATGAGATATAGTGAGGTGACGTGTGTTGGGATGAGATATAGTGAGGTGACTTGTGTTGGGATGAGATATAGTCAGGTGACTTGTGTTGGGATGAGATATAGTCAGGTGACTTGTGTTGGGATGAGATATAGTGAGGTGACTTGTGTTGGGATGAGATATAGTCAGATGACCTGTGTTGGGATGAGATATAGTCAGGTGACGTGTGTTGGATGAGATATAGTCAGGTGACTTGTGTTGGATGAGATATAGTCAGGTGACTTGTGTTGGGATGAGATATAGTGAGGTGACTTGTGTTGGGATGAGATATAGTGAGGTGACTTGTGTTGGGATGAGATATAGTCAGGTGACTTGTGTTGGGATGAGATATAGTCAGATGACCTGTGTTGGGATGAGATATAGTCAGGTGACTTGTGTTGGGATGAGATATAGTGAGGTGACTTGTGTTGGGATGAGATATAGTCAGGTGACTTGTGTTGGGATGAGATATAGTGAGGTGACTTGTGTTGGGATGAGATATAGTCAGGTGACTTGTGTTGGATGAGATATAGTGAGATTACTTGTGTTGGATGAGATATAGTCAGGTAACTTGTGTTGGATGAGATATAGTGAGGTGACATGTGTTGGATGAGATATAGTCAGGTGACTTGTGTTGGGATGAGATATAGTCAGGTGACGTGTGTTGGGATGAGATATAGTGAGGTGACTTGTGTTGGGATGAGATATAGTGAGGTGACTAGTGTTGGATGAGATATAGTGAGGTGACTTGTGTTGGGATGAGATATAGTGAGGTGACTTGTGTTGGATGAGATATAGTCAGGTGACGTGTGTTGGATGAGATATAGTCAGGTGACTTGTGTTGGATTAGATATAGTCAGGTGACTTGTGTTGGATGAGATATAGTCTGGTGACTTGTGTTGGATGAGATATAGTGAGATGACTTGTGTTGGATGAGATATAGTCAGGTGACTTGTGTTGGATGAGATATAGTCAGGTGACTTGTGTTGGATGAGATATAGTCAGGTGCCTTGTGTTGGATTAGATATAGTCAGGTGACTTGTGTTGGGATGATATACAGTGAGGTGACTTGTGTTGGGATGAGATATAGTGAGGTGACTTGTGTTGGATGAGATATAGTCAGGTGACTTGTGTTGGATTAGATATAGTCAGGTGACTTGTGTTGGGATGAGATACAGTGAGGTGACTTGTGTTGGATGAGATATAGTCAGGTGACGTGTGTTGGATGAGATATAGTCAGGTGACGTGTGTTGGGATGAGATATAGTGAGGTGACTTGTGTTGGGATGAGATATAGTGAGGTGAATTGTGTTGGGATGAGATATAGTCAGGTGACTTGTGTTGGGATGAGATATAGTCAGGTGACTAGTGTTGGATGAGATATAGTCAGGTGACGTGTGTTGGGATGAGATATAGTGAGGTGACTTGTGTTGGGATGAGATATAGTGAGGTGACTTGTGTTGGGATGAGATATAGTCAGGTGACTAGTGTTGGATGAGATATAGTCAGGTGACTATTGTTGGATGAGATACAGTCAGGTGACTTGTGTTGGATGAGATATAGTGAGGTGACTTGTATTGGATGAGATATAGTGAGGTGACTTGTGTTGGATGAGATATAATCAGGTGACTTGTGTTGGATGAGATATAGTCAGGTGACTTGTGTTGGATGAGATATAGTGAGGTGACTAGTGTTGGATGAGATACAGTGAGGTGACTTGTGTTGGATGAGATACAGTGAGGTGACGTGTGTTGGGATGAGATATAGTGAGGTGACGTGTGTTGGGATGAGATATAGTGAGGTGACTTGTGTTGGATGAGATATAGTGAGGTGACTTGTGTTGGGATGAGATATAGTGAGGTGACTTGTGTTGGGATGAGATATAGTCAGGTGACTTGTGTTGGGATGAGATATAGTGAGGTGACGTGTGTTGGGATGAGATATAGTCAGGTGACTTGTGTTGGGATGAGATATAGTCAGGTGACGTGTGTTGGGATGAGATATAGTCAGGTGACCTGTGTTGGGATGAGATATAGTCAGGTGACTTGTGTTGGGATGAGATATAGTGAGGTGACGTGTGTTGGGATGAGATATAGTCAGGTGACTTGTGTTGGGATGAGATATAGTCAGGTGAAGTGTGTTGGGATGAGATATAGTCAGGTGACTTGTGTTGGGATGAGATATAGTCAGGTGACTTGTGTTGGGATGAGATATAGTCAGATGACCTGTGTTGGGATGAGATATAGTCAGGTGACTTGTGTTGGGATGAGATATAGTCAGGTGACTTGTGTTGGGATGAGATATAATGAGGTGACTTGTGTTGGGATGAGATATAGCGAGGTGACTTGTGTTGGGATGAGATATAGTGAGGTGACTTGTGTTGGATTAGATATAGTCAGGTGACGTGTGTTGGGATGAGATATAGTGAGGTGACTTGTGTTGGGATGAGATATAGTGAGGTGACTTGTGTTGGGATGAGATATAGTCAGGTGACTTGTGTTGGGATGAGATATAGTGAGGTGACTTGTGTTGGGATGAGATATAGTGAGGTGACTTGTGTTGGGATGAGATATAGTGAGGTGACTTGTGTTGGGATGAGATATAGTCAGGTGACTTGTGTTGGGATGAGATATAGTGAGGTGACTTGTGTTGGGATGAGATATAGTCAGGTGACTTGTGTTGGATGAGATATAGTGAGGTGACTTGTTTTGGGATGAGATATAGTCAGGTGACTTGTTTTGGGATGAGATATAGTGAGGTGACTTGTGTTGGGATGAGATATAGTCAGGTGACTTGTGTTGGGATGAGATATAGTGAGGTGACCTGTGTTGGATGAGATATAGTGAGGTGACTTGTGTTGGATGAGATATAGTCTGATGACCTGTGTTGGGATGAGATATAGTCAGGTGACTTGTGTTGGGATGAGATATAGTCAGATGACTTGTGTTGGGATGAGATATAGTCTGATGACCTGTGTTGGGATGAGATATAGTCAGGTGACTTGTGTTGGATGAGATATAGTGAGGTGACTTGTGTTGGGATGAGATATAGTCAGGTGACTTGTGTTGGGATGAGATATAGTCAGGTGACTTGTGTTGGATGAGATATAGTCAGGTGACTTGTGTTGGATGAAATATAGTCAGATGACTTGTGTTGGATGAGATATAGTCAGGTGACTTGTGTTGGATGAGATATAGTGAGATGACCTGTGTTGGGATGAGATATAGTCAGGTGACTTGTGTTGGATGAGATATAGTGAGGTGACTTGTGTTGGGATGAGATATAGTCAGATGACTTGTGTTGGGATGAGATATAGTCAGGTGACTTGTGTTGGGATGAGATATAGTCAGGTGACTAGTGTTGGATGAGATATAGTCAGGTGACTTGTGTTGGGATGAGATATAGTCAGATGACTTGTGTTGGGATGAGATGTAGTCAGGTGACCTGTGTTGGATGAGATATAGTCAGGTGACTTGTGTTGGGATGAGATATAGTCAGATGACCTGTGTTGGGATGAGATATAGTCAGGTGACTTGTGTTGGGATGAGATATAGTCAGGTGACTTGTGTTGGATGAGATATAGTCAGGTGACTTGTGTTGGGATGAGATATAGTGAGGTGACTTGTGTTGGGATGAGATGTAGTCAGGTGACCTGTGTTGGATGAGATATAGTCAGGTGACTTGTGTTGGGATGAGATATAGTCAGGTGACTTGTGTTGGATGAGATATAGTCAGATGACCTGTGTTGGGATGAGATATAGTCAGGTGACTTGTGTTGGATGAGATATAGTGAGGTGACGTGTGTTGGATGAGATATAGTCAGGTGACTTGTGTTGGATGAGATATAGTCAGGTGACTAGTGTTGGATGAGATATAGTCAGGTGACTTGTGTTGGATGAGATATAGTGAGGTGACTTGTGTTGGATGAAATACAGTCAGGTGACTTGTGTTGGATGAGATATAGTCAGGTGACCTGTGTTGGATGAGATATAGTCAGGTGACCACAGTTTGGGGTAAATTTACTTTAATAAAATTAAGACAATGACATTTTTCATCCATATTTGTCGACCATCTCTTTGACCTCCTCTAGAAGAATCCAGAGCGATCTTGTGGGAGAGAACAGAGTCAGGGTCTGGTATTTGTCCATGTAAATGGATATATTTGGAAATGTGTCTTAGAAGCAGGAGAAGCCATTTGTGTCATGTGGTTGGATGGTGTTAGATATAATTGGCTGAGGACTATCCTCTGAGGACACATCTGTCCCTCGTGCTTGTTCTGTATTTGGCAGAAGATAAAAGTGACTGCTGACCCATAGGTCTAACATCATGGATACGGTTCTCACACATTGTAGGTCTTGGCGATACGAGTCAGAAGAGGCTCAGACTGTGCACTGTCAGTGAGACTTACAGACGTCAGATTTATCTTATCCCTCTACTGTCCGAAGATTGTTTGAGAATATTTTTAGTCGATGATAATTTCTCATTCCTTACAGTCTCACAGCAGAGGACCTGGCCGGGCCGACTTCAATCTTGTGAAATTTTGGACTCTAGGTCTCTTTAAAGACAGGGTGGGAATGGGGGGTCTACGGTAAGTAGGAATGAGCAAATCGAACCTGACAAATCCAAATTCGTTACGAATTTCAGGAGAAATTAGATTCATAATGAAAGCGAATATCACAGCGATTTCATTGCTTCATTAAGCTCCATTTTGTGCGCTCTGGGCATCTAAAATGGCAGATCCACATGTGAGGACATGGGGAAAGGAATCCTGGGAAAGTGGGAATAAGGGTCGGTGGGATGACCCTGAATCACATGCAGGATGCAGCCTATCAGCAGCCAGTCACCCCTGTGATGTCACAGCCCTATATAATAGGCAGACATCTTGCGGCCACTCACATCAGGGTTCTATTACAGAGAGAGAGAGACAAAGAGCAGTGTGTTGCACAGAAAAGCTTTTTTACAGCAGCGATTCACCTCAAGCCCAAATCCAGCCTAGAAGCTCCCAGGGAAGGGAGTGAGATTGAGAGAGAAATGTCATTTTGGGTGTATTACACAGCGACTGTGTGCTGCAGCACTGGTGTGTACAACAACTGAAAAGCTAATAGTAGCCAGTTAGGGTGAGCAGAGCACTAAAAGCGAATTGTCCTCTATTAAGTGTAACCTGTGCGTACATCTAAATGGTGTACCATTTTGTTCCTGTTAAAGTCTTAAGGGCTGTGAGAAGGTGAAAGGCATCGTGGTGGTTAATAGGCGATATGTGTCACCAACGCTCCTGGCTTTGGTGAAGTAAGAGCCGGTATCTATTCAGTGTCTGTGCTGCAATGCAGACTGACACTGGGGCCATAGTATGGCTGGAAGGCCAGGACGGCTCTTACTGGGAATGCTCAAGTGTAGGGTGGGGGCCATTATCCACCATCCAGGCCGTCTTTTGTTGGCCTTAAAGGCAGCTTGCTTCACCAGCTGCAGGGGATTTGCATGTTGGAGCTCACGCTGCCAGAGTGGTGAGGTGGGATCTTACCTGTGTTTGCTCCAAGTTTGGAAGCTGGTTAGCAGCCTGCATGGAGGCCTGGAAAAGACTTGCTTATTGCTGTATGGCATGAACTCAGGTGTGAACTAACACCTAAGGAATGTAGGTGGACTTTGTTACTTTTTCTTTAAACTGCACCAAAGACTGTTTTTGTTTTTGCCAAAAACACTGGAGTTTGATTTGAAAAGTCCTGTTTCCATGCCTCTATACTGCAACCGCACCTATCTTAAAGAGGGAGTCATCACATTTGGTGGAGGATGTGGGCAACGCAGTGAGGTCAGCAATTGAATTGCAGTACGCTTTTGCCACGAACCAAACCTGGGAGAACCCGTTGGAGTTGTTGCTAGGGGGCAAAGAACCTCCCGACAAGTGACTGTCAGTACGGCGGGTGTGCTTCTCCAGTGAGTCAAGGCAAAGCAGTTCTTCAGTGTCTTAATCAGTATGTCGAGACCTACCTGGTGGTCTTTGAGAAAGTAGCCATGAAGGAAAAGTTACCCCGAGATCAGTGGGCTGAGGTCATCGCTCCGTTCCTGACATACGGGCCCCAGCAGGCATATTCTGACTTGCCCGACGACCAGGTTGCTTACTATGACGTCGTCAAGGGTGAGATCCTGGCAAGACCAGGGGTAAATGTGCGGGTCTGGGCCCAGCGGGTACGTCAGTGGGAATATAAACCGGCTGAGCCTACCAGGCCGCAGTATTACGTCCTGTTGCAATGCCTGCAAAAATGGCTGCAGCCGGAGATATTGAGTTCCACTGCCATGCTGGACCATCTCCTTGCCGATATGTTCTGGAGGGCTCTGCTTTACTCCCTCCAGAGCTGGATTGGCCAGGCGTCCCCTAGCAACGCCCTTGGAATGGTTGACCTGGTAGAAAGGTACAAGGCCACCATGAAACTTCGGGAGGGGCGGTTAAACCCAGGAGGTCCCCACCCTTGCCCAGGCAGCAGGAAAGCCCTAAAGGTCTTTGTATGGCATGTAATCAGGTGTGAACTAACACCTAAGGAACACAGGTGGACTTTGTAACTTTTTCTTTGAACTGCATCTCAGACTGTTTGCCAAGTGTGAATAAAACACTGAACTTTGATTTGAAAAGACCTGTTTCCATGCCTCTATACTGCACCTATCTGAAAGAGCGAGTCATCACAGGGCGTAGATACTGTGAAAGGCCAGGCAAAATACACACCTGCTGGTTTTGTAGACAAATACTGTTTTACTGTTTTGTGTACTGGAGCACATTGCCCTCCCCTCATAAGGGCATACCACACACGTACATCTAAGTGGTGTACTATTTTGTTCCTGTTAAAGTCTCCAGCCAACTCCAGGATGTCTAATTCAGTCACTATATGGTCTCCTCATGCTGCCAACACCTCCACACTGTGTCATTCAGCCACTATATGGTCTCCTCATGCTGCCAACACCTCCATGCTGTGTCATTCATCCACTATATGGTCTCCTCATGCTGCCAACACCTCCACACTGTGTCATTCAGCCACTATATGGTCTCCTCATGCTGCCAACACCTCCATGCTATGTCATTCAGCCACTATATGGTCTCCTCATGCTGCCAACACCTCCACGCTGTGTCATTCAGCCACTATATGGTCTCCTCATGCTGCCAACACCTCCACACTGTGTCATTCAGCCACTATATGGTCTCCTCATGCTGCCAACACCTCCAAACTGTGTCATTCAGCTACTATATGGTCTCCTCATGCTGCCAACACTTCCACACTGTGTCATTTATCCATTATATGGTCTCCTCATGCTGCCAACACCTCCACGCTGTGTCATTGAGTCACTATGTGGTGTCCTCATGCTGCTAACACCTCCAAGCTGTGTCATTCAGTCACTATATGGTGTCCTCATGCTGCTAACACCTCCAGGCTGTGTCATTCATCCACTATATGGTCTCCTCATGCTGCCAACACCTCCACGCTGTGTCATTCAGTCACTATATGGTCTCCTCATGCTGCCAACACCTCCACGCTATGCCATTCATCCTCTATATGGTCTCCTCATGCTGCCAACACATCCACGCTGTGTCATTCAGCCACTATATGGTCTCTTCATGCTGCCGACACCTCCACGCTGTGTCATTCATCCACTATGTGGTCTCCTCATGCTGCCAACACCTCCACGCTGTGTCATTCATCCACTATATGGTCTCCTCATGCTGCCAACACCTCCACGCTATGTCATTCAGCCACTATATGGTATCCTCATGCTGCCAACACCTCCACGCTGTGTCATTCAGTCACTATATGGTCTCCTCATGCTGTCAACACCTCCATGCTGTGTCATTCAGTCACTATATGGTCTCCTCATGCTGCCAACACCTTCACGCTGTGTCATTCAGCCACTATATGGTGTCCTCATGCTGCCAACACCTCCACACTGTGTCATTCAGTCACTATATGGTGTCCTCATGCTGCCAACACCTCCACGCTGTGTCATTCAGTCACTATATGATCTCCTCATGCTGCCAACACCTCCACGCTGTCATTCAGCCACTATATGGTCTCCTTATGCTGCCAATACCTTCACGCTGTGTCATTCAGTCACTATATGATCTCCTCATGCTGCCAACACCTCCACGCTTTCATTCAGCCACTATATGGTGTCCTCATGCTGCCAACACCTCCACGCTGTGTCATTCAGTCACTATATGGTCTCCTCATGCTGCCAACACCTCAACTTTGTGTCATTCAGCCACTATATGGTCTCCTCATGCTGCCAACACCTCCACACTGTGCCATTCAGTCACTATATGGTGTCCTCATGCTGCCAACACCTCCATGCTGTGTCATTTAGTCACTATATGGTGTCCTCATGCTGCCAACACCTCAACTTTGTGTCATTCAGCCGATATATGGTCTCCTCATGCTGCCAACATGTCCATACTGTGTCATTCAGCCACTATATGGTCTCCTCATTCTGCCAACACCTCCACACTGTGTCATTCAGCCCCTATATGGTGTCCTCATGCTGCCAACACCTCCACGCTGTGTCATTCATCCACTATATGGTCTCCTCATGCTGCCAACACCTCCAGGCTCTTTCATTCATCCACTATATGGTCTCCTCATGCTGCCAACACCTCCACACTGTGCCATCCATCCACTATATGGTCTCCTCATGCTGCCAACACCTCCAGGCTCTTTCATTCATCCACTATATGGTCTCCTCATGCTGCCAACACCTCCACGCTGTCATTCAGCCACTATATGGTCTCCTCACACTGATGCCACCACCAGGCTCGCAGTAATTCTAATAGCGACGCCTCTAATCTGCATGTCATACTGCATGTTACAACAATGCAAAGTGTTCTACACCTCTATTGAGGCTGTCTGTAGGCCAGAAATAGCCATTTTTATACAGATTCGTCGCAAATAAATTCGGACCCAAAAATTTTTTTCCAGAAAATTTGGCAAATCAGCCGAATAGAATTTTTCAAAAATTCACTCCTGTTAAACGCCGAGCGCTCCAGCTCCTCCTTCGGAGCGCTCGCGGCGTCTCCTGCCCTGCAGTGCTCTGGTCGGCAGTGCTGACCGGAGACGCTGCTCAGTTGTGCCCGGCGGGGATGCGATCCGCCTAGCGGGACGTACCCGCTCGCGGATCGCACCCCGTCCCACTCACCTGTCCCGATCTCCTGCTGGGTCCCGATGCACGCGGCCCCGCTCTCTAGGGCGCACGTGTGCCGGGGCTCTCAGATTTAAAGGGCCAGCGCACCGCTAATTGGTGCCTGGTCCAATCTTCCTAATTAGCTCCCACCTGCTCTATGTGAATAAAAACCCACTTCCCCTTCCTGTCCTTGCCGGATCTTGTTGCCTTAGTGCCCAGTGAAAGCGTTTAGTGTGTTCCGAAGCCTGTGTACCCAGACCTTCTACTGTTGCCCCTGGCTACGATTCTTGCTGCCTGCCCTGACCTTCTGCTACGTCCGACCTTCTCTTGCCTTATCCCTTGTACCGTGCTTGTCTCAGCTGTCAGCTGGGGTTGAGTCGCTATCGGGTGGAACGACCTGGGGGTTACCTGTCGCTGCAAGTACATCCCGCTTTGCGGCGGGCTCTGGTGAAAACCAGTAACCCCTTAGACTCCGTTCCCCTGGTACGGCCCACGTCATCATCTCACTGACACAGAGGATCCACCACCAGTGTCTTCGCTGCATACCCATCCGGATCCTGACAACTCCACTCTAATGGTAAGCTTTGGGCATATGTGGTGCACCACAGGGGTGTGATGTGAGGTGTATGGGGCAGATGTTGTAGCCTAGGGGCAGATGGTGTTGACCCCTAAATGTTTGTGACGCAAAGGGCGTGGTTTTTACCGAGAACCACCCAAACCCTAGCACTGCTAGTCCTAGTTAGGCAGGGCAAATAAGAGTACAATGCCAGGTTAGGGTTAACGGTAGCTTTACTGAGGTAGACAGATGGTACAGTCTTTACAGCTCGGCCAGGATCCCAGAGCGGGGACCAGTAACACAAGGGACCTCGCAACTTGCTGGGACTTGCAGTGATCTGACAGACTTTAGCACAGCCACACTGACTATAATAGACTTGACTGAAGATAGTGACAGCAGACAGAGAGGACTTTACTTACTGACATGTGTCTGTAATTTAGTGTTGAGGCCTCCAGATGTGCCGGACACTGACCCTGAGACCTCTGGACTGGACTTGACCTCAGGATCTAAGAGCAATGAATGATCCAAGAGAGAGATTGCAGCTCCTCCCTTCATTATAAAGGGGGCTGTGCAAGGAGCCCATAGGTCAAGCTACAGGTCACCTGGTTAGCTGGTGCTCTCTGGTGACAAACATGTGACAACATCATGTGACTAACTCAAAGGTCCTTAAAGGTCCTTTATACCTAATACACCTAATATACAGATAACAAAATGGGGGAGACACTGCAGGAGGGCCCCTAGGACACAGAGGGACTCAACCTGACAGGTCCTAAGTACTGTACGGGACCATATCCTGCACGAGAACATCACACATAGATTTGTCCAACCATAGTAGCCTGTGAACCAAAGAACTGTACAGTCACAAGAGACCCAGTGTTTTGCATATAAAGGCACCAGCTTTCCCGATCTCCTGACTTCCATTAGTGACCAGAAGCCTTCAGCTATGAGACCTCCACATCCTGTATATTCTTCTCTCTCTCACTCTCTCTACCTGTGAAGGTCAGTGAGATCCTCCCCACCCCTCCATCTCCTCCATCCGCCTCAATCACTGGAGTCTCCTTGGTGATGAAAGGAGGAAGAAGAATCCAACAAAAGCCTCAAACCCCCCGATCCGGAGTCCGAGTCCTTGTGCTGAAAACTCTACAACCATCACAGATACAAAGAAATGAAAATGGTTGTGTTCAGTTGTATTAATAATGTATCTGTATATATACAACTAATAACAATAACCTATCTATCTATCTATCTATACACACACACACCACTAATAACAATAATGTATATATATATATATATATATATATATATATATATATATATATAACAATAATATATCTGTATATATACAACTAATAGCAATAATGTATCTATCTATCTATCTATATACACACAATAACAATAATGTATATATATATATATATATATATATATATATATAACAATAATGTATCTGTATATATACAACTAATAGCAATAATGTATCTATCTATCTATATACACACAATAACAATAATGTGTGTATATATATATATATATATATATATATATATATATATATCAATAATGTATCTGTATATATACAACCAATAGCAATAATGTATCTATGTATATATATACAACTAATAACAATCATGTATCTATCTATACACACACAAAAACAATAATGTATATATATATATATATATATATATATATATATATATACACACAATAACAACAATAATGTATCTGTATAAATAAAACTAAAAGCAATAATAAAAATGTATTTTCATGTATACAACTAATAACAACAACAATAATAAATAATAATAATGTATCTGTATATATACACAAATAAGAATAAGAATAATGTATCTGCATATATACAACAAATAACTATAATAATATTAATTATTATTATTAATATTATTATGAAAGACTAAGAAAGCCGCCCTTATATTATAGGATAGGTAGATGTTGTCAGGTTACAGTCACTGAGGATTTACCAACCACATCTGCTGGAAATTTCTCATAAATGGGCGCTGTCATTTAAACCAATTTTTGCTATTTCACTCCTTATGGTAAAAAAAAAAATTCTTTCTAATGTACTTTGTTTAAAAAAGAAAAATGAAGTTTTATTTGTGTTTAAAAAAGCTGCCACTAGGTGTCTCCCTACTTGTCCAGAGCACATTTCCCCCAATCTCTTGCACAGACTTTGGACCCCTTCTGGCAGGAGTCCAAAATCAGGAAATGCAGTTTAGAGTGCTGAGGGGGGTATGTGCAGCCTTAGCCAATCACAGCTCATCTCACACATAGTGAGGGAAGAAGTTCTCCCCTGTATGGCTTTAGATGATGTCACGCCTGCTGAGGAACGCCCCTTCCAAGTCTGTGAATCTGACTGAGACAGAGCAGAAAATACAGAGAAATATCAAGGTAGAAAAATAAAATAAATAAAAATAAAGGCCGGGGTGGTTTATCATGATGGGGGCAGTGACCTGGGAGGATTCAAACATTTAACAAGATCATGACAGGTTCTCTTTAAGCATCTCTGGTAAGCTTGTGGGGGGTATAGGGTATATGGGGTGTACCTGTGCAGTGATGAAAGGGTGCTGGTTTAACCCTTAACTGTTGTGACGCCAGGGTGAGGGCTCCTCTGTATATGCTGGCCCTATCGCCACCCATCCCAAGAGCGATAGGGAGGTATAATAAATGAGTGTCCACAACCGGAGGTTTCAGAAAACTGTCGGAACTTTTACTGCAGGTTTTATGCAGAATCAAAGAGGAACAGTCTTTGTACATTCAGAGTCTATGAGGATCCTGACAGTTGGTTGGGACCCTGTGACTTTTAAGCTCAGGAGAATTATATGCGCTGTTCTGCTGAATTTAGGGGATTGAGTTTAGGTCCAGCAGTTACGCGGACTTTAGGGGGGAGTTGTATTATTACTCACGGTTTGGTATTATCAGGCTTCGGCCTGGTCTTGTCTTTGAAAGTTGCTCGGATCTCTCCTCTCTGCTGTCCGGAACCCAAGAGAACGAGGATTGGCTGCAGCTCCTTATAGGGGCAGGGGCTGGCCTTAAGCTCATTGGCCCATACCATCTGTCAATCACTTTACAATGAATTATGGTCTAGACATGTGACCACCCATGTGACCTAGGAAGGTCCTTTAACATACCCCAATAGAATCAACATCAGTCACATGACTTAAGGTCCTGCGACACTATATATACAATTAAATACACAATTCAATATACATACAAACATCACTAGGGGCTATCCCACCAGGAGGACCCTACTGGAACGAAGTAACTCTGACTTTGGGGACCACCATACAAGGTACGGTATACAATACGGTACCGGGACACCACACATCTACTTCTCTTTTAGTAACATTGATTGTGTCAGTAACATTGATTGTGTCAGTAATATTGATTGTGTCAGTAACATTGATTGTGTCAGTAACATTGATTGTGTCAGTAACATTGATTGATTGTATCAGTAACATTGATTGTGTCAGTAACATTGGATTGTGTCAGTAACATTGATTGTGTCAGTAACATTGATTGTGTCAGTAACATTGGATTGTGTCAGTAATATTGATTGTGTCAGTAACATTGATTGTGTCAGTAATATTGATTGTATCAGTAACATTGGATTGTGTCAGTAATATTGATTGTGTCAGTAACATTGATTGATTGTATCAGTAACATTGATTGTGTCAGTAACATTGGATTGTGTCAGTAACATTGATTGTGTCAGTAACATTGATTGTGTCAGTAACATTGGATTGTGTCAGTAATATTGATTGTGTCAGTAACATTGATTGTATCAGTAACATTGGATTGTGTCAGTAATATTGATTGTGTCAGTAACATTGATTGTGTCAGTAACATTGATTGTGTCAGTAACAATGTATTGTGTCAGTAACAATGTATTGTGTCAGTAATATTGATTGTGTGAGTAACATTGGATTGTGTCAGTAACATTGATTGTGTCAGTAATATTGATTGTGTCAGTAACATTGTATTGTGTCAGTAACATTGTATTGTGTCAGTAACATTGTATTGTGTCAGAAACATTGATTGTGTCAGTAACATTGGATTGAGTCAGTAACATTGTATTGTGTCAGTAACATTGTATTGCGTCGTGCTGCATCTGATATTTTCTCTAATAACATTGATTGTGTCAGTAACATTGGATTGTGTCAGTAACATTGGATTGTGTCAGTAACATTGGATTGTGTCAGTAACATTGATTGTGTCAGTAACATTGATTGTATCAGTAACATTGATTGTGTCAGTAACATTGGATTGTGTCAGTAATATTGATTGTGTCAGTAACATTGATTGTGTCAGTAACATTGATTGTGTCAGTAACAATGTATTGTGTCAGTAACAATGTATTGTGTCAGTAATAATGATTGTGTGAGTAACATTGGATTGTGTCAGTAACATTGATTGTGTCAGTAATATTGATTGTGTCAGTAACATTGTATTGTGTCAGTAACATTGTATTGTGTCAGTAACATTGTATTGTGTCAGTAATATTGATTGTGTTAGTAACATTGTATTGTGTCAGTAACATTGATTGTGTCAGTAATATTGATTGTGTCAGTAACATTGTATTGTGTCAGTAACATTGTATTGTGTCAGTAACATTGATTGTGTCAGTAACATTGATTGTATCAGTAACATTGTATTGTGTCAGTAACATTGTATTGTATCAGTAACATTGTATTGTGTCAGTAACATTGTATTGTGTCAGTAACATTGTATTGTGTCAGTAACATTGGATTGTGTCAGTAACATTGATTGTGTCAGTAACATTGATTGTGTCAGTAACATTGTACTGTGTCAATAACATTGGATTGTGTCAGTAACATTGGATTGTGTCAGTAACATTGATTGTGTCAGTAACATTGGATTGTGTCTGTAACATTGGATTGTGTCAGTAACATTGATTGTGTCAGTAACATTGATTGTGTCAGTAACATTGTATTGTGTCAGTAACATTGGATTGTGTCAGTAACATTGTATTGTGTCAGTAACATTGGATTGTGTCAGTAACATTGGATTGTGTCAGTAACATTGTACTGTGTCAGTAACATTGTATTGTGTCAGTAACATTGTATTGTGTCAGTAACATTGGATTATGTCAGTAACATTGTATTGTGTCAGTAACATTGATTGTGTCAGTAACATTGGATTGTGTCAGTAACATTGATTGTGTCAGTAACATTGATTGTGTCAGTAACATTGTATTGTGTCAGTAACATTGTATTGTGTCAGTAACATTGATTGCGTCAGTAACATTGGATTGCGTCAGTAACATTGGATTGCGTCAGTAACATTGTATTGCGTCAGTAACATTGTATTGTGTCAGTAACATTGTATTGTGTCAGTAACATTGATTGTGTCAGTAACATTGTATTGTGTCAGTAACATTGTATTGCGTCGTGCTGCATCTGATATTTTCTCTAATAACATTGATTGTGTCAGTAACATTGGATTGTGTCAGTAACATTGGATTGTGTCAGTAACATTGGATTGTGTCAGTAACATTGATTGTGTCAGTAACATTGGATTGTGTCAGTAATATTGATTGTGTCAGTAACATTGATTGATTGTATCAGTAACATTGATTGTGTCAGTAACATTGGATTGTGTCAGTAACATTGATTGTGTCAGTAATATTGATTGTATCAGTAACATTGGATTGTGTCAGTAATATTGATTGTGTCAGTAACATTGATTGATTGTATCAGTAACATTGATTGTGTCAGTAACATTGATTGTGTCAGTAACATTGATTGTGTCAGTAACATTGGATTGTGTCAGTAATATTAATTGTGTCAGTAACATTGATTGTGTCAGTAATATTGATTGTATCAGTAACATTGGATTGTGTCAGTAATATTGATTGTGTCAGTAACATTGATTGTGTCAGTAACATTGATTGTGTCAGTAACAATGTATTGTGTCAGTAACAATGTATTGTGTCAGTAATATTGATTGTGTGAGGAACATTGGATTGTGTCAGTAACATTGATTGTGTCAGTAATATTGATTGTGTCAGTAACATTGTATTGTGTCAGTAACATTGTATTGTGTCAGTAACATTGTATTGTGTCAGAAACATTGATTGTGTCAGTAACATTGGATTGAGTCAGTAACATTGTATTGTGTCAGTAACATTGTATTGCGTCGTGCTGCATCTGATATTTTCTCTAATAACATTGATTGTGTCAGTAACATTGGATTGTGTCAGTAACATTGGATTGTGTCAGTAACATTGGATTGTGTCAGTAACATTGATTGTGTCAGTAACATTGATTGTATCAGTAACATTGATTGTGTCAGTAACATTGGATTGTGTCAGTAATATTGATTGTGTCAGTAACATTGATTGTGTCAGTAACATTGATTGTGTCAGTAACAATGTATTGTGTCAGTAACAATGTATTGTGTCAGTAATAATGATTGTGTGAGTAACATTGGATTGTGTCAGTAACATTGATTGTGTCAGTAATATTGATTGTGTCAGTAACATTGTATTGTGTCAGTAACATTGTATTGTGTCAGTAACATTGTATTGTGTCAGTAATATTGATTGTGTTAGTAACATTGTATTGTGTCAGTAACATTGATTGTGTCAGTAATATTGATTGTGTCAGTAACATTGTATTGTGTCAGTAACATTGTATTGTGTCAGTAACATTGATTGTGTCAGTAACATTGATTGTATCAGTAACATTGTATTGTGTCAGTAACATTGTATTGTATCAGTAACATTGTATTGTGTCAGTAACATTGTATTGTGTCAGTAACATTGTATTGTGTCAGTAACATTGGATTGTGTCAGTAACATTGATTGTGTCAGTAACATTGATTGTGTCAGTAACATTGTACTGTGTCAATAACATTGGATTGTGTCAGTAACATTGGATTGTGTCAGTAACATTGATTGTGTCAGTAACATTGGATTGTGTCTGTAACATTGGATTGTGTCAGTAACATTGATTGTGTCAGTAACATTGATTGTGTCAGTAACATTGTATTGTGTCAGTAACATTGGATTGTGTCAGTAACATTGTATTGTGTCAGTAACATTGGATTGTGTCAGTAACATTGGATTGTGTCAGTAACATTGTACTGTGTCAGTAACATTGTATTGTGTCAGTAACATTGTATTGTGTCAGTAACATTGGATTATGTCAGTAACATTGTATTGTGTCAGTAACATTGATTGTGTCAGTAACATTGGATTGTGTCAGTAACATTGATTGTGTCAGTAACATTGATTGTGTCAGTAACATTGTATTGTGTCAGTAACATTGTATTGTGTCAGTAACATTGATTGCGTCAGTAACATTGGATTGCGTCAGTAACATTGTATTGCGTCAGTAACATTGGATTGCGTCAGTAACATTGTATTGCGTCAGTAACATTGTATTGTGTCAGTAACATTGTATTGTGTCAGTAACATTGATTGTGTCAGTAACATTGTATTGTGTCAGTAACATTGTATTGCGTCGTGCTGCATCTGATATTTTCTCTAATAACATTGATTGTGTCAGTAACATTGGATTGTGTCAGTAACATTGGATTGTGTCAGTAACATTGGATTGTGTCAGTAACATTGATTGTGTCAGTAACATTGGATTGTGTCAGTAACATTGGATTGTGTCAGTAACATTGTATTGTGTCAGTAACATTGATTGTGTCAGTAAATTGGATTGTGTCAGTAACATTGTATTGCGTCAGTAACATTGGATTGTGTCAGTAACATTGTATTGCGTCAGTAACATTGTATTGTGTCAGTAACATTGATTGTGTCAGTAACATTGTATTGTGTCAGTAACATTGTATTGTGTCAGTAACATTGGATTGTGTCAGTAACATTGGATTGTGTCAGTAACATTGATTGTGTCAGTAACATTGTATTGTGTCAGTAACATTGTATTGTGTCAGTAACATTGGATTGTGTCAGTAACATTGGATTGTGTCAGTAACATTGATTGTGTCAGTAACATTGGATTGTGTCAGTAACATTGGATTGTGTCAGTAACATTGATTGTGTCAGTAACGTTGTATTGTGTCAGTAACATTGTATTGTGTCAGTAGCATTGATTGTGTCACTAACATTGTATTGTATAAGTAACATTGTATTGTGTCAGTAACATTGACACAATACAATGTTACTGACACTATACAATATTACTGACACAATCCAATGTTACGGACACAATACAATGTTACTGACACAATCAATGTTACTGACACAATACATTGTTACTGACACAATCAATGTTACTGACACAGTACAATGTTACTGACACAATCCAATGTTACTGACACAGTACAATATTACTGACACAATACAATGTTACTGACACAATACAATGTTACTGACACAATCAATGTTACTGACACAGTACAATGTTACTGACACAATCAATGTTACTGACACAGTACAATGTTACTGACACAATCAATGTTACTGACACAATACAATGTTACTGACACAATACAATGTTACTGACACAATACAATGTTACTAATACAATGTTACTGACACAATACAATGTTACTGATACAATACAATGTTACTGACACAACACAATGTTACTGACACAATACAATGTTACTGACATTAGTAACATTGATTGTGTCAGTAACATTGTATTGTGTCAGTAACATTGTATTGTGTCAGTAACATTGTATTGTGTCAGTAACATTGTATTGTGTCAATAATATTGATTGTGTCAGTAACATTGTATTGTGTCAATAATATTGATTGTGTCAGTAACAATGTATTGTGTCAGTAATTTTGATTGTGTCAGTAACATTGTATTGTGTCAGTAATATTGATTGTGTCAGTAACATTGTATTGTGTCAGTAACATTGATTGTGTCAGTAACATTGATTGTGTCAGTAACATTGATTGTGTCAGTAACAATGTATTGTGTCAGTAATTTTGATTGTGTGAGTAACATTGGATTGTGTCAGTAACATTGATTGTGTCAGTAACATTGGATTGTGTCAGTAATATTGATTGTGTCAGTAACATTGATTGTGTTAGTAACAATGTATTGTGTCAGTAATTTTGATTGTGTCAGTAACATTGTATTGTGTCAGTAACATTGTATTGTGTCAATAATATTGATTGTGTCAGTAACATTGTTTTGTGTCAATAATATTGATTGTGTCAGTAACATTGTATTGTGTCAATAACATTGGATTGTGTCAGTAACATTGTACTGTGTCAGTAACATTGATTGTGTCAGTAAAATTGTATTGTGTCAGTAACATTGTATTGTGTCAGTAACATTGTACTGTGTCAGTAACATTGATTGTGTCAGTAACATTGGATTGTGTCAGTAACATTGATTGTGTCAATAACATTGATTGTGTCAATGATATTGATTGTGTCAGTAACATTGGATTGTGTCAGTAATATTGTATTGTGTCAGTAACATTGTATTGTGTCAGTAACATTGATTGTGTCAATAACATTGATTGTGTCAATGATATTGATTGTGTCAGTAACATTGGATTGTGTCAGTAATATTGTATTGCGTCAGTAACATTGTATTGTGTCAGTAACATTGTATTGTGTCAGTAACATTGTATTGCGTCAGTAACATTGTATTGTGTCAGTAACATTGGATTGTGTCAGTAACATTGGATTGTGTCAGTAACATTGTACTGTGTCAGTAACATTGATTGTGTCAGTAACATTGTATTGTGTCAGTAACATTGATTGTGTCAGTAACATTGTATTGCGTCTGTAACATTGTACTGTGTCAGTAACATTGTATTGTGTCAGTAACATTGTATTGCGTCAGTAACATTGTATTGTGTCAATAACATTGGATTGTGTCAGTAACATTGAATTGTGTCAGTAACATTGATTGTGTCAGTAACATTGTATTGTGTCAGTAACATTGATTGTGTCAGTAACATTGTATTGTGTCAGTAACATTGATTGTGTCAGTAACATTGATTGTGGCAATAACATTGGATTGTGTCATTAACATTGTATTGTGTCAGTAACATTGATTGTGTCAGTAACATTGTATTGTGTCAGTAACATTGTATTGTGTCAGTAACATTGTATTGTGTCAATGATATTGATTGTGTCAGTAATATTGTATTGTATCAGTAACATTGTATTGCGTCAGTAACATTGTATTGTGTCAGTAACATTGACCTGTGTCAGTAACATTGATTGTGTCAGTAACATTGTATTGTGTCAGTAACATTGATTGTGTCAGTAACATTGTATTGTGTCAGTAACATTGTATTGCGTCTGTAACATTGTATTGTGTCAGTAACATTGATTGTGTCAATAACATTGATTGTGTCAATGATATTGATTGTGTCAGTAACATTGGATTGTGTCAGTAATATTGTATTGTGTCAGTAACATTGTATTGTGTCAGTAACATTGATTGTGTCAATAACATTGATTGTGTCAATGATATTGATTGTGTCAGTAACATTGGATTGTGTCAGTAATATTGATTGTGTCAGTAACATTGTATTGTGTCAGTAACATTGTATTGTGTCAGTAACATTGATTGTGTCAGTAACATTGATTGTATCAGTAACATTGTATTGTGTCAGTAACATTGTATTGTATCAGTAACATTGTATTGTGTCAGTAACATTGTATTGTGTCAGTAACATTGTATTGTGTCAGTAACATTGGATTGTGTCAGTAACATTGATTGTGTCAGTAACATTGATTGTGTCAGTAACATTGTACTGTGTCAATAACATTGGATTGTGTCAGTAACATTGGATTGTGTCAGTAACATTGATTGTGTCAGTAACATTGGATTGTGTCTGTAACATTGGATTGTGTCAGTAACATTGATTGTGTCAGTAACATTGATTGTGTCAGTAACATTGTATTGTGTCAGTAACATTGGATTGTGTCAGTAACATTGTATTGTGTCAGTAACATTGGATTGTGTCAGTAACATTGGATTGTGTCAGTAACATTGTACTGTGTCAGTAACATTGTATTGTGTCAGTAACATTGTATTGTGTCAGTAACATTGGATTATGTCAGTAACATTGTATTGTGTCAGTAACATTGATTGTGTCAGTAACATTGGATTGTGTCAGTAACATTGATTGTGTCAGTAACATTGATTGTGTCAGTAACATTGTATTGTGTCAGTAACATTGTATTGTGTCAGTAACATTGATTGCGTCAGTAACATTGGATTGCGTCAGTAACATTGTATTGCGTCAGTAACATTGGATTGCGTCAGTAACATTGTATTGCGTCAGTAACATTGTATTGTGTCAGTAACATTGTATTGTGTCAGTAACATTGATTGTGTCAGTAACATTGTATTGTGTCAGTAACATTGTATTGCGTCGTGCTGCATCTGATATTTTCTCTAATAACATTGATTGTGTCAGTAACATTGGATTGTGTCAGTAACATTGGATTGTGTCAGTAACATTGATTGTGTCAGTAACATTGGATTGTGTCAGTAACATTGTATTGTGTCAGTAACATTGATTGTGTCAGTAAATTGGATTGTGTCAGTAACATTGTATTGCGTCAGTAACATTGGATTGTGTCAGTAACATTGTATTGCGTCAGTAACATTGTATTGTGTCAGTAACATTGATTGTGTCAGTAACATTGTATTGTGTCAGTAACATTGTATTGTGTCAGTAACATTGGATTGTGTCAGTAACATTGGATTGTGTCAGTAACATTGATTGTGTCAGTAACATTGATTGTGTCAGTAACATTGTATTGTGTCAGTAACATTGTATTGTGTCAGTAACATTGGATTGTGTCAGTAACATTGGATTGTGTCAGTAACATTGGATTGTGTCAGTAACATTGATTGTGTCAGTAACATTGGATTGTGTCAGTAACATTGGATTGTGTCAGTAACATTGATTGTGTCAGTAACGTTGTATTGTGTCAGTAACATTGTATTGTGTCAGTAGCATTGATTGTGTCACTAACATTGTATTGTATAAGTAACATTGTATTGTGTCAGTAACATTGACACAATACAATGTTACTGACACTATACAATATTACTGACACAATCCAATGTTACGGACACAATACAATGTTACTGACACAATCAATGTTACTGACACAATACAATGTTACTGACACAATCAATGTTACTGACACAGTACAATGTTACTGACACAATCCAATGTTACTGACACAGTACAATATTACTGACACAATACAATGTTACTGACACAATACAATGTTACTGACACAATCAATGTTACTGACACAGTACAATGTTACTGACACAATCAATGTTACTGACACAGTACAATGTTACTGACACAATCAATGTTACTGACACAATACAATGTTACTGACACAATACAATGTTACTAATACAATGTTACTGACACAATACAATGTTACTGATACAATACAATGTTACTGACACAACACAATGTTACTGACACAATACAATGTTACTGACATTAGTAACATTGATTGTGTCAGTAACATTGTATTGTGTCAGTAACATTGTATTGTGTCAGTAACATTGTATTGTGTCAGTAACATTGTATTGTGTCAATAATATTGATTGTGTCAGTAACATTGTATTGTGTCAATAATATTGATTGTGTCAGTAACAATGTATTGTGTCAGTAATTTTGATTGTGTCAGTAACATTGTATTGTGTCAGTAATATTGATTGTGTCAGTAACATTGTATTGTGTCAGTAACATTGATTGTGTCAGTAACATTGATTGTGTCAGTAACATTGATTGTGTCAGTAACATTGATTGTGTCAGTAACAATGTATTGTGTCAGTAATTTTGATTGTGTGAGTAACATTGGATTGTGTCAGTAACATTGATTGTGTCAGTAACATTGGATTGTGTCAGTAATATTGATTGTGTCAGTAACATTGATTGTGTTAGTAACAATGTATTGTGTCAGTAATTTTGATTGTGTCAGTAACATTGTATTGTGTCAGTAACATTGTATTGTGTCAATAATATTGATTGTGTCAGTAACATTGTTTTGTGTCAATAATATTGATTGTGTCAGTAACATTGTATTGTGTCAATAACATTGGATTGTGTCAGTAACATTGTACTGTGTCAGTAACATTGATTGTGTCAGTAAAATTGTATTGTGTCAGTAACATTGTATTGTGTCAGTAACATTGTACTGTGTCAGTAACATTGATTGTGTCAGTAACATTGGATTGTGTCAGTAACATTGATTGTGTCAGTGACATTGATTGTGTCAATGATATTGATTGTGTCAGTAACATTGGATTGTGTCAGTAATATTGTACTGTGTCAGTAACATTGTATTGTGTCAGTAACATTGTATTGCGTCAGTAACATTGTATTGTGTCAATAACATTGGATTGTGTCAGTAACATTGAATTGTGTCAGTAACATTGATTGTGTCAGTAACATTGATTGTGGCAATAACATTGGATTGTGTCATTAACATTGTATTGTGTCAGTAACATTGATTGTGTCAGTAACATTGTATTGTGTCAGTAACATTGTATTGTGTCAGTAACATTGTATTGTGTCAATGATATTGATTGTGTCCGTAATATTGTATTGTATCAGTAACATTGTATTGCGTCAGTAACATTGTATTGTGTCAGTAACATTGATTGTGTCAGTAACATTGTATTGTGTCAGTAACATTGTATTGCGTCTGTAACATTGTATTGTGTCAGTAACATTGATTGTGTCAATAACATTGATTGTGTCAATGATATTGATTGTGTCAGTAACATTGGATTGTGTCAGTAATATTGTATTGTGTCAGTAACATTGTATTGTGTCAGTAACATTGATTGTGTCAATAACATTGATTGTGTCAATGATATTGATTGTGTCAGTAACATTGGATTGTGTCAGTAATATTGTATTGCGTCAGTAACATTGTATTATGTCAGTAACATTGTATTGTGTCAGTAACATTGTATTGCGTCAGTAACATTGTATTGTGTCAGTAACATTGGATTGTGTCAGTAACATTGGATTGTGTCAGTAACATTGTACTGTGTCAGTAACATTGATTGTGTCAGTAACATTGTATTGTGTCAGTAACATTGATTGTGTCAGTAACATTGTATTGCGTCTGTAACATTGTACTGTGTCAGTAACATTGTATTGCGTCAGTAACATTGTATTGCGTCAGTAACATTGTATTGTGTCAATAACATTGGATTGTGTCAGTAACATTGAATTGTGTCAGTAACATTGATTGTGTCAGTAACATTGTATTGTGTCAGTAACATTGATTGTGTCAGTAACATTGTATTGTGTCAGTAACATTGATTGTGTCAGTAACATTGATTGTGGCAATAACATTGGATTGTGTCATTAACATTGTATTGTGTCAGTAACATTGATTGTGTCAGTAACATTGTATTGTGTCAGTAACATTGATTGTGTCAGTAACATTGTATTGTGTCAGTAACATTGTATTGTGTCAGTAACATTGTATTGTGTCAGTAACATTGTATTGTGTCAATGATATTGATTGTGTCAGTAATATTGTATTGTATCAGTAACATTGTATTGCGTCAGTAACATTGTATTGTGTCAGTAACATTGTACTGTGTCAGTAACATTGATTGTGTCAGTAACATTGTATTGTGTCAGTAACATTGATTGTGTCAGTAACATTGTATTGTGTCAGTAACATTGTATTGCGTCTGTAACATTGTATTGTGTCAGTAACATTGATTGTGTCAATAACATTGATTGTGTCAATGATATTGATTGTGTCAGTAACATTGGATTGTGTCAGTAATATTGTATTGTGTCAGTAACATTGTATTGTGTCAGTAACATTGATTGTGTCAATAACATTGATTGTGTCAATGATATTGATTGTGTCAGTAACATTGGATTGTGTCAGTAATATTGTATTGCGTCAGTAACATTGTATTGTGTCAGTAACATTGTATTGTGTCAGTAACATTGTATTGCGTCAGTAACATTGTATTGTGTCAGTAACATTGGATTGTGTCAGTAACATTGGATTGTGTCAGTAACATTGTACTGTGTCAGTAACATTGATTGTGTCAGTGACATTGTATTGTGTCAGTAACATTGATTGTGTCAGTAACATTGTATTGCGTCTGTAACATTGTATTGTATCAATAACATTGGATTGTGTCAGTAACATTGATTGTGTCAGTAACATTGTATTGTGTCAGTAACATTGATTGTGTCAGTAACATTGTATTGTGTCAGTAACATTGATTGTGTCAGTAACATTGATTGTGGCAATAACATTGTATTGTGTCAGTAACATTGTATTGTGTCAGTAACATTGATTGTGTCAGTAACATTGTATTGTGTCAGTAACATTGTATTGCGTCAGTAACATTGTATTGTGTCAGTAACATTGTATTGTGTCAGTAACATTGTATTGCGTCAGTAACATTGTATTGTGGCAATAACATTGTATTGTGTCAGTAACATTGTATTGTGTCAGTAACATTGATTGTGTCAGTAACATTGTATTGTGTCAGTAACATTGTATTGCGTCAGTAACATTGTATTGTGTCAGTAACATTGTATTGTGTCAGTAACATTGATTGTGTCAGTAACATTGTATTGTGTCAGTAACATTGATTGTGTCAGTAACATTGGATTGTGTCAGTAACATTGGATTGTGTCAGTAACATTGGATTGTGTCAGTAACATTGTACTGTGTCAGTAACATTGTATTGTGTCAGTAACATTGGATTGTGTCAGTAACATTGTATTGTGTCAGTAACATTGGATTGTGTCAGTAACATTGTATTGTGTCAGTAACATTGATTGTGTCAGTAACATTGGATTGTGTCAGTAACATTGTATTGTGTCAGTAACATTGGATTGTGTCAGTAACATTGTATTGTGTCAGTAACATTGTATTGTGTCAGTAACATTGGATTGTGTCAGTAACATTGTATTGTGTCAGTAACATTGTATTGTGTCAGTAACATTGGATTGTGTCAGTAATATTGGATTGTGTCAGTAACATTGATTGTGTCAGTAACATTGTATTGCGTCAGTAACATTGTATTGCGTCAGTAACATTGTATTGTGTCAGTAACATTGGATTGTGTCAGTAACATTGGATTGTGTCAGTAACATTGATTGTGTCAGTAACATTGGATTGTGTCAGTAACATTGTATTGTGTCAGTAACATTGATTGTGTCAGTAACATTGATTGTGTCAGTAACATTGGATTGTGTCAGTAACATTGTATTGTGTCAGTTACATTGGATTGTGTCAGTAACATTGGATTGTGTCAGTAACATTGTATTGTGTCAGTTACATTGGATTGTGTCAGTAACATTGGATTGTGTCAGTAACATTGGATTGTGTCAGTAACATTGGATTGTGTCAGTAACATTGTATTGCGTCGTGCTGCATCTGATATTTTCTCTAATAACATTAGACTAATAAAATACTGATATTTAGCACTAAAACTTATATCATTACTAATACAACTATAATAATAATATTTTAAAAATTAAAACTACCATTACTACTAATAATAATGATAGCATTTTAATAGCATGTTGTTGTTTACATTTTATACTTGGAGATGTGTAAACTCCATATGTAATGCGCCGTGAGCATTTTCCAGGCAGCAGTAAGATTCCCCTGTGAGGCCGACACCTATATCAGCCAACTCAGGTGCGGCTTATATTCTGCCTCCCCCATTCTATGTGCTCAGTCACTCTGGAGGTACCTGGGGGGTGGCTGGGAGTCGGCCTAATGCTGCCGTAATTGCCCACTGGCCCCTGGTTTCACTTATCACGCACAGGTAGGTTAGCATTAGGTCCCGCACCATCTTGAGAAACCTTGGCGTTGGTGTGCGGGCTCTGGTGGGTCCTTCATATAAGGATATACTGGCGTTGGTGTGCGGGCTCTGGTGGGTCCTTCATATAAGGATACACTGGCGAATGTCTCCATTTTAACATCAGTGTTGAGGGATAAACAATGTCACTGTATACATCTCCCACATAGTGCACCTTCCTGTATTAGGATAAGACATGATGTAACAGCAGAATAGTGAGTGCAGCTCTGGAGGATAAGACGATGTAACAGCAGAATAGTGAGTGCAGCTCTGAAGGATAAGATGATGTAACAGCAGAATAGTGAGTGCAGCTCTGGAGGATAAGACATGATGTAACAGCAGAATAGTGAGTGCAGCTCTGAAGGATAAGATGATGTAACAGCAGAATAGTGAGTGCAGCTCTGGAGGATAAGACATGATGTAACAGCAGAATAGTAAGTTCAGCTCTGGAGGATATGACGATGTAACAGCAGAATAGTGAGTGCAGCTCTGGAGGATAAGACATGATGTAACAGCAAAATAGTGAGTTCAGCTCTGGAGGATAAGACATGATGTAACAGCAGAATAGTGAGTGCAGCTCTGGAGGATAAGACATGATGTAACAGCAGAATAGTGAGTTCAGCTCTGGAGGATAAGACAATGTAACAGCAGAATAGTGAGTTCAGCTCTGGAGGATATGACGATGTAACAGCAGAATAGTGAGTGCAGCTCTGGAGGATAAGACATGATGTAACAGCAGAATAGTGAGTGCAGCTCTGGAGGATAAGACATGATGTAACAACAGAATAGTGAGTTCAGCTCTGGAGGATAAGACGATGTCACAGCAGAATAGTGAGTGCAGCTCTGGAGGATAAGATGATTTAACAGCAGAATAGTGAGTGCAGCTCTGGAGGATAAGATGATATAATAATAGAATAGTGAGTGCAGCTCTGGAGGATAAGATGATGTAACAACAGAATAGTGAGTGCAGCTCTGGAGGATAAGATGATGTAATAACAGAATAGTGAGTGCAGCTCTGAAGGATAAGACGATGTAACAGCAGAATAGTGAGTGCAGCTCTGGAGGATAAGACGATGTAACAGCAGAATAGTGAGTGCAGCTCTGGAGGATAAGATGATGTAATAACAGAATAGTGAGTGCAGCTCTGGAGGATAAGATGATGTAACAGCAGAATAGTGAGTGCAGCTCTGGAGGATAAGATGATATAATAACAGAATAGTGAGTGCAGCTCTGGAGGATAAGACGATGTAACAGCAGAATAGTGAGTGCAGCTCTGGAGTATAAGATGATGTAACAGCAGAATAGTGAGTGCAGCTCTGGAGGATAAGACATGATGTGACAGCAGAATAGTGAGTGCAGCTCTGGAGGATAAGACATGATGTAACAACAGAATAGTGAGTGCAGCTCTGGAGGATAAGATGATGTAACAGCAGAATAGTGAGTGCAGCTCTGGAGGATAAGACATGATGTGACAGCAGAATAGTGAGTGCAGCTCTGGAGGATAAGACATGATGTAACAGCAGAATAGTGAGTGCAGCTCTGGAGGATAAGATGATGTAATAACAGAATAGTGAGTGCAGCTCAGGAGAATAAGACGATGTAGCAGCAGAATAGTGAGTGCAGTTCTGGAGGACAATACATGATGTAACAGCAGAATAGTGAGTGCAGCTCTGAAGCAGAAATATTGTATAATATCAGAAATCATTTGTTGCAGAGACGAGTCCAACAATTGAAAAAAAAAAGGCGTCAGGGGGAATTTTCCGCCCGATTAGTCTGAGTTGAGTTTCCGGTGGGATTGAGCGGCGCGGCTGCCATTACCGTCCATCACACATCACGCTGAATTACCGCTCACCCTGTCATTTATTTCTAGGTGATATCTCAGTTTTATCTTACAACCTGTTTGTTATAAAGTTCCTGATTATCGCCAAAGATCCCGGCGAAAGCTGCGAAAATCCCCGGCAGCGCTATCACAGCCCGGCAGGGCGCCCCCCAAATGTACCGCGCCATTACAGCCCAGCAGGGCGCCCCCCAAAGGTACAGCGCCATTACAGCCCAGCAGGGCGCCCCCTAAAATTACAGCGCCATTTCTTATAAGATATTTATAGGACAGAACATTCTACACAACAATGTAATGTGATAAAACAGTAACGATAATCTACATCCGGCGAGCTTCACCCCGTAGGGTCCAGAAAATTGTCTTTATAGGTTGAGCTGCCCTCCGTCTATCCTCAGTGAGGTCATCACCTCATAGAATGTACCCAGTAATGGCGCCGGACCCCCACATAGACCTATGCAGTACACGGGGATGGATGTCACATGACTAACTGGGTCCTGATTCTTTGTATCTGCGGTAGGCCCCGGGTAGTCTCTGCAGTCGGGGGTCCCCAGGTTTTGGGGGTGATTTGGTGGTGGGGTACATGGGGAGCAGTGATAGAGGTTGCCCCCGGGTCTTGGTGTTTTATGGGGGTCCTAAGAAGACACAGGATCATGGATGCACAGGGACCTAGTCATAAAGGTGTCATTATGAGTCCTGTGTAATTGATTAGATCCCGCAGTCCTCACTATGATCCCCGAAGCCGTAGAATAGTCGGACACGTCTCTGCGGTCTCCATTATCACCACACACAGGATTACACCAATAAACAGATAACCCAGGATCCATCATACACAAAGAGAAAACGGTCACAGCTCACATCGACCTCTGCACAGGTCACAGAGAATGTTTAGTAACATTTCCATAGAAGTCAATGAAGTATATTTACAAACACGACCCTATAGATGTTTATAGCTGATTGTTATAACTCACCTCCCTCCTTTCTGAATGGGTCACAGAGCATGCCCACAAAACTCACCTATAGATGTCCAAAGCAGAGGGTTATAGCTTACCTCCCCCTCTCTGTACAGGTCACGGAGCATGCCCACAAAACTCACCTATAGATGTCCATAGCAGAGGGTTATAGCTTACCTCCCCCTCTCTTTGCAGGTCACGGAGCATGCCCACAACACTCCCCTATAGATGTCCATAGTAGAGGGTTATAACTTACCCCCCCTCTCTGTACAGTTCAAGGAGCATGCCCACAACACTCCCCTATAGATGTCCATAGCAAAGGGTTATAACTTACCTCCCCCTCTCTGTACAGGTCACGGAGCATGCCCTCAGCAATCCCCTATAGATATCCATAGTAGAGGGTTATAACTTACCCCCCCCCCTCTCTGTACAGTTCAAGGAGCATGCCCACAACACTCCCTTATAGATGTCCATAGCAGAGGGTTATAACTTACCTCCCCCTCTCTGTACAGGTCACAGAGCATGCCCACAACAATCCCCTATAGATATCCATAATAGAGGGTTATAACTTACCTACCCCTCTCTGTACAGTTCAAGGAGCATGCCCACAACACTCCCCTATAGATGTCCATAGCAGAGGGTTATAACTTACCTCCCCCTCTCTGTACAGGTCACAGAACATGCCCACAACACTCCCCAATAGATGTCCATAGCAGAGGGTTATAACTCACCTCCCCCCCTTTCTGAACAGGTCACAGAGCATGTCCACAACATTCCTGTTACGCCGAGCACTCCGGGTCCCTGCTCCTCCCCGGAGCGCTCGCGGCGTTCTCCTCTCTGCAGCGCCCCGGTCATACCCGCTGACCGGTAGCGCTGCACTGACATTCACGATTGGGATGTGATTCGCATAGCGGGACGCGCCCGCTCGCGAATCGCATCCCAAGCCACTTACCCGTCCCGGTCCCCGGCTGTCATGTTCTGGCGCGCGCGGCTCCGCTCTCTAGGGCGCGCCCGCGCCAGCTCTCTAAGATTTAAAGGGCCAGTGCACCAATGATTGGTGCCTGGCCCAATCAGCCTAATTAGCTTCCACCTGCTCCCTGTCTATATCACATCACTTCCCCTGCACTCCCTTGCCGGATCTTGTTGCCTTGTGCCAGAGAAAGCGTTTAGTGTTGTCCAAAGCCTGTGTTCCAGATCTTCTGCTATCCTCATTGACTACGAACCTTGCCGCCTGCCCCGACCTTCTGCTACGTCTGACCTTGCCTCTGCCTAGTCCTTCTGTCCCACGCCTTCTCAGCAGTCAGCGAGGTTGAGCCGTTGCCGGTGGATACGACCTGGTTGCTACCGCCACAGCAAGACCATCCTGCTTTGCGGCGGGCTCTGGTGAAAACCAGTAGCAACCCTAGAACCGGTCCACCGACATGGTCCACGCCAATCCCTCGCTGACACAGAGGATCCACATCCAGCTAGCCGAATCCTAACAGTAGATCCCGCTGAGGTGCCGCTGCCAAGTCTCGCTGACCTACCCACGGTGGTCGCCCAGCAATCGCAGCAAATTGCCCAACAAGGACAGCAGCTGTCGCAGTTGACCGCCATGTTACAGCAACTTCTGCCACTGCTACAGCAGCAACCATCTCCTCCGCAAGCTCCTGCACCTCCTCCGCAGCGAGTGGCCGCTCCTAGCCTCCGCTTGTCCCTGCCGGACAAATTTGATGGGGACTCTAGACTCTGCCGTGGCTTCTTGTCTCAATGTTCCCTACATATGGAGATGTTGTCGGACCAATTTCCTACAGAATGGTCTAAGGTGGCGTTCGTACTGAGTCTTCTGTCTGCAAAGGCCTTGTCTTGGGCCACACCGCTCTGGGACCGCAATGATCCTGCCACAGCCACAGTCCAGTCCTTCTTCGCTGAAATCCGTAGTGTCTTCGAGGAACCAGCCCGAGCTTCTTCTGCCGAGACTGCCCTGCTGAACCTGGTCCAGGGTAATTCTTCAGTAGGCGAGTACGCCATCCAATTTCGTACTCTCGCCTCAGAATTATCTTGGAACAACGAGGCTCTCTGCGCGACCTTTAAAAAAGGCCTATCCAGTAACATCAAGGATGTGCTGGCCGCACGAGAGATTCCTGCCAACCTGCAAGAACTTATCCATTTGGCCACCCGCATTGACATGCGTTTTTCTGAAAGACACCAGGAGCTCCGCCAGGAAAAAGACCTTGATCCCTGGGCACCTCTCTCACAGTATCCTTTGCAATCTACTCCTGTGCCTCCCGCCGAGGAGGCCATGCAAGTGGATCGGTCTCGCCTGACCCATGAAGAGAGGACTCGCCGTAGGGATAAAAATTTATGTCTGTACTGCGCTAGTACCGAACATTTCTTGGTGGATTGCCCTATTCGTCCCCCGCGTCTGGGAAACGCACGCACGCACCCAGCTCACGTGGGTGTGGCCTCTCTTGGTACGAAATCTGCTTCTCCACGTCTCACTGTGCCCGTGCGGATTTCTCCTTCTGCCAACTCCTCCCTCTCAGCCGTGGCCTGCTTGGACTCTGATGCTTCTGGAAATTTTATTCTGGCTTCTTTGGTGAATAGGTTCTGCATCCCGGTGACCCGTCTCGTCAAGCCGCTCTGCATTTCTTCGGTCAACGGAGTGAAGTTGGACTGCACTGTGCGCTACCGCACAGAGCCCTTACCTATGAGCATTGGACTGCATCACGAGAAAATTGAATTTTTCGTCCTGCCCAACTGCACCTCTGAAGTTCTCCTCGGTCTTCCATGGCTCCAGCATCATTCTCCCACCCTTGACTGGACCACCGGGGAGATCAAGAATTGGGGTATTGCTTGCCGCAAGAAATGCCTCATGTCTGCTCCCAGTCCCGTCTGTCGGGCCCCAGTGTCTCCTCCTGTGCCTGGTCTCCCCAAGGCCTATCAGGACTGTGCCGTGCCTCCTCATAGCCCCTGTCCTGGTGACACTCTGCCCTGTGACATGCTTCACCCTCTGCCCCCCCTCCCCATTTCCATTCCTTCTGAACTACCTGCCGCTGATGTAGCTACCCAGGACTTTTTGTTCCGGAAGGAAACTCTAGAGGCGCTCCCTATGTTCTCCTTTCATTTGAAGGGACAAGGAGACAAAAAGAGGGGGAGACCCAAGGGGTGGGGGGGGAGGGGTACTGTTACGCCGAGCGCTCCGGGTCCCTGCTCCTCCCCAGGGCGCTCGCGGCGTTCTCCTCTCTGCAGCGCCCCGGTCAGTCCCGCTGACCGGGAGCGCTGCACTGACATTCACGATGGGGATGCGATTCGCATAGCGGGACGCGCCCGCTCGCGAATCGCATCCCAAGCCACTTACCCGTCCCGGTCCCCGGCTGTCATGTTCTGGCGCGCGCGGCTCCGCTCTCTAGGGCGCGCGCGCCAGCTCTCTAAGATTTAAAGGGCCAGTGCACCAGTGATTGGTGCCTGGCCCAATCAGCCTAATTAGCTTCCACCTGCTCCCTGGCTATATTACCTCACTTCCCCTGCACTTCCTTGCCGGATCTTGTTGCCTTGTGCCAGAGAAAGCGTTTAGTGTTGTCCAAAGCCTGTGTTCCAGATCTTCTGCTATCCTCATTGACTACGAACCTTGCCGCCTGCCCCGACCTTCTGCTACGTCTGACCTTGCCTCTGCCTAGACCTTCTGTCCCACGCCTTCTCAGCAGTCAGCGAGGTTGAGCTGTTGCCGGTGGATACGACCTGGTTGCTACCGCCGCAGCAAGTCCATCCCGCTTTGCGGTTGGCTCTGGTGAAAACCAGTAGCAACCCTAGAACCGGTCCACCGACATGGTCCACGCCAATCCCTCGCTGACACAGAGGATCCACATCCAGCTAGCGGAATCCTAACTATTCCCCTATAGATGTTTATAGCTAAGTGTTATAACTCACCTCCCCACTTTCTGAACAGGTCACAGAGCATGCCCACAACACGCCCCTATAGATGTCCATAGCAGAGAGTTATAACATACCTCCCTCTCTCTGTAGAGGTCACAGAACATGCCCACAACACTCCCCAGTAGATGTCCATAGCAGAGGGTTATAACTCACCTCCCCCTTTCTGAACAGGTCACAGAGACTGCCCACAACACTCCCCTATGGAAGTCCATAGCAGAGGGTTATAACTTACCTCCCCCTCTCTGTACAGTTCATGGAGCATGCCCACAACACTCCCCTATAGATGTCCATAGTAGGGGTGTAACTTACCTCCCCTCTCTGTACAGTTCAATAAGCATTCCCACAAAACCACAACCAATCTATAAGACAGGAACGTCCTCAGGTGAGAACACAATTCTTTCACCCCCCCTCTTTGTCTTATGTCTCCTCCCTGTCACTCAGTTCAAGTTTCCTTCCATGATCGCACCCCTACAAATGCAGAAGAGATAAGTGGAGCCCGCACTGCGGGGCGGGGGTGGGGGCGGTGGGGTATTGTGTACACCGCTACATCTGGTCAGTGAAGTTCTATGGTCACCAGCAGTAAAGGTCCAGGCTCTACATCAGTGTTTCCCAACAAGGGTGCCTCAAGCTGTTGCAAAACTACAGCTCCCAGCCAAAGGCTATCTGGGCATGCTGGGAGTTGTAGTTTTGCAACAGCTGGAGGCGCCCTGGTTGGAAAAAAAACACTGCTCTACATAATGGACACACAATGGACTTCATCCATAACAATACCTGCAGAGAACAATTGATCTCACTGTTTATCTGCTATTATTGTTATTGTTATTCTTATTCTTATTATTATTGTTTTTGTTGTTGTTATTATTATTGTTATTGTTATTATTATCATTATTATTGTTCTTCTTCTTATTATTATTGTTTTTGTTGTTATTATTATTATTGTTATTATTGTTGTTATTATCATTATTATTGTTATTATTATTATGATTATTATTGTTGTTATTGTTGTTGTTATTATTATTGTTGTTGCTGTTATTATAATTATTATTATTGTTGTTATTATAATTATTATTATTATTATTATTGTTGTTATTATTTCTGTTATTATAATTATTATTATTGTTATTATTATTATTGTTGTTGTTATTATTATTATTATCATTGTTATTATTATAATTCTTGTTAGTATTGTTATTATGATTATTATTTTTGTTGTTGTTGTTATTATTATTATTGTTTTTGTTGTTATTATTGTTAGTATTATTATTATTATAAGTATTATTAACATTATTATTGTTATTATTATTATTATTATTGTTAGTTTTATTATTATTTTAAGTATTATTAACATTATTATCTATCACTATAACCGTATTCGCCGTTACACCAGCAGGTGTTTTCGCTCTTGTCACTTTATTATTAGCCTGGGCATAAATCTCCATATTCAATGGCTTCATCTTGAGTTCTCCTCGCTCGCCGCCCATATTAATCACGACATAAACTTGGTAATTATATTTCATCGTCCATATAAATCACACGGCGGTATTAATATGGAAACAATTGTGTCTAATGAATGAGCTGCGGCCGGGGAGCCGTGATAATGTGCGAGGAGCGCCCGGCCCCCGCTCCTCCGAGCCGTCATCCATTAAGTGGTGGCTTTATCATGCAGCCTCAGGGTGGGGGGACATGGGGGGTCCGGAGCTTGTGAACAATGTCATTGACGGATGGGGCTATTCTACTGCGGAGGCTTCGTCTTCAATTAACTGAGCGGCAGAAGAGTAAACACAATTATCGGAAAATTCTCAACGTCAACCCGATCGGCGTATTCAAGCTGACACCGCCGCGCTTACTGATCCATTTACTTTTACTTAAAGGGCTTGTCCTGTCCTGACATCCCCGTCTCTAAATAAAGATCAGCTAGTGAACCTCAGGTAGCTCCACATTTCCCTTGCAGCGGCCACTACAGGAGAAACAAGGTGTTACATGGCGCCAATTCAAATGAATGGGAGGTGATATATTAGGGGGTCTATCCCATTTCCCTTGCAGTGGCCTCTAGAGGAGAAACTAGGTATTACATGGCGCCAATTCAAATGAATGGGAGGTGATATATTAAGGGGTGGAGCACATTTCCCTTGCAGCGGCCTCTAGAGGAGAAACAGGGTGTTACATGGCGCCAATTCAAATGAATGGGAGGTGATATATTAGGGGGTCTATCCCATTTCCCTTGCAGTGGCCTCTAGAGGAGAAACTAGGTATTACATGGCGCCAATTCAAATGAATGGGAGGTGATATATTAAGGGGTGGAGCACATTTCCCTTGCAGCGGCCTCTAGAGGAAAAACAGGGTGTTACATGGCGCCAATTCAAATGAATGGGAGGTGATATATTAGGGGGTCAATCCAATTTCCCTTGCAGTGGCCTCTAGAGGAAACACAAGGTATTACATAGCGCCAATTCAAATGAATGGGAGGTGATATATTAGGGGGTCAATCCAATTTCCCTTGCAGTGGCCTCTAGAGGAAACACAAGGTATTACATAGCGCCAATTTAAATGAATGGGAGGTGATATATTAGGGGGCGGAGCACATTTCCTTTGCAGTGGCCTCTAGAGGAGAAACAATGTATTACATGGCACCAATTTAAATGAATGGGATGTGATATATTTGGGGGTGGAGCTCATTTCCCTTTCAGGTCTTGCGGCAGTGGCCACTATAGGAGAAACAGTGTATTACATGGCGCCAATTCAAATGAATGAGAGGTGATATATTAGGGGGTGGAGCACATTTCCCTTTCAGGTCTTGGGGCGGGGGCCACTGTAGGAGAAACTAGGTATTACATGGCACTGGTTAGGTGGTGGGGAGCAGGGGCGGACTGACCAGCCAGTCCGTGGTGCGAGGGCCCGGCTGGGTACAGAGCCCACTGCCGCTCCTGAGGACCCAGGACACTTGTCCCAGATCCCCAGTGGACAGTGCTGCCTTCTCCTGTATGTGCCACCTACACAGAGGAGACCTGACCTCCACCCCCACACAGCACAGGGACCGATGATGTCACTCATGGGTGCCTGCACTGTGGAAGATGGAAGACGTGAGCCCCTGCTGCGCTTCGGAGGAGAAGATTGCTGCGTGGAACATCAGGTAAGCATTTTTTTTTCAACCTGGAAGGGGGAAAAACTCTTCTGCCTACACCTACTGGGGGAGGGGACTCTAACTCTGCTGCCTACACCTACTAGAGGGGACTCTAACTCTACTGTCCATACCTACTGGGGGGGAACTCAAATTCTGCTGCCTACACCTACGGGGGGGGGGGGGGCTTTAACTCTGCCTACACCTACTGGGGGTAAGGGAGAAAAACTCTGTGGCCTACACCTACTGGGGGGGGGGCTCTAACTCTGCTGACTAGACCTACGGGGGGGGGGGGGAGGACTCTAACTCTGCTGCCTTCACCTACTGGGGGGAGGGGGAAAAAACTATTCTGCCTGCACCTACTGTTGGGGAACCCTGATGCCTACACCTACTGTAGGGGGATCCTACTGTCTACACTTACTGTGGGGGGACCCTTCTACTTTAACCTACTGTGGGGGGACCCCACTGCCTCCACCTATTGTGGGGGAGCTCTGCTGCCTACATCCACTGTGGCGGGAACTCTGCTGCCTACACCTACTGTGAGGGAACTCTGCTGTTTACACCCATTATGGGGGAACTCTGCTGCCTACACCTACTATGGGGGAACTCTGCTGCCTACAACTAATATGAGGGAACTCTGCTGCCTACACCTAATGTGAGGGATTATCTACTATGTTCCTACCTAGCTAATATGGGGACAAACTACAAAACTAATAGAAGGACTACCTACTAACTACGTAGGGGGTTTTCCTGATGCCCCTCCTGAGACTAGACTGTGGATCTAACATGTTTGTCCTGCAGATGGTAAGAGATCAACATGGTGGTCTGATCCAGACAGAGAAGAAAAGGAAAGAGGATGCCACAGATCAGAAAATATGTAATTGTGAGTCCCTTGCTGTAACTGTAATTGCTTATATGGTATACAGATCCTGTGTACAGCTGATACATACTGCCATATGGTCCTGTATATAATCACTTGTACTGTATACAGATCTCTGTACAGGTGGTATCTAGTGGAATATGGTCCTGTATATAATCACTTATATAGTATACAGATCCTTTATAGTATACTGGTCTGTGTATAGTGGTTTTATTCAGTGCAGTATGGCGGTATTATCTAGTTATTTTTGGTCATGGAAAATTATTTTACTTACCTTAAAGTGTTTCATATATATATATAAAATTTTGTTTATTTGTGTGTCGGGTTGATGGAAGGATTTGGGTAGAATAGGGGCAGAAGTGTGACCAGCAGCAGAGCATCGCAGGGGGCTCTTACTTTTTTTGGTCCGGCGGCCCTGTGTGTTGTCAGTCCGCCATTGGCTAAGAGTTGTATTTATGCAACAGCTGGATGCACCCTGGTTGGGAAACACTGCCTTATAGAGTAGGGAGTCTTAGGGCACCTATCTCCCCCTATCCCCCCCACATACACATGAATCCTCAGTGAGGCTGAGCATTCATGTGTTCTTAATGGAGAGAGGAGGGGTAAGCCGCTGCCAGACACCTTTTGCAAGCAGCTTATCTTTTTGACAACAAAAGGTCAGTGGGTGAATATATTGGAGCAACATTGGACCAAATGGGGAACTTTATAGAATAGAATAGGAGCTGCTACATTGTTAGTATCCTTAAAGGGGTACTCCGTCAAAAAAACATCTTATCCCCTATCCAAAGAGTAGGTGATAAGATGTCTAACACCCTACGATCTCCGCCGCTCTGTGCTGGATGACTGGCGACCAAAGCCGTCACCCCCCCTCCCATGGACATGAATAGAGAGGGCGTGGCGTGACATCATGAACACGGAAGCTCCAAGCTTCCGTATCCTGGATGGTGCTGCTGCTGGCACGGAGATCACGGGGGTCCCCAGTGGTGGGACCCCCGTGATCAGACATCTTATCCCCTATCCTTTGGAATACACTTCAGTTTTGGATGTGGATGGGTCCTATATGATGGGGCTAATGGGCTTCTTGGCCCCCAATTTGGTTTCTGTGCAGAAGTAATAAAAATCGCTAGTGGGGCAGAATTGGCGCAGATTCCGGATAACGTGGTGTGAACACAGCCATAAATACATCTTTTTCCTTCCACCGCTATTTATCTCACTTCAAATTCAATTTTTCACCAATTATATAAAATCCAATTCTTCATCAGTCGCGGCGGCGTTCGTCTCACGTCTGTGAGATTTTTAGGAAATATTATCTCTGACAGCGACACGATGTAATAATAACACAATATCTCCCGGCGCGGGGACATCAACACGAATCACTCAGGCGTACGAGTGACACCAGCGTCCTCCAGGGGGGAGAGAACCATGTGGAGGGCGAGACACAGAATAACAAGAGACGGGTCACGTGTCAGGAGACGCTTCGTATCTCAGGGACCTTTGGCCTCCACTAATCTGTGATGTCATCGCGTCCTGTATACGGATATTATTGGTTATCAATAATCTGATGGGTGTCAGCCCGCGACGTCTGGGCGATCACTACAAACTCCATGAACCCGCGATACATTGATAATCCGGGCATTTACATCTATTTATCTGTTTGTTACATTTATTTAAAATCTTCTTTCTTCATTTGTATTGGAGCCTAAATGGGGCCAGATATGGACGATTCTGGAGCCGGCAGTGATTGATTATAATATTACAGTCCAGGATATAATAACATTATTCTAGAGCAGTGATTGATTATAATATTACAGTCCAGGATATAATAACATTATTCTAGAGCGGTGATTGATTATAATATTACAGTCTAGGATATAATAACATTATTCTAGAGCAGTGATTGATTATAATATTACAGTCCAGGATATAATAACATTATTCTAGAGCGGTGATTAATTATAATATTACAGTCCAGGATATAATAACATTATTCTAGAGCGGTGATTGATTATAATATTACAGTCCAGGATATAATAACATTATTCTAGAGCAGTGATTGATTATAATATTACAGTCCAGGATATAATAACATCATTCTAGAGTGGTGATTCATTATAATATTACAGTCCAGGATATAATAACATTATTCTAGAGCAGTGATTAATTATAATATTACAGTCCAGGATATAATAACATTATTCTAGAGCACTGATTGATTATAATATTACAGTCCAGGATATAATAACATTATTCTAGAGCAGTGATTAATTATAATATTACAGTCCAGGATGTAATAACATTATTCTAGAGCAGTGATTAATTATAATATTACAGTCCAGGATATAATAACATTATTCTAGAGCAGTGATTGATTATAATATTACAGCCCAGGATGTAATAACATTATTCTAGAGAGGTGATTGATTTTAATATTACAGTCCAGGATGTAATAACATTATTCTAGAGCGGTGATTGATTATAATATTACAGTCCAGGATATAATAACATTATTCTAGAGCAGTGATTAATTATAATATTACAGTCCAGGATATAATAACATTATTCTAGAGCACTGATTGATTATAATATTACAGTCCAGGATATAATAACATTATTCTAGAGCTGTGATTAATTATAATATTACAGTCCAGGATGTAATAACATTATTCTAGAGCAGTGATTAATTATAATATTACAGTCCAGGATATAATAACATTATTCTAGAGCAGTGATTGATTATAATATTACAGTCCAGGATGTAATAACATTGTTCTAGAGTGGTGATTAATTATAATATTACAGTCCAGGATGTAATAACATTATTCTAGAGCGGTGATTGATTATAATATTACAGGATGTAATAACATTATTCTAGAGCGGTGATTGATTATAATATTACAGTCCAGGATATAATGACATTATTCAAGAGCAGTGATTAATTATAATATTACAGTCCAGGATATAATAACATTATTCTAGAGCAGTGATTGATTATAATATTACAGTCCAGGATATAATAACATTATTCTAGAGTGGTGATTAATTATAATATTACAGTCCAGGATATAATAACATTATTCTAGAGCAGTGATTAATTATAATATTACAGTCCAGGATATAATAACATTATTCTAGAGCAGTGATTAATTATAATATTACAGTCCAGGATATAATAACATTATTCTAGAGCAGTGATTAATTATAATATTACAGTCCAGGATGTAATAACATTATTCTAGAGCAGTGATTAATTATAATATTACAGTCCAGGATATAATAACATTATTCTAGAGCAGTGATTGATTATAATATTACAGTCCAGGATGTAATAACATTATTCTAGAGAGGTGATTGATTTTAATATTACAGTCCAGGATATAATAACATTATTCTAGAGCACTGATTGATTATAATATTACAGTCCAGGATGTAATAACATTATTCTAGAGAAGTGATTGATTATAATATTACAGTCCAGGATGTAATAACATTATTCTAGAGCAGTGATTAATTATAATATTACAGTCCAGGATATAATAACATTATTCTAGAGCACTGATTGATTATAATATTACAGTCCAGGATATAATAACATTATTCTAGAGCTGTGATTAATTATAATATTACAGTCCAGGATGTAATAACATTATTCTAGAGCTGTGATTAATTATAATATTACAGTCCAGGATATAATAACATTATTCTAGAGCAGTGATTGATTATAATATTACAGTCCAGGATGTAATAACATTGTTCTAGAGTGGTGATTAATTATAATATTACAGTCCAGGATGTAATAACATTATTCTAGAGCGGTGATTGATTATAATATTACAGGATGTAATAACATTATTCTAGAGCGGTGATTGATTATAATATTACAGTCGAGGATATAATAACATTATTCTAGAGCAGTGATTAATTATAATATTACGGTCCAGGATATAATAACATTATTCTAGAGCAGTGGTTAATTATAATATTACAGTCCAGGATATAATAACATTATTCTAGAGCAGTGATTGATTATAATATTACAGTCCAGGATATAATAACATTATTCTAGAGCAGTGATTAATTATAATATTACAGTCCAGGATGTAATAACATTATTCTAGAGTGGTGATTAATTATAATATTACAGTCCAGGATGTAATAACATTATTCTAGAGCGGTGATTGATTATAATATTACAGTGCAGGATATAATAGCATTATTCTAGAGCAGTGATTAACTATAATATTACAGTCCAGGATATATTAACATTATTCTAGAGCAGTGATTAATTATAATATTACAGTCCAGGATATAATAACATTATTCTAGAGCGGTGATTAATTATAATATTACAGTCCAGGATGTAATAACATTATTCTAGAGCGGTGATTGATTATAATATTACAGTCCAGGATATAATAACATTATTCTAGAGCAGTGATTAATTATAATATTACAGTCCAGTATGTAATAACATTATTCTAGAGCGGTGATGGATTATAATATTACAGTCCAGGATGTAATAACATTATTCTAGAGCACTGATTGATTATAATATTACAGTCCAGGATGTAATAACATTATTCTAGAGTGGTGATTAATTATAATATTACAGTCCAGGATGTAATAACATTATTCTAGAGCGGTGATTGATTATAATATTACAGTCCAGGATATAATAACATTATTCTAGAGCAGTGATTAATTATAATATTACAGTCCAGGATATAATAACATTATTCTAGAGCGGTGATTAATTATAATATTACAGTCCAGGATGTAATAACATTATTCTAGAGCGGTGATTGATTATAATATTACAGTCCAGGATATAATAACATTATTCTAGAGCAGTGATTAATTATAATATTACAGTCCAGTATGTAATAACATTATTCTAGAGCGGTGATGGATTATAATATTACAGTCCAGGATGTAATAACATTATTCTAGAGCACTGATTGATTATAATATTACAGTCCAGGATGTAATAACATTATTCTAGAGTGGTGATTAATTATAATATTACAGTCCAGGATGTAATAACATTATTCTAGAGCGGTGATTGATTATAATATTACAGTCCAGGATATAATAACATTATTCTAGAGCGGTGATTGATTATAATATTACAGTCCAGGATGTAATAACATTATTTTAGAGCGGTGATTGATTATAATATTACAGTCCAGGATATAAAAACTAGTGTTGAGCGGCATAGGCCATATTCAAATTTGCGAATATTCACGAATATATGGACGAATATTCGTCATATATTCGCTAAATTCGCAATTTCGTAATATTCTGTTTTTATTTTCGCATATGCGCAAATCCGCGTATGCGAAAAGGTACATATGTGAACATTTGCATATACAAAAATTAGCATAAGCGGAAATTCGCATATGAGAAAATTAGCATATACAAATTTTCGCATATGCGAAAATGCGCACGCCAGTCTCACACAGTAGTATTAGAGCCTTCTTTACACCACGCAAGCTGGAAGCAGAGAGGGGTGATCACTGTGATGTGTACTGTGAAATAAACAGACAAAAAAAAAAAAGAATATTCGTAATTACGAATATATAGTGCTATATTTGCGAATATTCGCGAATTCGCGAATATACGATATTCGCGAGCAACACTAATAATAACATTATTCTAGAGCAGTGATTGATTGTAATATTACAATCCAAGATAAAATAACATTATTCTAGAGCAGTGATTGATTATAACATTAAAATCTAGGATGTAATTACATTATTCTAGAGCGGTGATTAATTATAATATTACAGTCCATGAGCCATGTAGAGGTAACAGGGTGAGGGTTATATAGTGGAGGAGCAGGGTCCACAGCAGTACAGAGTATTTCAGGAGAGGAGTGTACTGATCTTGTGGAGGTCACAGGGTGAGAGTTATATAGTGGAGGAGCAGAGTCCACAGCAGTACAGAGTATTTCAGGAGAGTAGTGTACCGATCATGTGGATGTCACAGTGTGAGAGTTATGTAGTGGAGGAGCAGGGTGCACAGCAGTACAGAGTATTTCAGGAGAGGAGTGTGCTGATCATGTGGAGGTCACAGGTTGAGAGTTATATAGTGGAGGAGCAGGGTCCACAGCAGTACAGAGTATTTCAGGAGAAGAGTGTGCTGATCATGTGGAGGTCACAGGGTGAGAGTTATATAGTGGAAGAGCAGGGTCCACTGCAGTACAGAGTATTTCAGAGAGGAGTGTGCTGATCATGTGGAGGTCACAGGGTGAGAGTTATATAGTGAAGGAGCAGGGTCCACAGCAGTACAGAGTATTTCAGGAGAGTAGTGTGCTGATAATGTGGAGGTCACAGGGAGAAAGTTATATAGTGGAAGAGCAGGGTCCACAGCAGTACAGAGTATTTCAGGAGAGGAGTGTGCTGATCAAGTGGGAGGTCACTGGGTGAGAGTTATATAGTGGAGGACCAGGATCCACAGCAGTACAGAGTATTTCCGGAGAGGAGTGTACTGATCATGTGGAGGTCACAGGGTGAGAGTTATATAGTAGAGGAGCAGGGTCCACAGCAGTACAGAGTATTTCAGGAGAGTAGTGTGCTGATCATGTGGAGGTCACAGGGTGAGAGTTATATAGTGGAGGAGCAGGGTCCTCAGCATTACAAAGTATTTCAGGAGAGGAGTGTGCTGATCATGTGGAGGTCACAGGGTGAGAGTTATATAGTGGAGGAGCCAGGTCCACAGCAGTACAGAGTATTTCAGGAGAGGAGTGTGCTGATCATGTGGAGGTCACAGGGTGAGAGTTATATAGTAGAGGAGCAGGGTCCACAGCAGTACAGAGTATTTCAGGAGAGTAGTGTGGTGATCATGTGGAGGTCACAGGGTGAGAGTTATATAGTGGAGGAGCAGGGTCCTCAGCATTACAAAGTATTTCAGGAGAGGAGTGTGCTGATCATGTGGAGGTCACAGGGTGAGAGTTATATAGTGGAGGAGCCAGGTCCACAGCAGTACAGAGTATTTCAGGAGAGGAGTGTACTGATCATGTGGAGGTCACAGGGTGAGAGTTATATAGTGGGGGAGCAGGGTCCACAGCAGTACAGAGTATTTCAGGAGAGGAGTGTGTTGATCATGAGGAGATCACAGGGTGAGAGTTATATAGTGGAGGAGCAGGATCCACAGCAGTACAGAGTATTTCAGGAGAGGAGTGTACTGATCATGTGGAGGTCACAGGGTGAGAGTTATATAGTGGAGGAGCAGGATCCACAGCAGTACAGAGTATTTCAGGAGAGGAGTGTACTGATCATGTGGAGGTCACAGGGTGAGAGTTATATAGTGGAGGAGCAGGGTGCACAGCAGTACAGAGTATTTCAGGAGAGGAGTGTGCTGATCATGTGGAGGTCACAGGGTGAGAGTTATATAGTAGAGGAGCAGTGTCCACAGCAGTACAGAGTATTTCAGGAGAGGAGTGTACTGATCATGTGGAGGTCACAGGGTGAGAGTTATATAGTGGGGGATCAGGGTCCACATCAGGGATATGTATCTCTAAATAATGTGACTTCTGTTTTCGGCTGTATTCACATGTGCAGTCATTTCACCATTGTAGCTGTTATTTTCGCACAATCGCCTCAACACTGCAGCGCTTTGCAATGTTTTCCGTAATAATTTTGGGAAGTACCATGTTCTCAGTGCATTGTGTGAATAGACCCATAGACATCACATGAGCTGCAGAGTCGCCACCGTCTGAACATTCCTGGTTAAATTCCAGACTTTTCCTCCAGTTTCGGCGGCAGACGGTCACGTCCTCGGTTTTCTTGAAGTCGGCGGAGCAGGGCCGGATAAGGTGATTCTTATTATTTCGTCATTCGCTGGTGACATCATTGTATTGTTGTTTCATCTGTGGACGCTCAATATATGATTTATAATCCGTAGGATTTATTAGCGTTTTCGGTGACCTGCGCCAATGTTATGGGGATGAAGTTGTTCTGTAATTACAATAATCGAGATTTATCCTTTCACATTCATGATCCTATTAGAGAAGATAAGAACCTTATTATAGCAGCGGGATAATAGCCGGGGTCACATGACTTATTGACGATGTTCGGTAAGAGTAAAGAATTCCAATTAGTCGGATCCTGATGAGCGAGAGAAGAAACAATAGTTCAGGTTCATTGCTGAAAACCATCAGTGCTGCTGGGAGTCCTGGTGAATGGCACGGAATGAGCTTGAGGCGGCTCGTCCTCATAAAGGGACAGTGATGCGTTACGTCTGATTATGGAATCTCTTTATGTAGATTATCTACAAGTGGACAGAACTGCATAACCCTAACCTAACACTAATAAACCACTAACCCAAACTCTACTAACCCTACTTACCCTAATAACCCTACTTACCCTAATAACCCTAACCCTTCTTAAAGGGATACTTTGTTGGAATAAAAATGTTTTCAAATGAAATGGTCCCAGAAAATTTTACAGATTTGTAAATTATTTCTATATAAAAAATCTTAATCCTTCCAGTACTTATGAGCTGCTGTATGCTCCACAGGAAGTTGTGTAGTTCTTTCCAGTCTGACCACAGTGCTCTCTGCTGACACCTTTGTCCATATCAGGAACTGTCCAGAGCAGGGGCAAATCCCCATAGCAAACCTCTCCTGCTCTGGACAGTTCCTGACACGGACTGAGGTGTCAGCAAAGAGCACTGTGGTCAGACATAAAGAACTACACAACTCCCTCTGGAGCATACAGCAGCTAAGAAGTACTGGAAGGATTAAAGGGGTTCTCCACCATAAGGTGATTTTAGAATATACCTGGCAGACAGTAATGGACATGCTGAGGAAGGATCTGTGCTTGTCTTGGGGTAAATGGCTATGCTGTGAGATAACAAGGGGTACAGTGAGCCTTAACACCCCACAGGTGTTTGACGACTTTTCTTCAAAAACATTTTTTCACTAAAGTGCAGTTTTTCCCCCCAAATTTACAATTTTTACAAAGGGTAATGGGAGAAAATGCCCCCCCCCCCCAAATTGTAACCCCATCTCTTCTGAGTATGGAAATACCCCATGTTAGGACGTAAAAGGCTCTGCGGGCAAACTACAATGCTCAGAAGAGATGGAGTCACATTTGGCTTTTGGAAAGCAAATTTAGCTGAAATGGTTTTTGGAGGGCATGCCGCATTTAGAAGCCCCTGTGGTGCCAGAACAGCAAAAAAATAAAACCATATGGCATACTATTTTGGAAACTACACCCCTTAAGGAACGTAACAAGGGGTCCAGTGAGCCTTAACACCCCACATGTGTTTGATGACTTTTTGTTAAAGTTGGATGTGGAAATGGAAAAAAAAAATGTATCACTAAAACGCAGATTTTTTTCCCAAATTTTACATTTTTACAAGGGGTAATAGGAGAAAATGACCCCTAAAATTTGTAACCCCATTTCTTCTGAGTATGGAAATACCCCATGTGGGGACGTCAAGTGCTCTGCTGGCGCACTACAATGCTCAGTAGAGAAGGAGCGTCATTGAGCTTTTGGAGACAGAATTTGTTTGGAATGGAAGGCAGGGGCCATGTGAATTTACAAAGCCCCCATAGTGCCAGAACAGTGGACCCCCCCCCCACATGTGACCCTATTTTGGAAACTACACCTCTCACAGAATTTAATAAGGGGTGCAGTGAATATTTACACCCCACTGGCGTTTGACAGATCTTTGGAACAGTGGGCTGTGCAAATTAAAAATTACATTTTTCATTTTCATGGATCACTGTTCCAAAAATCTGTCAGACACCTGTGGGGTGTAAATTCTCACTGTACCCCTTATTACATTAAATGAGGGGTGTAGTTTCCAAAATGGGGTCACATGTGGGAGGGGTCCATTGTTCTGGCACTATGGGGGTTTTGTAAGCACAAGTGGCCTTCAATTCCGGGCAAATTTTCTCTTCAAAATCCCAATGGCGCTCCTTCTCTTCTGAGCATTGTAGTTCACCCGCAGAGCACTTTACATCTCCATATGGGGTATGTTCTTACTCAGAAGAAATGGGGTTACAAATTTTGTGGAGCTTTTTTCCTATTTTCCCTTGTGAAAATGAAAAATTTAGGGTAACACCAGCATTTTAGTGAAAAGCAGTTTTTTTTTCATTTTCCCATCCAACTTTAATGAAAATTCTTCAAACACCTGTGGGGTGTTAAGGCTCACAATACCCCTTGTTACGTTCCGTGAGGGGTGTAGTTTCCAAAATGGGGTTACATGTGGGTATTTATTTTTTGCGTTAATGTCAGAACCGCTGTAAAATCAGCCACCCCTGTGCAAATCACCAATTTAGGCCTCAAATGTACATAGTGCGCTCTCACTCCTGAGCCTTGTTGTGCGCCCGCAGAGCATTTTACGCCCACATATGGGGTATTTCCGTACTCAGGAGAAATTGCATTACAAACTTTGGGGATCATTTTTTGCTTTTACCTCTTGTGAAAGTAAAAAGTATGGGGCAACACCAGCATGTTAATGTAAAATTTTTATTTTTTTTACACTAAAAGGCTGGTGTAGACCCCAACCTTTCCTTTTCATAAGGGGTAAAAGGAGAAAAAGCCTCCCAAAATTTGTATTGCAATCTCTCCCGAGTACGGAAATACCCCATATGTGGCCCTAAACTGTTTCCTTGATATACGACAGGGCTCCGAAGTGAGAGAGCGCCATGCGCATTTGAGGACCACATTAGGGATTGCATAGGGGTGGACATAGGGGTATTCTACGCCAGTGATTCCCAAACAGGGTGCCTCCAGCTGTTGCTAAACTCCCAGCATGCCTGGACAGTAAGTGGCTGTCCGGAAATGCTGGGAGTTGTTGTTTTGCAACGACTGGAGGCTCCTTTTTGGAAACACTGCTGTACAATACATTTTTCTTTTTTATTGGGGGGACAGTGTAAGGGGGTGTATATGTTGTGTTTTACCCTTTATTATGTGTTAGTGTAGTGTTTTTAGGGTACATTCACACTGTTTACGGTGTTTCCCGCTAGGAGTTTGCACTGCGGCAAAAAATTTGCCGCAGCCCAAACTTGAAGCAGAAAACTCACTGTAAACTCGTCCGTGTGAATGCACCCTGTACATTCACATAGGGGGGGGGGGGGGGGGCGCAAACCTCCAGCTGTTCCAACTCCCAGCATGTACTGACAGACCGTACATGCTGGGGGGTGAACTTTTGCAACAGCTGGAGGCACATTGTTTGGAAAACCTTCAGTTAGGTTCTATTACCTAATTCAGTATTTTCCAACCAGTGTGCCTCCAGCTGTTGCAAAACTGCAACTCCCAGCATGTACTGATCGCCGAAGGGCATGCTGGGAGATGTAGTTATGCAACAGCTGGAGGTACGCAACTACAACTCCCAGCATGCAGAGACAGCTGTTTGCTGTTTGGGCCTGCTGGGATTTGCAGTTTTGCAACATCTGGAGGGCTACAGTTTAGAGACCACTGTATAGTGGTCTCAAACTGTAGACCTCCAGATGTTGCTAGGTAACTCACCGGCTTCCGTAGGATCCAGCGAGCCGCATAGTCGTCCTCTTCTAACGTCGATCCGCGCCACCGATCGCTGCCTGCTGATGGGTAAGTGGACTTTGGCACCGGTCCCCGTCGGTTTCCCGTTCTGCCCTGCCTATTGTGAGTGGGCAGAATGGGGAAACCGAAAGTTAACCCCCCCCCCCCGCCCCCGATCTGCTATTGGTCGTCGCTCCTTGACAACAAATAGCAGGGATAGGAGGGGTGGCACCCCTGCCACCTCACTCCTATCCCTTCAGGGGGATCGTGGGTGTCTTGGCCAACCGTGATCCCCATTATATTCTGGGTCACCGGGTCACCATAGACTTGTAATGACCCGGAATCGCGCAAATCGCTGATGTCAATTCACCGACGATTTGCAGTGATCGCCGACATGGGGGGGGCACAATGACAGAGCCTGGTGGTGGCATCAGTGTCAGGAGACCATATAGTGGCTGAATTACATAGCGTGGAGGTGTTGGCAGCATGAGGAGACCATATAGTGGCTGAATGACACAGCGTGGAGGTGTTGGCAGCATGAGGAGACCATATAGTGGCTGAATGGCACAGCCTGGAGGTGATGGCAGCATGAGGAGACCATATAGTGGCTGAATGGCACAGCGTGGAGGTGTTGGCAGCATGAGGAGACCATATAGTGGCTGAATGACATAGCCTGGAGGTGTTGGCAGCATGAGGAGACCATATAGTGGCTGAATGACACAGCGTGGAGGTGTTGGCAGCATGAGGAGACCATATAGTGGCTGAATGGCACAGCCTGGAGGTGATGGCAGCATGAGGAGACCATATAGTGGCTGAATGACATAGCCTGGAGGTGTTGGCAGCATGAGGAGACCATATAGTGGCTGAATGACACAGCGTGGAGGGGTTGGCAGCATGAGGAGACCATATAGTGACTGAGTGACATAGCATGGAGGTGTTGGCAGCATGAGGAGACCATATAGTGACTGAGTGACATATCATGGAGGTGTTGGCAGCATGAGGAGACCATATAGTGACTGAATAACATAGCGTGGAGGTGTTGGCAGCATGATGAGAACATATAGTGGCTGAATGGCACAGCGTGGAGGTGTTGGTAGCATGAGGAGACCATATAGTGGCTGAATGACACAGCCTGGAGGTGTTGGCAGCATGAGGAGACCATATAGTGGCTGAATGACACAGCATGGAGGTGATGGCAGCATGAGGAGACCATATAGTGGCTGAATGACACAGCATGGAGATGTTGGCAGCATGAGGAGACCATATAGTGGCTGAATGACACAGCGTGGAGGTGTTGGCAGCATGAGGAGACCATATAGTGGCTGAATGGCACAGCCTGGAGGTGATGGCAGCATGAGGAGACCATATAGTGGCTGAATGGCACAGCCTGGAGGTGTTGGCAGCATGAGGAGACCATATAGTGGCTGAATGACACAGCGTGGAGGGGTTGGCAGCATGAGGAGACCATATAGTGGCTGAATGGCACAGCCTGGAGGTGATGGCAGCATGAGGAGACCATATAGTGGCTGAATGGCACAGCCTGGAGGTGTTGGCAGCATGAGGAGACCATATAGTGGCTGAATGACACAGCGTGGAGGTGTTGGCAGCATGAGGAGACCATATAGTGGCTGAATGACACAGCGTGGAGGTGTTGGCAGCATGAGGAGACCATATAGTGACTGAGTGACATAGCGTGGAGGTGTTGGCAGCATGATGAGAACATATAGTGGCTGAATGGCACAGCGTGGAGGTGTTGGCAGCATGAGGAGACCATATAGTGGCTGAATGACACAGCCTGGAGGTGTTGGCAGCATGAGGAGACCATATAGTGGCTGAATGACACAGCATGGAGGTGATGGCAGCATGAGGAGACCATATAGTGGCTGAATGACACAGCATGGAGATGTTGGCAGCATGAGGAGACCATATAGTGGCTGAATGACACAGCGTGGAGGTGTTGGCAGCATGAGGAGACCATATAGTGGCTGAATGGCACAGCCTGGAGGTGATGGCAGCATGAGGAGAACATATAGTGGCTGAATGGCACAGTCTGGAGGTGTTGGCAGCATGAGGAGACCATATAGTGGCTGAATGACACAGCGTGGAGGGGTTGGTAGCATGAGGAGACCATATAGTGGCTGAATGACACAGCGTGGAGGGGTTGGCAGCATGAGGAGACCATATAGTGGCTGAATGACACAGCGTGGAGGGGTTGGCAGCATGAGGAGACCATATAGTGACTGAGTGACATAGCATGGAGGTGTTGGCAGCTTGAGGAGACCATATAGTGACTGAGTGACATATCATGGAGGTGTTGGCAGCATGAGGAGACCATATAGTGACTGAATAACATAGCGTGGAGGTGTTGGCAGCATGATGAGAACATATAGTGGCTGAATGGCACAGCGTGGAGGTGTTGGTAGCATGAGGAGACCATATAGTGGCTGAATGACACAGTGTGGAGATGTTGGCAGCATGAGGAGACCATATAGTGGCTGAATGACACAGCATGGAGGTGTTGGCAGTATGAGGAGACCATGTAGTGGCTGAATGACATAGCGTGTAGGTGTTGGCAGCATGAGGAGACCATATAGTGGCTGAATGACACAGCCTGGAGGTGTTGGCAGCATGAGGAGACCATATAGTGGCTGAATGACATAGCGTGGAGATGTTGGCAGGATGAGGAGACCATATAGTGGCTGAATGACACAGCCTGGAGGTGTTGGCAGCATGAGGAGACCATATAGTGGCTGAATGACATAGCGTGTAGGTGTTGGCAGCATGAGGAGACCATATAGTGACTCAATGACACAGCGTGGAGGTGTTGGCAGCATGAGGAGACCATATAGTGGCTGAATGACACAGCGTGGAGGTGTTGGCAGCATGAGGAGACCATATAGTGGATGCATGATACAGCGTGGAGGTGGCAACAGCCTAATGAGACCATAGGGCCTCAGAATTGAAAAGATTAAAGATATTTTTTTACATTTAAATTGAAGATTTCAAATAGCTAAACCTAAAAAATTTTATTTGAAGTGCCAGCAGCATGAGGAGACCACATGGTGGTACAGTGACACAGCCTCGAGGTGGCGGAAGCATGAGGAGACCATATAGTAGCAGAATGAGACAGCCTGGAGATGGCATCAGGAGTCCTGAAAGTGACCCGGTGACATAGTGGGGCGGTGGGAGGCAATACCAGTACCCGGTGACGAAGTTGGGTGAAAAAAGGAGAACTTGGCATCAGGTGTGTGGCATCCGGCGGGTGGCAGGATTAGAATAGTATCTGAGGCACGTAGGCAGAAGAAAACGGTCTCTTCTGTAAAAGTATTAGTGTGCACAAGAAAGTATTGAGGATATGCATTACGTAAAACTTAACTTTTAATAATATTCTTAGAATAAAATATATGGACCCAATTTTTGGGAAAATAGGGAGAGGTTCCTGTGTGGGGCCGCCCTTTTTAGAATAAATAATGCGAGAGTAGGGCCTTACAGGGGAAGTTTTTACCCCGACCGGTTACAATGGACCATACGTTGTTCCCTTCCACCTTTTAGAGGTCTTTGCATCATATCAATACTTGGTGGTGTAGGTGGCACATGGTATTTTTTGCACCTTTCGTTTTGTTTGATTAAAAAAATAATAATTGGGTCCATATATTTTATCCTAAGAAAAGTTAAGTTTTAGCTAATGCATATCCTCAATACTTACTTGTGATGTGATGCGGAGGAATGTCTGTAACTGGGGAGCAGCACCTTAAATCTGTTTGGCACCATCCATATTTGTGAAGTGTTGGTGTGGCACCATGGTCAATCTAATCTGATGCATCTGGTATTGGTGGGCGGAAATCCGGGCTGATCCCTGCCTGATTCATCTTCACAAAGGTCAGTCTCTCCACATTTTTCGTGGACAGACGAGTTCGCCTTGGGGTGACTATGGCCCCGGCCGCACTAAACACCCGCTCTGATGGCACACTACTGGCCGGGTAGGACAGCTTTTCCAGGGCAAACTCCGCTAGTTGCGGCCACAAATCAAGTTTTTTTTGCCCAGAAGTCCAGCAGATCTTCAATGGTTGTTGGCATGGGCATGTCAAGGTATGCCCCCACCTGCTGGTTCAGGTCCTGCTTCACGTCTACCTGCTGCTGATGAGTTGCTTCTCTATGCGGGTGAAGAAAGCTACTCATCAGTGACTGTAGACTAAGGCTGCTGCTGATGGAGCTGGTACTGCTCCTGCCACCCCTCCCCTCCCCAGCAGCCATGGCAGTGGAAGGTGAGCGCAGAGGGCCCCCCGAGTCAGACCTGCTAGTGGATGGACGATGGCACAGATAGGCATCGGCCAACTGACTACATAGGATGTCTCTGTAGTAGGTCAGTTTGTTCTACCTCTTAGTGGGTGTAAAAAAGTCCCCCATTTTGTGACGGTGGCGAGGGTCCAATAAGGTGGAGACCCAGAAGTCATTCTGCTGCTGAACAGTGACAATTTGGGGGTCACTACGCAAGCAACTGAGCATGCATCGTGCCATTTGTGCAAGTGACTCGGAGGGACCCCCTGCCTCCATCTCCACTACATACTGCCACGGTGTGTCTGAGTCCTCTGTCTCACCTTCCTCATAACCCTCCAGCTCCTCTGGCTGCTCCTCCTCTCCTGTCAGATTACTAGAAAAAAACACCCATCTCGCAAAACCTAAACTGTGCTCCACTGTGCCCCTCCCCCTCCTCCAGTTCAGCCCCCACAGGGCTTATGTGGCCGTGAGATGTAGGCACCATGTCTCCCGTGCCCTGACCAGCCATCGTTTCCAACACGTGTTGTAGTAAATGAAGCAGTGGAATGACATTGTTTATCCGGTAATCCTGGCGACTGACTAATAATGTGGCTTCCTCAAAGGGCCTCAGCAAACGGCAAGTGTCATGTATGAGCTGCCACTGGTTCCCATTGAAGTTACACAGGGGAGTACTCCTATCTGCTTGTATCATCAAGAAATCGGTGATGGCTTTTCTTTGTTCGTATAGTCGGTCCAACATATGGAGGGTGGAATTCCAACGTGTGGCAACGTCACAAATAAGACTATGTTGGGGGATACCGTTCAGATGCTGCAGCTCAAGGTAGGTGTGCTTGGAGGTGTACGAGTGGCTGAAGTGCATGCACAGTTTCCTTCCCATTGTTAGGATGTCTTGCAAATGTGGGGAACACTTCAGGAACCACTTGACAAGCAGATTGAACACTTGTGCCATGCAGTTTTCGTGGAGTAAGCCATGCTCCGATTTATTTACAATTTACTTTTAGCAGTTCCTCCTCTGTGTGACTCTTTTCGCCAAGGCAAACCATGTGAAGAACAGCGTGACACCGCCGTGGCCTGAACACATGGTATGCTGAAGGGCCACTGAGACTTGTCTGGCTGACTAAAAGTAGGAGAAGCAGGAGTATCTGGAGCGACAGAAGGAGGTATGACACACAGCTCCCTTCGGCTGAGGTGGTGGAGCCTTGGCTGGATGAAGGAGGGAGCGGATGGCCACTGGGTGATGCAGCAGGCTGGACCACTACATCGGAGCCACGGTTCTCCCAGGCCGCTTTATGGTGGCGAAGCATGTGTTGACGCAGGGCCGTGGTGCCGACATTGGGACCCTGGCCATGCTTCACCTTCTGCCGACAGATCTTGCATGTGGCTACATGAACCTCCTCCGGATGCCTGATGAAAAACTTCCACACCGCCGAGTAGCTGATTTTCCCACCCGCAGTCCGCACTAATTGACTGCTACTGGCGCCGTCTCCAGGAACCCCTGTTCTACTACCTCCCGGAAAGGTAGGCTGCCGCGAAGCAGGTGGTCTCCCCCGGGCACGTTTGGCTCCTGAATTTCCACTCCTGCCACCATGCTGATTGCCAACCGTGCTACCGCCTTGCTGCCTCAAGGGCAACCTGCAACCCTCTTCTCCTGATGATGATGAAGCCCCTTCTGTACCCGGCTCCCAATTGTGATCAGCTTCATCATCATCCACAGTTGTGTGCACGTCACTGATGTCCTCCTCAGGTTCCCCAACAGTGTCTGCTTCAGGACCCTGAACCCTTGCAACACCGCCACCCACGTCACTCTCCGCATCACTACTTGGCTGCCTAGCGGAGGAAGCGGCGCATGTCTCCTCCCCTTCTTGGCTGTCCAGTAGCTGCTGACTGTTGATAGGCTTTTTGCTGATAGGCTGCATGGGATTCTGGGTCATCCTGCCGACCCTTGTTCCCGCCTTCCCAGGATTCCTTGCCCCATTTCCTTACATGTGAATCCACCATTTTAGATGCCCTGGAGCCTGGACCGCACTAAATGGAGTTTACTGAAGTGATTCGCGCAATCAAATCATGGTGATATTTGCATTCGTTCTGAATTGAATTTTTCCTGAAATTCGCTCATCCCTAGTGACAATGAAAACTGCAACATACATCAATTTCCATTATAAACAAAAACATAAAAGCTGAGCGCGTCCCTTTGCAATTCTGTTCCATGGAGGAAGGAAAAGAAGAATCTTTGCTGCATTGAATGAAGTCAATAAAGTCCCACGACTCTGTCCCAGCGAGTGTCCAGTCAGAAGGTGAGCAGCAGCTGGCGTCACGTATGATAGGGACAGCAATTACACTTAGTGTCTGTATATAACAAGCACCAGGATTACACGTCCTCTAAGAAGATTGGAGGCTGCAGACGTCTCATGGGGGATTATTGTGTAATGTCATCTGATCTGCACCGACGGCAACTACAGAAATCCTTCTCTTTACTTATCTGGTCCTGAACTTCACTTACGTAACATCTTCTCCAGTTACATCCAGAGCTGCATTCCCAATTCAGCTACTGAGCGATCTCTGCGTATTCATGGGGTCTCCTTGGCCTCCGCACCCACTCTCTGTAAGCGACCAAAAAGAGGAGAAATCAGAAGCCGTATAACACGCGTGCTGACTACACCAGCATTGTTTGTAGTCTGTTACTATGGAGATACACGGCTCCGCACGGGGGCTGTAGACATGAAACGGCAGTAAATTCATCTGACAAAAACATCATTGATAGATTGAAGAATTATTGATGTGATAAATACTAATGTAGTGGATACATGATTGATACATTCGTAGTGATGCAGTGCAAGGGCGGACAGCAGAGGGCAAGTGTGCAAAGAAGACACACACAGACACACACACAGACACACACACACACACACACACAGACACACACACAGACACACACACACACACACAGACACACACACACAGAGACACACACAGAGACACACACAGAGACACACACACACACAGAAACACACACACAGACACACACAGACACACACACACACACAGAGACACAGACACACACAGAGACACAGACACACACAGAGACACACAGAGAGAGACACACACACAGACACACACACACACACAGAGACAGAGACACAGACACACACACAGACACACACACACACACAGACACACACACACACAAACACACACACACAGACACACACACACACACACACACACAGAGACACAGACACACACACAGACACACACACACACACACACACACAGACAGAGACACAGACACACACACAGACACACACACACACACAGACAGAGACACAGACACACACACAGACACACACACAGACACAGACACACACACACACACACACAGAGACACACACACACAGACACACACACAAACACACACACAGAGACACACACACAGACACACACACACACAGACACAGACACAGACACAGACACACACACAGATACACACACAAAGACACACACACAGACACACACACAGACACACAGACATACTGATGTAATAGATACATGATTGATACATTGATACTGATTTAGCGGATACATGATTGATACTTTGATACTGATGTAGTGGATACATGATTGATACTGATTTAGCGGATACGTGATTGATACATTGATACTGATGTAGACCTGATTGATACATTGATACTGACGTATTAGATACATGATTGATACATTGATACTGACGTATTAGATACATGATTGATACATTGATTCTGATGTAGTGGATACATGATTGATATATTGATTCTGATGTAGTGGATACATGATTGATATATTGATACTGATGTAGTGGATACATGATTGATATATTGATACTGATGTAGCAGATACATGATTGATACATTGATACTGACTTATTAGATACATGATTGATATATTGATACTGATGTAGTGGATACATGATTGATATATTGATACTGATGTAGTGGATACATGATTGATACATTGATACTGATGTAGTGGATACATGATTGATATATTGATACTGACTTATTAGATACATGATTGATATATTGATACTTTGATACTGATGTAGACCTGATTGATACATTGATACTGACGTATTAGATACATGATTGATACATTGATACTGACGTATTAGATACATGATTGATACATTGATACTGACTTATTAGATACATGATTGATACATTGATTCTGATGTAGTGGATACATGATTGATACATTGATACTGATGTAGTGGATACATTATTGATATATTGATACTGATGTAGTGGATACATCATAGAAACATTGATACTGATTTAGCGGATACATGATTGATACACTGGAGACCCCCTGTAGGAATGAGTAAGTGCACTTCCTTTAGATTTCGGGGAGTCATGTGACCCTTCGAATCCCCCTTCATCCTCCATCTTCATGAACCGCTTTCAATCTTCTAGTAACCTTGGATATTTATTGGGCCTGGTCCCCTACACTGGTCCCATTTTGACCGGGGGAGTATTTTCCAGGGTCTCCCCCGATGGCCGCAGACACTGACAGATTTCTTCTGTCTCCTCTGAAAGCGAAAAAGTTTGTGGCCATTTAGCAGAACGGGACATGGGCAGAGCTCCCAGAAATGGCGCGCAGCGCGCATAGTTGGCCGGCCCTGAAGCTGCGCGGTTTACAGAGTTGGCAGCTGGTTATTTGAGGACGGTGCTAATTCAGGTGAACGAAGCGGCTCAGGATCTAATATCAATATTTAACTGGTGACCACAGGAATCGAACCAGCAATATTGAGGCTTGTAAATTAGAACTGGCAGGACCTGGCCTGGGCGCCTGTGTGGACAGATGTAGCAGAGCTCGAGGGTCCTTTAACTCTTGGATGTGCGATGCTGCAGGCGCCCCCTTCTGTTTACCTCAAAGGTTCTAATCAATTCCTTCATAGGTAGATCTGTTTCTGGGAAAGCTGAGTGATGACCAACATTTCCTACCTGCAAAAGTTTAATGTATCTGTCTGCTGGACGTCACATGTGAAGAGTGATATATCCTGGTGGACTGGTCAGATTTTCCATTCAAGACTCTAGGAAAGTTGGGTGATGTAGAAAACCCACCCAAATATAAAACAGACCTGAGTATCTGAGGATTTACCTCTCTAGACCTCAGGAGAGCTGAGTGACCACACAACCCTATAATATTCCACCCAACTTTCTCAGGCCACTGAAAGAAAAATGTGTCTTGGTTTCAGATAACACAGTGATATAAGATAATGTAATAGATGTGACCTGCAGTCCTATGTAACACCACAGATAACAGTGATAACTCTCTGAGTACAGATAATGTATAGATGTCACCTGCAGTCCTATGTAACACCACAGATAACAGTGATAACTCTCTGAGTACAGATAATGTACAGATGTGACCTGCAGTCCTATGTAACACCGCAGATAACACAGTGATAACTCTCTGAGTACAGATAATGTATAGATGTGACCTGCAGTCCTATGTAACACCACAGATAACACAGTGATAACTCTCTGAGTACAGATAATGTATAGATGTGACCTGCAGTCCTATGTAACACCACAGATAACACAGTGATAACTCTCTGAGTACAGATAATGTATAGATGTGACCTGCAGTCCTATGTAACACCACAGATAACAGTGATAACTCTCTGAGTACAGATAATGTATAGATGTGACCTGCAGTCCTATGTAACACCACAGATAACAGTGATAACTCTCTGAGTACAGATAATGTATAGATGTGACCTGCAGTCCTATGTAACACCACAGATAACAGTGATAACTCTGAGTACAGATAATGTATAGATGTGACCTGCAGTCCTATGTAACACCACAGATAACACAGTGATAACTCTGAGTACAGATAATGTATAGATGTGACCTGCAGTCCTATGTAACACCACAGATAACAGTGATAACTCTCTGAGTACAGATAATGTATAGATGTGACCTGCAGTCCTATGTAACACCACAGATAACACAGTGATAACTCTGAGTACAGATAATGTATAGATGTGACCTGCAGTCCTATGTAACACCACAGATAACAGTGATAACTCTCTGAGTACAGATAATGTAGTAGATGTGACCTGCAGTCCTATGTAACACCACAGATAACAGTGATAACTCTCTGAGTACAGATAATGTATAGATGTGACCTGCAGTCCTATGTAACACCACAGATAACACAGTGATAACTCTCTGAGTACAGATGATGTATAGATGTGTCCTGCAGTCCTATGTAACACCACAGATAACAGTGATAACTCTGAGTACAGATAATGTATAGATGTGACCTGCAGTCCTATGTAACACCATAGATAACAGTGATAACTCTCTGAGTACAGATAATGTAGATGTGACCTGCAGTCCTATGTAACACCACAGATAACAGTGATAACTCTCTGAGTACAGATAATGTATAGATGTGACCTGCAGTCCTATGTAACACCACAGATAACAGTGATAACTCTCTGAGTACAGATAATGTATAGATGTGACCTGCAGTCCTATGTAACACCACAGATAACAGTGATAACTCTCTGAGTACAGATAATGTATAGATGTGACCTGCAGTCCTATGTAACATCACAGATAACACAGTGATAACTCTCTGAGTACAGATAATGTATAGATGTGACCTGCAGTCCTATGTAACACCACAGATAACACAGTGATAACTCTCTGAGTACAGATAATGTATAGATGTGACCTGCAGTCCTATGTAACACCACAGATAACAGTGATAACTCTCTGAGTACAGATAATGTATAGATGTGACCTGCAGTCCTATGTAACACCACAGATAACACAGTGATAACTCTCTGAGTACAGATAATGTATAGATGTGACCTGCAGTCCTATGTAACACCACAGATAACACAGTGATATCTCTCTGAGTACAGATAATGTAGATGTGACCTGCAGTCCTATGTAACACCACAGATAACACAGTGATAACTCTCTGAGTTCAGATAATGTATAGATGTGACCTGCAGTCCTATGTAACACCACAGATAACACAGTGATATCTCTGAGTACAGATAATGTATAGATGTGACCTGCAGTCCTATGTAACACCACAGATAACACAGTGATAACTCTCTGAGTACAGATAATGTATAGATGTGACCTGCAGTCCTATGTAACACCACAGATAACAGTGATAACTCTCTGAGTACAGATAATGTATAGATGTGACCTGCAGTCCTATGTAACACCACAGATAACACAATGATAACTCTCTGAGTACAGATAATATATAGATGTGACCTGCAGTCCTATGTAATACCACAGATAACAGTGATAACTCTCTGAGTACAGATAATGTATAGATGTGACCTGCAGTCCTATGTAACACCACAGATAACACAGTGATAACTCTCTGAGTACAGATAATGTATAGATGTGACCTGCAGTCCTATGTAACACCACAGATAACACAGTGATAACTCTCTGAGTACAGATAATGTAGTAGGCGTGACCTGCAGTCCTATGTAACACCACAGATAATATAGTGGATTTGCAGTTCTAGATTTTACGAAAGAAACCATTAACTATTTTTAGAGTAGTCACAGTCCTATAAACATCGCTGTTCATCTTATTTAGCAGAATTCCGCACATAAAAGGCTTTTTTTTAGCCACCAGTATCATATAAAACTACAAGATACTCACTCTGCTCCTGTCCTATGTAGGTGACAGGATGATGAATAGATATAAATACAATAAAAAAACATAAGATAGAAGATAGAAATGTTAGATTGCCTCAATACCTGGCATACAGTTATGTCAGATATAAGAGAGTGAGCTGTCAGGACAGAAGAGAGAAGGGCTGGAGACTTAGCCAACAGGGGAGCAGTGAAAAGGGCTGGAGACTGAGCTGTCAGGAGAGGAGAAAGGAGGGCTGGAGACTGAGAAGTCAGGAGAGGAGAGAGAGAAGGGCTGGAGACTGAGAAGTCAGGAGAGGAGAGAGAGAAGGGCTGGAGACTGAGCTGTCAGGAAAGGAGAGAGAAGGGCTGGAGACTGAGCTGTCAGGAGAGGAGAGAGAAGGGCTGGAGACTGAGCTGTCCAGAGAGAAGAGAGAAGGGCTGGAGACTGAGCTGTCAGGAGAGGAGACAGAAGGACTGGAGAATGAGCTGTCAGGAGAGGAGAAAGGAAGACTGAAGACTGAGCAGTCAGGAGAGGAGAGAGGAGGGCTGGAGACTGAGCTGTCAGGAGAAGAGAGAGAGGGGCTGGAGATTGAGCTGTCAGGAGAGGAGACAAAAGGGCTGGAGACCGAGCTGTCAGAAGAGGAGACAGAAGGGCTGGAGACTGAGCTGTCAGGAGAAGAGAAAGGAAGGCTAAAGACTGAGCCATCAGGAGAGGAGAGAGGAGGGCTGGAGACTGAGCTGTCAGGAGAAGAGAGAGAGGGGCTGGAGATTGAGCAATCAGGAAAGGAGACAGAAGGGCTGGAGACTGAGCCGTCAGGAGAGGAGGGAGAAGGGCTGAAGACTGAGCCTTCAGGAGAGGAAAGAGGAGGGCTGGAGACTGAGCTGTCAGGAAAGGAGGCAGTATTGCTGGAGACTGAGCTGTCAGGAGAGAGGAGGGTGGGAGACTGAGCTGTCAGGAAAGGAGAGAGAAGGGCTGGAGACTGAGCTGTCAGTAGAGGAAAAAGAAGGGCTCGAGACTGAGCTGTCAGGAGAGGAGAGAGAAGGGCTGGAGACTGAGCTGTCAGTAGAGGAGAGAGAAGGGCTGGAGACTGAGCTGTCAGGAGAGGAGAGAGAAGGGCTGGAGACTGAGCTGTCAGGAGAGGAGAGAGAAGGGCTGGAGACTGAGCTGTCAGGAGAGGAGAGAGAAGGGCTGGAGACAGGCAGCTTCTCTGATAATATCACTCAGAACGTTACAGATCAGTCTCCAGTAACATGAGAGCAGGCGGCTGCAGAAGAGAAACTAAACATTTCTTGTATATTTCAATAATATTATATTGAAGATATAAGAAGAAGAATAAAAAATAAAAATAAAATTTTTTACAGGTGTCCATAGCCTAAGCAACACTGATATATATCCTATCATAGTATATACTTATATATATATATATATATATATATATATATATATATATATATATGTATATATATATTACACTGTACTGTATACTATAATACTATACTATATTATATACTGTTATATTACACTGTACTGTATACTCCTGTATAATATTATATACTGTTACATTACACTGTACTGTATACTCCTGTATAATATTATATACTGTTATATTACACTATACTGTATACTCCTGTATAATATTATATACTGTTATATTACACTGTGCTGTATACTCCTGTATAATATTATGTTACATTACACTGTACTGTATACTCCTGTATAATATTATATACCGTTATATTACACTATACTGTATACTCCTGTATAATATTATATACTGTTATATTACACTGTACTGTATACTCCTGTATAATATTATATACTGTTATATTACACTGTACTGTATACTCCTGTATAATATTATATACTGTTACATTACACTGTACTGTATACTCCTGTATAATATTATATACTGTTATATTACACTGTGCTGTATACTCCTGTATAATATTATATACTCTTATATTACACTGCACTGTATACTCCTGTATATTATATACTGTTATATTACACTGTACTGTATACCCCTGTATAATATTATATACTGTTACATTACACTGTACTGTATACTCCTGTATAATATTATATACTGTTATATTACACTGTACTGTATACCCCTGTATAATATTATATACTCTTATATTACACTGTACTGTATACTCCTGTATAATATTATATACTGTTACATTACATTGCACTGTATACTCCTGTATAATATTATATACTGTTATATTACACTGTACTGTATACTCCTTTATATTATTATATACTGTTATATTACACTGTACTGTATACTCCTGTATAATATTATATACTGTTATATTACACTGTGCTGTATACTCCTGTATAATATTATATACTGTTATATTACACTGTACTGTATACTCCTGTATAATATTATATACTGTTATATTACACTGTACTGTATACTCCTGTATAATATTATATACTGTTATATTACACTGTACTGTATACTCCTTTATATTATTATATACTGTTATATTACACTGTGCTGTATACTCCTGTATAATATTATATACTGTTATATTACACTGTACTGTATACTCCTGTATAATATTATATACTCTTATATTACACTGCACTGTATACTCCTGTATAATATTATATACTGTTATATTACACTGCACTGTATACTCCTGTATAATATTATATACTCTTATATTACACTGTACTGTATACTCCTGTATAATATTATATACTGTTATATTACACTGTACTGTATACCCCTGTATAATATTATATACTGTTATATTACACTGTACTGTATACCCCTGTATAATATTATATACTCTTATATTACACTGTACTGTATACTCCTGTATAATATTATATACTCTTATATTACACTGCACTGTATACTCCTGTATAATATTATATACTGTTATATTACACTGTACTGTATACTCCTGTATATTATATACTGTTATATTACACTGTACTGTATACTCCTGTATATTATATACTGTTATATTACACTGCACTGTATACTCCTGTATAATATTATATACTGTTATATTACACTGTACTGTATACTCCTGTATAATATTATATACTGTTATATTACACTGCAATGTATACTCCTGTATAATATTATATACTGTTATATTACACTGTACTGTATACTCCTGTATAATATTATATACTGTTATATTACACTGTACTGTATACCCCTGTATAATATTATATACTGTTATATTACACTGTACTGTATACTCCTGTATATTATATACTGTTACATTACACTGTACTGTATACTCCTGTATAATATTATATACTGTTATATTACACTGTACTGTATACTCCTGTATAATATTATATACTGTTATATTACACTGTACTGTATACTCCTGTATATTATATACTGTTATATTACACTGTACTGTATACTCCTGTATAATATTATATACTGTTATATTACACTGTACTGTATACTCCTGTATAATATTATATACTGTTATATTACACTATACTGTATACTCCTGTATAATATTATATACTGTTATATTACACTGTACTGTATACTCCTGTATAATATTATATACTGTTATATTACACTGCACTGTATACTCCTGTATAATATTATATACTGTTATATTACACTGTACTGTATACTCCTGTATAATATTATATACTGTTATATTACACTGTACTGTATACCCCTGTATAATATTATATACTGTTATATTACACTGTACTGTATACCCCTGTATAATATTATATACTGTTCTATTACACTGTACTGTATACTCCTGTATAATATTATATACTGTTCTATTACACTGTACTGTATACTCCTGTATAATATTATATACTGTTATATTACACTGTACTGTATACCCCTGTATAATATTATATACTGTTCTATTACACTGTACTGTATACTCCTGTATAATATTATATACTGTTATATTACACTGTACTGTATACTCCTGTATAATATTATATACTGTTATATTACACTGCACTGTATACTCCTGTATAATATTATATACTGTTATATTACACTGTACTGTATACTCCTGTATAATATTATATACTGTTATATTACACTGTACTGTATACCCCTGTATAATATTATATACTGTTATATTACACTGTACTGTATACCCCTATATAATATTATATACTGTTATATTACACTGTACTGTATACTCCTGTATAATATTATATACTCTTATATTACACTGTACTGTATACTCCTGTGTAATATTATATACTGTTATATTACATTGTACTGTATACCCCTGTATAATATTATATACTCTTATATTACACTGTACTGTATACTCCTGTATAATATTATATACTCTTATATTACACTGTACTGTATACTCCTGTATAATATTATATACTCTTATATTACACTGCACTGTATACTCCTGTATATTATATACTGTTATATTACACTGTACTGTATACCCCTGTATAATATTATATACTGTTATATTACACTGTACTGTATACTCCTGTATAATATTATATACTGTTATATTACACTGCACTGTATACCCCTGTATAATATTATATACTGTTATATTACACTGTACTGTATACTCCTGTATAATATTATATACTGTTATATTACACTGTACTGTATACTCCTGTATAATATTATATACTGTTATATTACACTGTACTGTATACCCCTGTATAATATTATATACTGTTATATTACACTGCACTGTATACTCCTGTATAATATTATATACTGTTATATTACACTGCACTGTATACTCCTGTATAATATCATATACTGTTATATTACACTGCACTGTATACTCCTGTATAATATCATATACTGTTATATTACACTGTACTGTATACTCCTGTATATTATATACTGTTATATTACACTGCACTGTATACCCCTGTATAATATTATATACTGTTATATTACACTGTACTGTATACTCCTGTATAATATTATATACTCTTATATTACACTGTACTGTATACTCCTGTATAATATTATATACTCTTATATTACACTGTACTGTATACTCCTGTATAATATTATATACTCTTATATTACACTGTACTGTATACTCCTGTATAATATTATATACTCTTATATTACACTGTACTGTATACCCCTGTATAATATCATATACTGTTATATTACACTGCACTGTATACTCCTGTATATTACATACTGTTATATTACACTGTACTGTATACCCCTGTATAATATTATATACTGTTATATTACACTGTGCTGTATACTCCTGTATAATATTATATACTGTTATATTACACTGTACTGTATACTCCTGTATAATATTATATACTCTTATATTACACTGTACTGTATACTCCTGTATAATATTATATACTGTTATATTACACTGTACTGTATACTCCTGTATAATATTATATACTCTTATATTACACTGTACTGTATACTCCTGTATAATATTATATACTCTTATATTACACTGTACTGTATACTCCTGTATAATATTATATACTCTTATATTACACTGTACTGTATACTCCTGTATAATATTTTATACTCTTATATTACACTGTACTGTATACCCCTGTATAATATCATATACTGTTATATTACACTGCACTGTATACTCCTGTATATTACATACTGTTATATTACACTGTACTGTATACCCCTGTATAATATTATATACTGTTATATTACACTGTGCTGTATACTCCTGTATAATATTATATACTGTTATATTACACTGTACTGTATACTCCTGTATAATATTATATACTGTTATATTACACTGTACTGTATACTCCTGTATAATATTATATACTGTTATATTACACTGCAATGTATACTCCTGTATAATATTATATACTGTTATATTACACTGTACTGTATACTCCTGTATAATATTATATACTGTTATATTACACTGTACTGTATACCCCTGTATAATATTATATACTCTTATATTACACTGTACTGTATACTCCTGTATAATATTATATACTGTTATATTACACTGTACTGTATACCCCTGTATAATATTATATACTGTTACATTACACTGTACTGTATACTCCTGTATAATATTATGTACTGTTATATTACACTGTACTGTATACCCCTGTATAATATTATATACTGTTATATTACACTGTGCTGTATACTCCTGTATAATATTATATACTGTTATATTACACTGTACTGTATACTCCTGTATAATATTATATACTGTTATATTACACTGTACTGTATACTCCTGTATAATATTATATACTGTTATATTACACTGCAATGTATACTCCTGTAAAATATTATATACTGTTATATTACACTGTACTGTATACTCCTGTATAATATTATATACTGTTATATTACACTGTACTGTATACCCCTGTATAATATTATATACTCTTATATTACACTGTACTGTATACTCCTGTATAATATTATATACTCTTATATTACACTGTACTGTATACTCCTGTATATTATATACTCTTATATTACACTGTACTGTATACCCTTTTGTCATTTCTTATACTGTTATGTTTTTTCCTCACGTTTGTCTTTAATGTTCTCTCTATAGATTTGCAGTAATTACTGTAGCTCTTATGTGATCACTTCATATATTCTTATCTCTCCCTGATATTATCTGCACTTAGTGAATTGATATATTGATATATTGATCCCGATAACTGCGTCTCATCCGGATGATTATTATGGAGTTTTATATGTTCTTCTCTCCTCCGCTCTCGTTTATCGTCCTGACACATTATATCTGTATAAAGTATAAAGCTCCAGATTTTCCGGGTCCGATCGCTGTTGATAGGATTTCGCTGCACGCCACAGACTACGGAATTTCAGCACCAGACATTCTGGGGGAGATTTATCAAAACCCGTGCAGAGGAAAAATCGCACAGTAGCCCATCACAACCAATCAGATCGCTTCTTTCATTTCTAACAAGACCCCTGCAAAATGAAAGTAGTAATCTGATTGGTTGCCATGGGCGACTGAGCGATTTTTCTTCTGCACAGGTTTTGATAAATCTCCCCCTATATCTCCAAAATCCTGCATTACTATCCATAGAGACGGCAGTGTCCACGTGGTCCTAGCACCGACTGATTCACCTGATATTCCACAAAATGAACCTAATGGACTTTACCTTAAATCAGTGGTCTTAAACTGTGAGCCTCCAGATGTGGCAAAAATTCAACTGCCAGTATGACCAGACAGAGGGCCACAGTTTAACACCACTGGCTTATATTATCAAGTCTTGTCTAGATTGGATACAATTGTATCACTTCTCAGCTGAGAGCAGGACGAGCTATGTACAATGTATCAGTCTGGGGTCCAGGATGTTTAGCTCACAGAGCATTGTCTAGACTGGATACAATTGTATCACTTCTCAGCTGAGAGCAGGACTAGCTATGTACAATGTATCAGTCTGGAGTCCAGGATGTTTAGCTCACAGAGCATTGTCTAGACTGGATACAATTGTATCACTTCTCAGCTGAGAGCAGGACTAGCTATGTACAATGTATCAGTCTGGGGTCCAGGATGTTTAGCTCACAGAGCATTGTCTAGACTGGATACAATTGTATCATTACTCAGCTGAGAGCAGGACTAGCTATGTACAATGTATCAGTCTGGGGTCCAGGATGATTAGCTCACAGAGCATTGTCTAGACTAGATATAATTGTATCTCTTCTCAGCTGAGAGCAGGACGAGCTATGTACAATGTATCAGTCTGGAGTCCAGGATGTTTAGCTCACAGAGCATTGTCTATAGACTGGATACAATTGTATCACTTCTCAGCTGAGAGCAGGACTAGCTATATACAATGTATCAGTCTGGGGTCCAGAATGTTTAGCTCATAGAGCATTGTCTAGACTGGATACAATTGTATCACTTCTCTGCTGAAAGCAGGACTAGCTATGTACAATGTATCAGTCTGGGGTCCAGGATGTTTAGCTCACAGAGCATTGTCTAGACAGGATACAATTGTATCACTTCTCAGCTGAGGACAGGACTAGCTATATACAATGTATCAGTCTGGGGTCCAGGATGTTTAGCTCACAGAGCATTGTCTAGACTGGATACAATTGTATCATTACTCAGCTTAGAGCAGGACTAGCTATGTACAATGTATCAGTCTGGGGTCCAGGATGTTTAGCTCACAGAGCATTGTCTAGACTAGATATAATTGTATCTCTTCTCAGCTGAGAGCAGGACGAGCTATGTACAATGTATCAGTCTGGGGTCCAGGATGTTTAGCTCACAGAGCATTGTCTAGATTGGATACAATTGTATCACTTCTCAGCTGCGAGCAGGACTAGCTATGTACAATGTATCAGTCTGGGGTCCAGGATGTTTAGCTCACAGAGCATTGTCTAGACTGGATACAATTGTATCACTTCTCAGCTGAGAGCAGGACGAGCTATGTACAATGTATCAGTCTGGGGTCCAGTAGGTTTAGCTCACAGAGCATTGTCTAGACTGGCTACAATTGTATCACTTCTCAGCTGAGAGCAGGACTAGCTATGTACAATGTATCAGTCTGGGGTCCAGGATGTTTAGCTCACAGAGCATTGTCTAGACTGGATACAATTGTATCACTTCTCAGCTGAGAGCAGGACGAGCTATGTACAATGTATCAGTCTGGGGTCCAGGATGTTTAGCTCACAGAGCATTGTCTAGACTGGATACAATTGTATCACTTCTCAGATGAGAGCAGGACTAGCTATGTACAATGTATCAGTCTGGGGTCCAGGAGGTTTAGCTCACAGAGCATTGTCTAGACTGGATACAATTGTATCACTTCTCAGCTGAGAGCAGGACGAGCTATGTACAATATATCAGTCTGGGGTCCAGGATGTTTAGCTCACAGAGCATTGTCTAGACTGGATACAATTGTATCACTTCTCAGCTGAGAGCAGGACTAGCTATGTACAATATATCAGTCTGGGGTCCAGGAGGTTTAGCTCATAGAGCATTGTCTAGACTGGATATAATTGTATCACTTCTCAGCTGAGAGCAGGACGAGCTATGTACAATGTATCAGTCTGGAGTCCAGGATGTTTAGCTCACAGAGCATTGTCTAGACTGGATACAATTGTATCACTTCTCAGGTGAGAGCAGGACTAGCTATGTACAATGTATCAGTCTGGGGTCCAGGATGTTTAGCTCACAGAGCATTGTCTAGACTAGATATAATTGTATCACTTCTCAGCTGAGAGCAGGACTAGCTATGTACAATGTATCAGTCTGGAGTCCAGGATGTTTAGCTCACAGAGCATTGTCTAGACTGGATACAATTGTATCACTTCTCAGGTGAGAGCAGGACTAGCTATGTACAATGTATCAGTCTGGGGTCCAGGATGTTTAGCTCACAGAGCATTGTCTAGACTAGATATAATTGTATCACTTCTCAGCTGAGAGCAGGACTAGCTATGTACAATGTATCAGTCTGGGGTCCAGGATGTTTAGCTCACAGAGCATTGTCTAGACTGGATACAGTTGTATCACTTCTCAGCTGAGAGCAGGACTAGCTATGTACAATGTATCAGTCTGGAGTCCAGGATGTTTAGCTCACAGAGCATTGTCTATAGACTGGATACAATTGTATCACTTCTCAGCTGAGAGCAGGACTAGCTATATACAATGTATCAGTCTCGGGTCCAGAATGTTTAGCTCATAGAGCATTGTCTAGACTGGATACAATTGTATCACTTCTCTGCTGAAAGCAGGACTAGCTATGTACAATGTATCAGTCTGGGGTCCAGGATGTTTAGCTCACAGAGCATTGTCTAGACAGGATACAATTGTATCACTTCTCAGCTGAGGACAGGACTAGCTATATACAATGTATCAGTCTGGGGTCCAGGACGTTTAGCTCACAGAGCATTGTCTAGACTGGATACAATTGTATCACTTCTCAGCTGAGGGCAGGACTAGCTATGTACAATTTATCAGTCTGGAGTCCAGGATGTTTAGCTCACAGAGCATTGTCTAGACTGGATACAATTGTATCACTTCTCAGCTGAGGGCAGGACTAGCTATGTACAATTTATCAGTCTGGAGTCCAGGATGTTTAGCTCACAGAGCATTGCACCTGTGTCCGTCAAGGAGATAACTGTAACTTGGTTTTTGTGGCAGTGAATAATAAAACGGTGGCGCTATGCACCTCTCACCTCTCCCTCCGATTGCAAGCGGGACCCGGGAGTGTAGATCACGGCAGTGATTTTCGCAGTTGCTGGAGTCGGCGGTGCAGCTCCGTTAGTCCAGTCTGAGTGAAGCCGGTTCTGCCTTGGTGCAGGTTTAGCAGCGGATACTTACGGTTGGAGTTGTCAGCGTATCTCTGATGTGGCGGTGCTGTAGTGCTGTCTCCTTGAGGGTCCCGGTGATGGTTCTCTGCTCCGTGTCAGATAATACCTTCGGTGTCCACGTGTAGCAATGAAGCGCGAGGAGCTCGCAGAGTATTATCTGTCAAATAAGAGAAAAAAACATTTTAGAAATGATGGCCTTTATTTGATTAAATTCAGCACTGTTAGTAGTGACTAAGGACAGTTTCGGAGGAATATTATGCAGGGATCTGGAAGTACATTGTTTAAAGGAGTATTCCGGGATGTAAAAATTGTCTTTTCAGACTGACGCCAGTAAAAAAAATACGGGTATATGGACTGGCATCAGTCTGAAAGACAATTTTTACTGAGGCGGGACTTCTCTGCGGCCGAGTGCAGTATGACTCACCGACCACCGGCAACCAGGAAGAGGATCGTGGCGGAGGCTGGAGCGGGTTACCGGAGGTACCGGGGGATCGGCGGATGGTATGTCCGCCGATCCCCCGGTGCCTCCGGTAACCCGCTCCGGCCTCCCCCACGATCCTCTTCCTGGTTGCCGGTGGTCGTGAGTAATACTGCTATCGGGCGCAGTGAAGTCCCGCCTCGGCCGGCGATAGGCTGAGTGGCAGTTTTGAAGTTTTTGACGTTTTCAGCCCAGGTACCGGTCTTCTTCCTGGTGCCGAGACCGAAAACATCACACTGCCACTCAGCCTGTCGTCGGCCGAGGCGGGACTTCACTGCGACCAAGTGCAGTATGACTCACCGACCACCAGCAACCGGGAAGAGGATTGCGGCGAAGGCCAGAGCGGGTTACCGGAGGCCCCGGGGATCGACAGACGGTATATATCTCTTTATTTATGGGGTTACCCAGAATACTCCTTTAACAGTAAAAAGATCTTTACGGAATTTGTGCTCTTTTCAAGCACCTATCCGGGTAACCCCGACTTTTTTAGTCTTTCACGTAAACTTTTTTTTTGTTTTAATTTGTTTTAGATTAATGAAGGAAAGCTTCCACTGCGAGCTCAAGTCAACTCTCCTACTGGTACACCAAGGATCGTATGTTTGGGAAGACAAGATTCCACTCGCAGTATAGTGTTTCCTGTAAGTGGAAGTATAAATACTGTCAGGGCACATAACCACACGTCCAAAAACGGAGAATCGGTCTTGTGCCACAAATGGGCGAAAAAGAGATTGTGACAATTATTATTAACATAGTCCGCAAATAACTGTGCCTCTGATTCTGATGATGTGCAAAATATTACGTCATCAACGTAGCGCCCAAACCACAAGATGGAAAAAAATGGAATAAAAGGGTACTCCGTCCCCTAGACATCTTATCCCCTATCCAAAGGATAGGGGATAAGATGTCTGATCGCAGGGGTCCCACCACTGGGGACCCCCACGATCTTGGCTGTGGCACCCCAGACATCCGGTGCACGGAGCAAATTTCGCTCCTTGACAGATGACTGGCGATGCGGGGCAGAGGCTCATGAAGTCACGGCCACGCCCTGCTCGTGACGTCAGGGCCACGGCCCCTCAACGCAGGTCTATGGGAGGGGGTGTGACGGGTGTCCCACCCCCTCCCATAGACTTGCACTGAGGGGGTGTGGCCGTGACATCACGAGTGGGGAATGGCCGTGACATGAGCCTCCAGATCTGCACCCTATGCTCTAAACCAGTGGTCTCCAACCTGCGGACCTCCAGATGTTGCAAAAATATAACTCCCAGCATGCCCGGACAGCCTTTGGCTGTCCGGGCATGCTGGGAGTTGTAGTTTTGCAACATCTGGAGGTCCGCAGGTTGGAGACCACTGCTCTAAACCAACGTCGGGTGCAGCAGGGAGATCGCGGGGGTCCCTAGCAGCAGGACCCCCAACGATCAGACATCTTATCCCCTATCCTTTGGATAGGGGATAAGATGTCTAGGGGCGGAGTACCCCTTTAATGTCAGAGAAAATGTACTGTAACTCCCACCAATAGACAAATAATTTTACCACCAATGGGGAGGACTTCGCCCCCATGGAGACACCCGTACATTGTATGAAAAACTCGTCTTGGAAGGAGAAAAAATTATGTGACAAAATATATGACAAAGAGTCCAAAACAAAAAATTGTAGGTCCTGACTATATGTGGACCAGGAGGACATGATGTCAGACACTGCTCGCAGGGACAGAGAATGTCCAAAGTAAAACATTAATAAGATTCCTGCCATTTCATCCCATCCATAATGGACAAGAGAAGCTGCATGTCTATAAAGGGGTACTTTTTTTTTTTTTTTTTTTTAAATCAACTGGTGCCAGAAAGTTAAAAAGATTTGTAAATTACTTCTATTAAAAAAATATGAATCCTTCCAGTACTTATTAGCTGCTGAATACTACAGAGGAAATTCTTTTCTTTTTGGAACACAGAGCTCTCTGCCGACATCACAAGCACAGTGCTCTCTGCTGACATCTCTGTCCATTTTAGGAACTGTCCAGAGCAGCATATGTTTGCTATGGGGATTTTCTCCTACTCTGGACAGTTCTTAAAATGAACAGAGATGTCAGCAGAGAGCACTGTGCTCATGATGTCAGCAGAGAGCTCTGTGTTCAAAATCAAAAAAGAATTTCCTTTGTAGTATTCAGCAGCTAATAAGTACAGGAAGGATTAAGATTTTTTCATAGAAGTAATTTACAAATCTGTTTAACTTTCTGGCACCAGTTGATAAAAAAATATATATATATATATATGTTTTTCACCAGAGTACCCCTTTAACCCCTTAACGACCAAGGACGTAAATGTACGTCATGGTGCAGAGGTACTTTGTGCCCTAGGACGTACATTTACGTTGTGTGCATGACCGCGAGCATCGGAGCGGTGCTCACGTCATACATGGCATGTCCCAGCTGCTATCAGCAGTCCGGGACACGCCGGTAAGGGCACATATCAGCGATCACGCTGATGTCCGCCATTAAACCCTCAGATGCCGCGATCAATACAGATCACGGCATCTTCAGTAGTGCGGCACTTGAAATCGCTGATCTTATCGCCCACAACGCTGCCGCAGGGATCAGATCTCCTATGATGGCGGACGGAGGTCCCCTCACCAGCCTCGGCCGCCTGCCCAGGGTCTTCTGCACTGATCTCTCTTCCAGCAGACCAGAGAAGAAGATTGCCGCTAATACTGATCAGTGATATGCATATGCATAGCACCGAACAGTATTGAGAATCTAATAATTGCCACGGGGACATAATAAGTTAAAAACAAATAAAGTAAAAATAAAAAAAAAGTGAAAAATGCTTGTCTCAATACAGTGGTCCCTCAAGTTACAATATTAATTGGTTCCAGGATGACCATTGTATGTTGAAATCATTGTATGTTGAGACCAGAACTCTATGGAAACCTGGTAATTGGTTCTAAAGGCACCAAAATGTCATCCAAAAATAGGAAAAAGTGAGGAGTAAAGAAAAATAAGTAGATAACTAATATAGATAAAGCAAATCCTTACATATAAAAGTAATAAAGATCTGCTGGGAGCTGTAAATCACTGTCTATGTCAGTGCTTCCCAACCAGGGTGCCTTCAGCTGTTGCAAAACTACAACTCCCAGCATGCCCGGACAGCCGTTGTAGTTTTGCAACAGCTGGAGGCACCCTGGTTGGGAAACAAGGGTTTATGTAGAGGACAGGAGCTTCTTCAGGGTCCTATACAGTACACACAGTTTCCAAAAAGGAGCCGCCCTTACTTGGTGTCCAAAGGAGAAGCTAACCCTGGCACAGGTAAGGAGTAGTACAAAATTTGTATTTCCTCCCTGTACTGTAGGGGGCGCTACCAGACACCAGTCAGTGCATTCACTTCAGTAATAGAGGTGATTTATCAGTAAAATGTCAATTCTGATTGGTCAGTTCCTCCAGTTGGTACACGTTTCACAGATCTGGACTGTCTGTACATTGTATGTTGAGTCTGGTTTCAAGTTACAATGGTCCAGAAAAGACCATTGTATGTTGAAACTATTGTATGTTGAGGCAATTGTAAGTTGAGGGATCAGTGTATATCCTAGCATTGAACTAGTAGAATTTGCCATATTGTTTGTTAAAAACGCTTTAGCCTTGCCTAAGACATGCTGGAGGTTATACATCATCTGTAAGAATATTGTCATGAAACGTGGATATTTACTTTCTTCTGGTAGAATAAAAAATAAATAAATCAATAAATAAACAGTTATAAAAAAAATATAAATATATATATATATATGTATATATATATATATATATATATATATATATATATATATATATATATATTAAATCACCTCTTTTCCCCATTTTACCCCTAAAAAACGTAAAAAAAAAAAAAATTTACAAAATTGCACATTTTTTAGTCACAAAAAAATTATTAAAAAGCGATAAAAAAAAGTCACATATACACAAAAGTGGTACTAAAAAAAACTACAGGTCACGGCGCAAAAAATGAGCCCTCATACAGCCCCATATACTGAAAAATGAAAACGTTATAAGTGGTCGAAATAGGGCGATTTTAAACATTGATTTTGAAAAAAAAAAGTTTGATATTTTTTAAAAGCAGTGCAATAATAGAAAATGATGTAAAGATGGGGATCATTTTAATTGTATTGACCCACAGAATAAAGAAAACCTGTCATTTTTACCATAAAGTGCACAGTGTGAAAACGGAACACTCCAAAATTTGCTAAATTGTGTTTTTCAGTAAAAGGGCTTATCTAGGAAAAAACTTTTTTTTTTTTATAATTCAACTGGATCCAGAAAGTTAAACAGATTTGTAAATTACTTCTATTAAAAAATCTTAATTCTTTCAGTACTTATGAGCTGCTGAAGTTGAGTTCTTCTTTTCTGTCTAAGTGCTCTCTGGTGACACGTGTCTCGGGAACTGTCCAGAGTTGAAGCAAATCCCCATAGCAAACCTCTTCTACTCTGTGCAGTTCTTGAGACAAGCAGAGATGTCAGCAGAGAGCACTGTGGTCAGACAGAAAAGAACAACTCAACTTCAGTAGCTGATAATTATTGGAAGGATTAAGATTTTTTAATAGAAGTAATTTACAAATCTGTTTAACTTTCTGGAGCCAGTTGATATAAAAAAGAATATTTTTTTCTTGGAATACCACTTTAAATTTCCTCACCAAAAAAAAAAAAAAGAGAAAAAAATTCTTTGGGTTCATCGTACATTTAAAGGTAAAATGAGAGGTGTCATTACGAAGTACAATTGGTCATGCAAAAAAAAAAAAAAACAAGCACATGGGTCTGTGGATGGAAATATAAAAGAGTTATAGATTTCAGAATGTGAATTCGAGTAGAAGAAACAGACATGGTGCACATCTACAATCTTGTATAATGATCTGATTGCTTCTCAGCATAACATCAAAAACTAACAGGTTGTTATTATACATTTTTGATCAAAAAGTACAAGCCCACTCGCCACGTCAAGGCCACCTATCCAGAGTGGGTCCCTAACATCCCTAGCATAAAATGGCGCAGCACCGAGCGGCGACCACCACCACCGCGACAACAATGCCCACAGGGGGGGAACGACCCACTGGCAGAGCGGCCCCAATGCCACTCAAACCAGTCTATGGGCCGCACCCGCCCGCAGACACGGCGCCACGGACACCGCACAGCACCACACCAGTGTGAACAGGGATGTAATAGCTACTTACCATACTCTCCCAGTCAGACTGGGAGGCAGCTAGGAAAGAAATGGCCCATGTGCAGCTAACTACTACTTATATAGGGTTGGGCTGAGGAGGTGGGGGTGTGGTGCTGTGCGGTGTCCGTGGCGCCGTGTCTGCGGGGGGGGGGGAGCGGCCCATAGACTGGTATGAGTGGCATTGGGGCTGCTCTGCCAGTGGGTCGTTCCCCCCTGTGGGCATTGGTGTCGCGGTGGTGGTGGTCGCCGCCCAGTGCTGCGCCATTTTATGCTAGGGACGTTAGGGACCCACTCTGGATAGGTGGCCTTGACGTGGCGAGTGGGCTTGTACTTTTTGATCAAAAATGTATAATAACAACCTGTTAGTTTTTGATATTATGCTGAGAAGCAATCAGATCATTATACAAGATTGTAGATGTGCGACCATGTCTGTTTTTCTACTCAAATTCATATTATAGATTTCAGGATGCGAGGAGGAAAAAAACGACCCATTCATATAGGTGTTTGTTTAAAAAAAACGATTCCCGCCACTATAGGCCGCATTGGCAGCGGGAATCGGCCATTATGAATTTTAGGAAGTGAGTGAAAAAGAGGAGTGATAGGAAGCTGAACAAATGTAATCAAACTCCTTCTGGGTGAAGTGTTAAACCTTCCTTTAAAGGGGTACTCCACTGGCCAGCGTTCGTTCGCCCCCCTCCCATAGACTTGCATTGAGGGGGCGTGGCCGTGATGTTATGAGGGGCAAGGCCAACCCCGGCAGCATGAATACAGCATTCAGAACATTTACTTCCGAACACTGGCCAGTGGAGTACCCCTTTAATTACTCCAACTGATTTTTAAACCACATTAAAGAGGATTTTATGATAGGTTTTTCATTCACTTAAAGGGGTACTCCGGTGAAAACCTTTTTTCTTTTAAATCAACTGGCTCCGGAAAGTTAAACAGATTTGTAAATTACTTCTATTAAAAAATCTTAATCCTTCCTGTACTTATTAGCTGCTGAATACTACAGAGGAACTTCTTTTCTTTTTGGAATGCTCTCTGATGACATCACGAACACAGTTCTCTCTGCTTATGTTATTATAATAATAATAACGCTTTATTTATTGTTGTCCTTAGTGGGATTTGAACCCAAGGCACCAGCACTGCTAACCACTGAGCCACCATGCTGCCCTTAGCATTCATCTGCTATGCACGGTTGCTAAAAGGGACAGAGATGTCAGCAGAGAGCACTGTGCTCGTGATGTCATCAGTGTTCCAAAAAGAAAGGAATTTCCTCTGTAGTATTCAGCAGCTAATAAGTACTGGAAGGATTAATATTTTTTAATAGAAGTCATTTACAAATATGTTTAACTTTCTGCCACCAGTTGATTTAAAAGAAATAAGGTTTTCACCGGAGTACCCCTTTAAAATAACACTAAACCATGAAGCTAAAATGTATAAATGTATCAATTCCTCATTTAAAAAAATCCCAATACAATAGTATAAAAAAAATATAACCACACAAAAAAAAAAAGAGAAATTCTCCTATGATGAACACCTGTATATCCCAACGCGTTTCTCCGTGTATCTTATGGTATACAGCGGTTCATCAGGGGATGACAACAACAGTATAATAATATACATAGAAAGCACAAAGATATAGAGGGCAATTGTTTAGATAGTGTATGAGTCCTGGACACAGCTTAATAGTACAAAACAGGTTCCGACTATAATCATTTGGGGCACATTAGAGCAAACATATATACAATACAAAGCACATAAATGCCGACAAATGATCAAACAGCTTGTTTGTGGCTTCACTTGAATATCCTCCAGCTGATGGAAAATTGTATAACCTCTGGGTGGTTACATGGCGGGACTAGAATCACAGGTAAAGTAAGGACCCTAATTTAAAGGAGTACTCCGGAGCGCTGGTACTTAAAAAAAAGTTTACCTCATCTGATCGCTCTTTCAAAGACCTTTCCAACGATACCTCATTTGTCAAATTTGGCCCTGGCATTCTCTTGTAATTGCCACCTGTAGCAATAAGCAGCCATGTCATAAAGACTACATTTCCCATGACTCCCTGCGCCAGCTTCCTATTAACTGCTGTTCTCTCCCCCTCCTCCCCCCCCCCCCCCAGGAAATTATAATAAATGATAATAAAGTGTGGCCCACAGCTCCTTCCCTCCTTCCTCCTCCTTCCATGTGCCCACTAGAGCAGTGTTTCCCAACCAGGGTGCCTCCAGCTGTTGCAAAACTACAACTCCCAGCATGCCCGGACAGCCGAAGGCTGTCCGGGCATGCTGGGAGTTGTAGTTTCACAACAGCTGGAGGCACCCTGATTGGGAAACACTGCACTGGCGGTGTCACAAGAATGCCGAGCGCGCGGCTAACGTAGTACTGCGCATTCGCAGAATAAATTAACTTTGGGGGAGTAGCCGACTCCGGGCTGGGAGGCCGGCACAGCCCGCAGTGATTCATGGGAGCGAAGAGTCACCGGGCGAAGATGGAGGAAGACGCGGTCGAGCGTCATCAGAGGACCCAGCTTCCGGCCAGATGGAAAAGCGAGGAGAAGTCCGGGAAGAAGCCGACATGGACAACGTGAGTACATTACAATGGTATATAACTTTGATTCATGCTTCATTTCCTTCCAGTACTTATTAGCTGCTGAATGCTACAGAGGAAATTCCTTTCTTTTTGGAACACTGATGACATCACGAGCACAGTGCTCTCTGCTGACATCTCTGTCCATTTTAGTAATCGGTAGAACAATTATAAAAAGAAAAGAGGTGCGCTCCTGGTGTAATACTGCGGGATGAACAAGAAAGGTGTATGGATAAATTGCACCTTACCGTGTGGTGTTGTACTAAGAGTACAACACCTGAGATGGCATATAGACTCGGTGACAGGTGGCAGCCTCGGTATCCGATTCCCGTAACTTCTCAGTCCGGTATAGAAAGTATAAAAGAGCAAAAGGTGAGAGACTATCCGATGGCGCCTTCCTGAATAATTCGAAATTGCCGTGGGTTTAAACAAGGCAATTTTATTGGAGCAATTTTAATAAGCACTATTTCCAATAAAATTGCCTTGTTTAAACCCACGGCAATTTCGAATTATTCAGGAAGGCGCCATCGGATAGTCTCTCACCTTTTGCTCTTTTATACATTTTAGTAATCGTGCATAGCAGAAGTATGCTAAGAGCAGCATGGTGGCTCAGTGGTTAGCACTGCTGTCTTGCAGCGCTGGGGACTTGGGTTCAAATCCCACTAAGGACAACAATAAATAAAGACTTTTTATTATAATGTCAGCAGAGAAAACTCCTCGCTTTTCCATCTGGCCAGAAGCTGGGTTCTCTGATGATGCTTCCTCCATCTTGGCCCCCATGTGTCACTGCGGGCTGTGCCAGCCTCCCAGCCCGGAGTCGGCTACTCCCCCGAAGTTAATTTATTCTGCGCATGCGCAGTACTACGCAAATAGCGTATGGCTAACTCTAGGCTCCTATCGCTGCCTATGTTAGCCCTACGCTATTTGCGTAGTGCTGCGCCTGCGCAGTACTACGTTAGCCGCGCGCGAGGCTCGTACCCTGAGAGCTGACAGGGAACAGAGCCGCGCTCGGCATTCTTGTGACACCGCTAGAAAAGTATATCTGTAGTATTCAGCAGCTAATAAGTACAGGAAGGATTATGATTTTTAATTTTTAACAATACCACCTAGATGTGCAAACAGTCTCTATAGTGTCCAAATAGCCACAGACTGTCCAAGAGAGGTCCGGCCATTACCCATACATAAATGCCCCATACCGGAATGCCATAAGCATGATGCGTCCCTCTGCGGCTGACGATCCAGGTGGAGTCACATTGGGCTTTTGGAACACCCCTCAAGGAACGTAACAAGGGGTCCAGTGACCCTCAACTCCCCACAGGTGTTTGACAAATTTCCGCTAAAGTTGGACATGAAAATGAAAATTCGATTTTTTTCACTAAAATGCTGGTGTTATCTCTATTTTTTCATTCTCACAAGTGGTAATTGGAGAAAAAGCCTCTCAAAATTTTGGAAATACCCCATGTGTGGATGTAAAGTGCTCTGCGGGCGCACTACAATGCTCAGAAGAGAAGGAGTTCCCGTCACGGCCGCTGTCTCCACTCTGGGGGCTCCGATCTCACCGCCAATGTCGGGGATCGGGGGGCCCCACTTTAGGTAAATACTCCCAGCACCCGCTCTTGTCCTCTGGAGTAGGGGCGGAGCTGGTGCCGTTAGGGACACCCCACAGCAGGTTCTGATTCGTCGGCCGGTAATGGTCGACAAATCAGGACAATCGTGAGGTGACACCAGTGCCACCTCACCTGCTGCTAAAGGATGATAGATGCCATGTCAGATGCCACCTATCACCCTTTTTTTGGGTCACTGGGGATCCGATTGACCGCGAATCGCCGCAGATTGACGATCTAAATGGATCGGCGATTTGTGGCGATCGCCGACATGGGGGGGGGGGGGGGGGTCTCAGGACTACCTCAGGGGTTTGCAAAGGGTGCCAGGTGAATGATTTCAGCAGGCATATCGGTCCGGTCCCCACTTGGCGCGCGGCAGGGACTGAAATTCCCATAGGCGTACAGGTACGCCCTGAGTCCTTAACGGGTTAATTTGAACAGTAGGAATTTTTCTCAGACCTCTGGGAATCAGAGGGGGATAATGTCTGATTCTGTTCTTTGTATCTCCTCCTGTGCTGGAGGAAGGGAGGGCAGAGCCGGCTGTTACAGTGTGTCACCCCAGGAGTAAGGAGATTACATGAGGAGGAGGTTTGTTACAGTGTGTCACCCCAGTAGTAAGGAGATTACATGAGGAGGAGGTTTGTTACAGTGTGTCACCCAGTAGTAAGGAGATTACATGAGGAGGAGGTTTGTTACAGTGTGTCACCCCAGTAGTAAGGTGATTACATGAGGAGGAGGTTTGTTACAGTGTGTCACCCCAGTAGTAAGGAGATTACATGAGGAGGGGGTTTGTTACAGTGTGTCACCCCAGTAGTAAGGAGATTACATGAGGAGGAGGTTTGTTACAGTGTGTCACCCCAGTAGTAAGGAGATTACATAAGGAGGAGGTTTGTTTCAGTGTGCCACCCCAGTAGTAAGGAGATTACATGAGGAGGAGGTTTGTTACAGTGTGTCACCCCAGTAGTAAGGAGATTACATGAGGAGGGGGTTTGTTACAGTGTGTCACCCCAGTAGTAAGGAGACTACATGAGGAGGAGATTTGTTACAGCGTGTCACCACAGTAGTAAGGAGATTACATGAGGAGGGGGTTTGTTACAGTGTGTCACCCCAGTAGTAAGGAGATTAAATGAGGAGGAGGTTTGTTACAGTGTGTCACCCCAGTAGATTACATTAGGAGGAGGTTTGTTACAGTGTGTCACCCCAGTAGATTACATGGGGAGGAGGTTTGTTACAGTGTGTCACCCCAGTAGTAAGGTAATTACATGAGGAGGTTTGTTACAGTGTGTCACCCCAGTAGATTACATGAGGAGGAGGATTGTTACAGTGGGTCACCCCAGTAGTAAGGAGATTACATGAGGAGGAGGTTTGTTACAGTGTGTCACCCCAGTAGTAAGGAGATTACATGAGGAGGAGGTTTGTTACAGTGTATCACCCCAGTAGTAGGGAGATTACATGAGGTGGAGGTTTGTTACAGTGTGTCACCCCAGTAGTAAGGAGATTACATGAGGAGGAGGTTTGTTACAGTGTGTCACCCCAGTAGTAAGGAGATTACATGAGGAGGAGGTTTGTTACAGTGTATCACCCCAGTAGTAAGGTGATTATATGAGGAGGAGGTTTGTTACAGTGTGTCACCCCAGTAGTAAGGTGATTACATGAGGAGGAGGTTTGTTACAGTGTGTCACCCCAGTAGTAAGGAGATTATAGGAGGAGGAGGTTTGTTACAGTGTGTCACCCCAGTAGATTACATGAGGATGAGGTTTGTTACAGTGTGTCACCCCAGTAGTAAGGTAATTACATGAGGAGGGGGTTTGTTACAGTGTGTCACCCCAGTAGTAAGGTGATTACATGAGAAGGGGGTCTGTTACAGTGTGTCGACCCAGTATAAAGGAGATTACATGAGGAGGAGGTTTGTTACAGTGTGTCACCCCAGTAGTAAGGAGATTACATAAGGAGAAGGTTTGTTACAGTGTGTCACCCCAGTAGTAAGGTGATTACATGAGGAGGAGGTTTGTTACAGTGTGTCACCCCAGTAGTAAGGTATTTACATGAGGAGGAGGTTTGTTACAGTGTGTCACCCCAGTAGTAAGGAGATTACATGAGGAGGAGGATTGTTACAGTGTGTCACCCCAGTAGTAAGGTGATTACATGAGGAGGAGGTTTGTTACAGTGTGTCACCCCAGTAGTAAGGAGATTACATGAGGAGGAGGTTTGTTACAGTGTGTCACCTCAGTAGTAAGTAGATTATATGAGGAGGAGGTTTGTTACAGTGTGTCACCCCAGTAGGAAGGTGTTTACATGAGGAGGAGGTTTGTTACAGTGTGTCACCCCAGTAGTAAGGTGATTACATGATGAGGAGGTTTGTTACAGTGTGTCACCCCAGTAGTAAGGTGATTACATGAGGAGGAGGTTTGTTACAGTGTGTCACCCCAGTAGTAAGGAGATTACATGAGGAGGGGGTTTGTTACAGTGTGCCACCCCTGTAGTAAGGAGATTGCATGAGGAGGAGGTTTGTTACAGTGTGTCACCCCAGTAGTAAGGAGATTACATGAGGAGGAGGTTTGTTACAGTGTGTCACCCCAGTAGTAAGGAGATTACATGAGGAGGAGGTTTGTTACAGTGTGTCACCCCAGTAGTAAGGAGATTACATGAGGAGGGGGTTTGTTACAGTGTGCCACCCCTGTAGTAAGGAGATTACATGAGGAGGAGGTTTGTTACAGTGTGTCACCCCAGTAGTAAGGAGATTACATGAGGAGGAGGTTTGTTACAGTGTGTCACCCCAGTAGTAAGGAGATTACATGAGGATGAGGTTTGTTACAGTGTATCACCCCAGTAGTAAGGAGATTACATAAGGAGCAGGTTTGTTACAGTGTGTCACCCGAGTAGTAAGGAGATTACATGAGGAGGAGGTTTGTTACAGTGTGCCACCCCTGTAGTAAGGAGATTACATGAGGAGGAGGTTTGTTACAGTGTGTCACCCCAGTAGTAAGGAGATTACATGAGGAGGAGGTTTGTTACAGTGTGTCACCCCAGTAGTAAGGTGATTACATGAGGAGGAGGTTTGTTACAGTGTGTCACCCCAGTAGTAAGGTGATTACATGAGGAGGGGGTTTGTTACAGTGTGCCACCCCTGTAGTAAGGAGATTACATGAGGAGGAGGTTTGTTACAGTGTGTCACCCCAGTAGTAAGGAGATTACATGAGGAGGAGGTTTGTTACAGTGTGTCACCCCAATAGTAAGGAGATTACATGAGGAGGAGGTTTGTTACAGTGTGTCACCCCAGTAGTAAGGAGATTACATGAGGAGGGGGTTTGTTACAGTGTGCCACCCCTGTAGTAAGGAGATTACATGAGGAGGAGGTTTGTTACAGTGTGTCACCCCAGTAGTAAGGAGATTACATGAGGAGGAGGTTTGTTACAGTGTGTCACCCCAGTAGTAAGGAGATTACATGAGGATGAGGTTTGTTACAGTGTGTCACCCCAGTAGTAAGGAGATTACATAAGGAGCAGGTTTGTTACAGTGTGTCACCCGAGTAGTAAGGAGATTACATGAGGAGGAGGTTTGTTACAGTGTGTCACCCCAGTAGTAAGGAGATTACATGAGGAGGAGGTTTGTTACAGTGTGTCACCCTAGTAGTAAGGAGATTACATGAGGAGGAGGTTTGTTACAGTGTGTCACCCTAGTAGTAAGGAGATTACATGAGGAGGAGGTTTGTTACAGTGTGTCACCCCAGTAGTAAGGAGATTACATGAGGAGGAGGTTTGTTACAGTGTGTCACCCCAGTAGTAAGGTGATTACATGAGGAGGAGGTTTGTTACAGTGTGTCACCCCAGTAGTAAGGTGATTACATGAGGAGGAGGTTTGTTACAGTGTGTCACCCCAGTAGTAAGGTGATTACATGAGGATGAGGTTTGTTACAGTGTGTCACCCCAGTAGTAAGGAGATTACATGAGGATGAGGTTTGTTACAGTGTGTCACCCCAGTAGTAAGGAGATTACATGAGGATGAGGTTTGTTACAGTGTGTCACCCCAGTAGTAAGGAGATTACATAAGGATGAGGTTTGTTACAGTGTGTCACCCCAGTAGTAAGGAGATTACATGAGGAGGAGGTTTGTTACAGTGTGTCACCCCAGTAGTAAGGTGATTACATAAGGAGGGGGTTTGTTACAGTGTGCCACCCCTGTAGTAAGGAGATTACATGAGGAGGAGGTTTGTTACAGTGTGTCACCTTAGTAGTAAGGAGATTACATGAGGAGGAGGTTTGTTACAGTGTGTCACCCCAATAGTAAGGAGATTACATGAGGAGGAGGTTTGTTACAGTGTGTCACCCCAGTAGTAAGGAGATTACATGAGGAGGGGGTTTGTTACAGTGTGCCACCCCTGTAGTAAGGAGATTACATGAGGAGGAGGTTTGTTACAGTGTGTCACCCCAGTAGTAAGGAGATTACATGAGGAGGAGGTTTGTTACAGTGTGTCACCCCAGTAGTAAGGAGATTACATGGGGATGAGGTTTGTTACAGTGTGTCACCCCAGTAGTAAGGAGATTACATAAGGAGCAGGTTTGTTACAGTGTGTCACCCGAGTAGTAAGGAGATTACATGAGGAGGAGGTTTGTTACAGTGTGTCACCCCAGTAGTAAGGAGATTACATGAGGAGGAGGTTTGTTACAGTGTGTCACCCTAGTAGTAAGGAGATTACATGAGGAGGAGGTTTGTTACAGTGTGTCACCCCAGTAGTAAGGAGATTACATGAGGAGAAGGTTTGTTACAGTGTGTCACCCCAGTAGTAAGGTGATTACATGAGGAGGAGGTTTGTTACAGTGTGTCACCCCAGTAGTAAGGAGATTACATGAGGATGAGGTTTGTTACAGTGTGTCACCCCAGTAGTAAGGAGATTACATGAGGATGAGGTTTGTTACAGTGTGTTACCCCAGTAGTAAGGAGATTACATAAGGATGAGGTTTGTTACAGTGTGTCACCCCAGTAGTAAGGAGATTACATGAGGAGGAGGTTTGTTACAGTGTGTCACCCCAGTAGTAAGGTGATTACATAAGGAGGAGGTTTGTTACAGTGTGTCACCCCAGTAGTAAGGAGATTACATGAGGAGGAGGTTTGTTACAGTGTGTCACTCCAGTAGTAAGGAGATTACATGAGGAGGAGGTTTGTTACAGTGTGTCACCCCAATAGTAAGGAGATTACATGAGGAGGAGGTTTGTTACAGTGTGTCACCCCAGTAGTAAGGAGATTACATGAGGAGGGGGTTTGTTACAGTGTGCCACCCCTGTAGTAAGGAGATTACATGAGGAGGAGGTTTGTTACAGTGTGTCACCCCAGTATTAAGGAGATTACATGAGGAGGAGGTTTGTTACAGTGTGTCACCCCAGTAGTAAGGAGATTACATGAGGATGAGGTTTGTTACAGTGTGTCACCCCAGTAGTAAGGAGATTACATAAGGAGCAGGTTTGTTACAGTGTGTCACCCGAGTAGTAAGGAGATTACATGAGGAGGAGGTTTGTTACAGTGTGTCACCCCAGTAGTAAGGAGATTACATGAGGAGGAGGTTTGTTACAGTGTGTCACCCTAGTAGTAAGGAGATTACATGAGGAGGAGGTTTGTTACAGTGTGTCATCCTAGTAGTAAGGAGATTACATGAGGAGGAGGTTTGTTACAGTGTGTCACCCCAGTAGTAAGGAGATTACATGAGGAGGAGGTTTGTTACAGTGTGTCAGCCCAGTAGTAAGGTGATTACATGAGGAGGAGGTTTGTTACAGTGTGTCACCCCAGTAGTAAGGTGATTACATGAGGAGGAGGTTTGTTACAGTGTGTCACCCCAGTAGTAAGGAGATTACATGAGGATGAGGTTTGTTACAGTGTGTCACCCCAGTAGTAAGGAGATTACATGAGGATGAGGTTTGTTACAGTGTGTCACCCCAGTAGTAAGGAGATTACATGAGGAGGAGGTTTGTTACAGTGTGTCACCCCAGTAGTAAGGAGATTACATGAGGAGGAGGTTTGTTACAGTGTGTCACCCCAGTAGTAAGGAGATTACATGAGGAGGGGGTTTGTTACAGTGTGTCACCCCAGTAGTAAGGAGATTACATGAGGAGGAGGTTTGTTACAGTGTGTCACCCCAGTAGTAAGGTAATTACATGAGGAGGAGGTTTGTTACAGTGTGTCACCCCAGTAGTAAGGTAATTACATGAGGAGGAGGTTTGTTACAGTGTGTCACCCCAATAGTAAGGTGATTACATAAGGAGGAGGTTTGTTACAGTGTGTCACCCCAATAGTAAGGAGATTACATGAGGAGGTGGTTTGTTACAGTGTGTCACTCCAGTAGTAAGGAGATTACATAAGGAGGAGGTTTGTTACAGTGTGTCACCCCAGTAGTAAGGAGATTACATAAGGAGGAGGTTTGTTACAGTGTGTCACCCCAGTAGTAAGGTGATTACATAAGGAGGAGGTTTGTTACAGTGTGTCACTCCAGTAGTAAGGTGGGGTGGCTAATATCGCTCCCCCAGCGCTGTGGCCAGGCGTTATCTGTTCTATTCGGACCTTGTCTGTATCTCGTCGTGTTATCGTCTCCTCTCCCGTGTTCCACCACATATAAGACGATGTTTTCCGCCAGAACCTGCGCATCTGAATAGAAGGTCACATGACACGTGTCCCGCTCGCTGGCGATGGTTCTGTTATTTTTGCTACTTTCGTCCTGAGATATGAAGATGTTTTATTGATCGCACTTTGTCCAAATCTGAAATATATATCAGTCACATTAACCCTTCATCTACCGGACCCCTGACCTGACTGATCAGACATCTCTTCCCATAAGGGACATCTGCAAGATTTAACCCTCTCCTGTCATAATAATCATTACCAAGTGTTCCCCGTCATCATCATCATTCTGCCGATTCATGGAAGTGATTATATGATCTGGGCGGATGGGGATCAGGGGTCGGGTTCTGTCTCTGATGTTCCTGACATAGTTTGGGGTCTTCTCTGTCATCTGACACGTCCAGGGCACAATGTCACCCCCCATCCCCCCAGTATTCGGGATCCGATTCTTTCATGTACAGGTGAAGGATCTGGAGTCCATTAACCCTTTGCTCCACAGAGTGAGCGACCCCCGAACTAATAGAGAAGAAACAAATTCCTTCCATCTGAGAATGTGTATAAATAGAGCAGGATATAGGAGATGTCTGCCAGGGAAATACTGTGTTACATAGGACTGCAGGTCACATCTACTACATTATCTGTACTCAGAGAGTTATCACTGTGTTATCTGTGGTGTTACATAGGACTGCAGGTCACATCTACTACATTATCTGTACTCAGAGAGTTATCACTGTGTTATCTGTGGTGTTACATAGGACTGCAGGTCACATCTATACATTATCTGTACTCAGAGAGTTATCCCTGTGTTATCTGTGGTGTTACATAGGACTGCAGGTCACATCTACTACATTATCTGTACTCAGAGAGTTATCACTGTGTTATCTGTGGTGTTACATAGGACTGCAGGTCACATCTACTACATTATCTGTACTCAGAGAGTTATCACTGTGTTATCTGTGGTGTTACATAGGACTGCAGGTCACATCTATATATTATCTGTACTCAGAGAGTTATCACTGTGTTATCTGTGGTGTTACATAGGACTGCAGGTCACATCTATACATTATCTGTACTCATGGAGTTATCACTGTTATCTGTGGTGTTACATAGGACTGCAGGTCACATCTACTACATTATCTGTACTCAGAGAGTTATCACTGTTATCTGTGGTGTTACATAGGACTGCAGGTCACATCTATACATTATCTGTACTCAGAGAGTTATCACTGTGTTATCTGTGGTGTTACATAGGACTGCAGGTCACATCTATACATTATCTGTACTCAGAGAGTTATCACTGTTATCTGTGGTATTACATAGGACTGCAGGTCACATCTATACATTATCTGTACTCAGAGAGTTATCACTGTTATCTGTGGTGTTACATAGGACTGCAGGTAACATCTATACATTATCTGTACTCAGAGAGTTATCACTGTTATCTGTGGTGTTACATAGGACTGCAGGTCACATCTATACATTATCTGTACTCGGAGAGTTATCACTGTTATCTGTGGTGTTACATAGGACTGCAGGTCACATCTATACATTATCTGTACTCAGAGAGTTATCACTGTTATCTGTGGTGTTACATAGGACTGCAGGTCACATCTATACATTATCTGTACTCAGAGAGTTATCACTGTTATCTGTGGTGTTACATAGGACTGCAGGTCACATCTATACATTATCTGTACTCAGAGATATCACTGTGTTATCTGTGGTGTTACATAGGACTGCAGGTCACATCTATACATTATCTGTACTCAGAGAGTTATCACTGTTATCTGTGGTGTTACATAGGACTGCAGGTCACATCTATACATTATCTGTACTCAGAGAGTTATCACTGTGTTATCTGTGGTGTTACATAGGACTGCAGGTCACATCTATACATTATCTGTAATCAGAGAGTTATCACTGTGTTATCTGTGGTGTTACATAGGACTGCAGGTCACATCTATACATTATCTGTACTCAGAGAGTTATCACTGTTATCTGTGGTGTTACATAGGACTGCAGGTCACATCTATACATTATCTGTACTCAGAGTTATCACTGTTATCTGTGGTGTTACATAGGACTGCAGGTCACATCTATACATTATCTGTACTCAGAGAGTTATCACTGTTATCTGTGGTGTTACATAGGACTGCAGGTCACATCTATACATTATCTGTACTCAGAGAGTTATCACTGTAATCTGTGGTGTTACATAGGACTGCAGGTCACATCTATACATTATCTGTACTCAGAGAGTTATCACTGTTATCTGTGGTGTTACATAGGACTGCAGGTCACATCTATTCATTATCTGTACTCAGAGAGTTATCACTGTGTTATCTGTGATGTTACATAGGACTGCAGGACACATCTATACATTATCTGTACTCAGAGAGTTATCACTGTTATCTGTGGTGTTACATAGGACTGCAGGTCACATCTATACATTATCTGTACTCAGAGAGTTATCACTGTGTTATCTGTGGTGTTACATAGGACTGCAGGACACATCTATACATTATCTGTAGTCAGAGAGTTATCACTGTGTTATCTGTGGTGTTACATAGGACTGCAGGTCACATCTATACATTATCTGTACTCAGAGATATCACTGTGTTATCTGTGGTGTTACATAGGACTGCAGGTCACATCTATACATTATCTGTACTCAGAGAGTTATCACTGTTATCAGTGGTGTTACATAGGACTGCAGGTCACATCTATACATTATCTGTACTCAGAGAGTTATCACTGTTATCTGTGGTGTTACATAGGACTGCAGGTCACATCTATACATTATCTGTACTCAGAGAGTTATCACTGTGTTATCTGTGGTGTTACATAGGACTGCAGGTCACATCTACTACATTATCTGTACTCAGAGAGTTATCACTGTGTTATCTGTGGTGTTACATAGGACTGCAGGTCACATCTATACATTATCTGTACTCAGAGAGTTATCACTGTGTTATCTGTGGTGTTACATAGGACTGCAGGTCACATCTATACATTATCTGTACTCAGAGAGTTATCACTGTTATCTGTGGTGTTACATAGGACTGCAGGTCACATCTATACATTATCTGTACTCAGAGAGTTATCACTGTTATCTGTGGTGTTACATAGGACTGCGGGTCACATCTACTACATTATCTGAACTCAGAGAGTTATCACTGTTATCTGTGGTGTTACATAGGACTGCAGGTCACATCTATACATTATCTGTACTCAGTGAGTTATCACTGTGTTATCTGTGGTGTTACATAGGACTGCAGGTCACATCTATACATTATCTGTACTCAGAGAGTTATCACTGTGTTACCTGTGGTGTTACATAGGACTGCAGGTCACATCTATACATTATCTGTACTCAGAGAGTTATCACTGTTATCTGTGGTGTTACATAGGACTGCAGGTCACATCTATACATTATCTGTACTCAGAGAGTTATCACTGTTATCTGTGGTGTTACATAGGACTGCAGGTCACTTCTATTACATTATCTGTACTCAGAGAGTTATCACTGTTATCTGTGGTGTTACATAGGACTGCAGGTCACATCTACTACATTATCTGTACTCAGAGAGTTATCACTGTTATCTGTGGTGTTACATAGGACTGCAGGTCACATCTATACATTATCTGTACTCAGAGAGTTATCACTGTGTTATCTGTAGTGTTACATAGGACTGCAGGTCACATCTACTACATTATCTGTACTCAGAGAGTTATCACTATTTTATCTATGGTGTTACATAGGACTGCAGGTCACATCTATACATTATCTGTACTCAGAGAGTTATCACTGTTATCTGTGGTGTTACATAGGACTGCAGGTCACATCTATACATTATCTGTACTCAGAGAGATATCACTGTGTTATCTGTGGTGTTACATAGGACTGCAGGTCACATCTATACATTATCTGTACTCAGAGAGTTATCACTGTGCTATCTGTGGTGTTACATAGGACTGCAGGTCACATCTATACATTATCTGTACTCAGAGAGTTATCACTATTTTATCTATGGTGTTACATAGGACTGCAGGTCACATCTATACATTATCTGTACTCAGAGAGTTATCACTGTGTTATCTGTGGTGTTACATAGGACTGCAGGTCACATCTATACATTATCTGTACTCAGAGAGTTATCACTGTTATCTGTGGTGTTACATAGGACTGCAGGTCACATCTATACATTATCTGTACTCAGAGAGTTATCACTGTTATCTGTGGTGTTACATAGGACTGCAGGTCACATCTATACATTATCTGTACTCAGAGAGTTATCACTGTGTTATCTGTGGTGTTACATAGGACTGCAGGTCACATCTATACATTATCTGTACTCAGAGAGTTATCACTGTTATCTGTGGTGTTACATAGGACTGCAGGTCACATCTATACATTATCTGTACTCAGAGAGTTATCACTGTGTTATCTGTGGTGTTACATAGGACTGCAGGTGACATCTATACATTATCTGTACTCAGAGAGTTATCACTGTTATCTGTGGTGTTACATAGGACTGCAGGTCACATCTATACATTATCTGTACTCAGAGAGTTATCACTGTGTTATCTGTGGTGTTACATAGGACTGCAGGTCACATCTATACATTATCTGTACTCAGAGAGTTATCACTGTTATCTGTGGTGTTACATAGGACTGCAGGTCACATCTATACATCATCTGTACTCAGAGAGTTATCACTGTTATCTGTGGTGTTACATAGGACTGCAGGTCACATCTATACATTATCTGTACTCAGAGAGTTATCACTGTTATCTGTGGTGTTACATAGGACTGCAGGTCACATCTATACATTATCTGTGCTCAGAGAGTTATCACTGTGATATCTGTGGTGTTACATAGGACTGCAGGTCACATCTACTACATTATCTGTACTCAGAGAGTTATCACTGTGTTATCTGTGGTGTTACATAGGACTGCAGGTCACATCTATACATTATCTGTACTCAGAGAGTTATCACTGTTATCTGTGGTGTTACATAGGACTGCAGGACACATCTATACATTATCTGTACTCAGAGAGTTATCACTGTTATCTGTGTTGTTACATAGGACTGCGGGTCACATCTACTACATTATCTGTACTCAGAGAGTTATCACTGTTATCTGTGGTGTTACATAGGACTGCAGGTCACATCTATACATTATCTGTACTCAGAGAGTTATCACTGTGTTATCTGTGGTGTTACATAGGACTGCAGGTCACATCTACTACATTATCTGTACTGTGAGAGTTATCAGAGAGTTAAAGGAGCAGGGACGCCTATCAAAAAGTTGTGTCCCTGCTCCTGTACTGAGTGGCTGGGTCGGGTGGAGGCCATGATCCATACAGCATCACCGCAGGGATAAAACTAATCCCAAAAGATTCACAGAAAGGTTCAGCTTCTATGATGTGACATTATAGGTCTTATCTTCTCTCCTGTAATGAGCGATGATCCGGATGTAGATCCGGCGGGAGCCGTAGACGCCATCTTTATGTCACACATTGTAGCCAATTACATTTCACTGACACGGATCACAATTTGCCGATTCCCTGTAATGGTTTTTCACGCTATTTTGTCTTGGCTGCAATGACTTTTTCTCCGTGTATTTTGTCGCCGCGTTATTTATGACACAATGTTCCGTGTACAATGGCGAATCCGTCACCCGGAGACCCTCGGAAAAGTGCAGCCATTTCGGGGGGATCTAATGCACCAAACATTAAAGTCCCGGGTCAGATTATGCAGCCAATCGGGTCTTAACGCGTCTGAATGGCGTTAGAGCAGGGTCTCCTGTGGTGTCCCGGTACAGGACATGGTCCTATACCCTCTCTAAGTCCCCTCAGGAAGGGTCCCTGCAGTCCATAGGGCTCTCCTGCAGGGTTCCCCCCTTTGCTCACCTTCTATTGTCTCATATAAATGAATTGTATATATTGTGTATGCATTGTCCATATGTATAAAGTTTGCACAAATGTATGAAAGTGTTAGTCATGTGACCTCCTGTCATGTGATATACCCGGAGTTCCTTGGATACAGAACCTACAGGCTTAGCAACCAATGGGATTAGTCCAGCCCCCTAGTATATAAGGGGCTGTAGTCTCTCAACTCTCTCCTCTCTTATCTCCTGGACCTAAAGAAAACATAAAGTCCTGTATACTGCAAATTCATCTCATCCAGGCCAAAGCCTAAGGAACAGCAGCTTCTTCTAAAACGTATATACAGTGGTCCCTCAACATACAATGGTAATCCGTTCCAAACGCACCATCATTTGTTGAAACCATCGTATGTTGAGGGATCCGTGCAATGTAAAGTATAGGACAGTGGTCTACAACCTGCAGACCTCCAGATGTTGCAAAACTACAACACCCAGCATGCCCGGACAGCCAACGGCTGTCCGGGCATGCTGGGAGTTGTAGTTTTGCAACATCTGGAGTTCGGCAGGTTGAAGACCACTGGTAGAAGAAGTTGTACTCACCTGTCCCTGCCGCTCCGGACCGTCACCGCTGCCCTGGATGTCGCCGTCCATCGCTGTCGCCGCGTCCCCGGGGTGTCCCCGACGCTCCGGCAAGGCCTCTGCTTCCCCGGCATCCTCGCTCTCCGTCGCCGCCATCACATTGTTACGCACGCCGCTCCTATTGGATGACGGGACGGCGTGCGCAGCGACGTGATGATGACGATGGAGAGCGCCGACAATGCAAGGGATCCCGAAGAGGACGCGCCGGAGCCCCGAGGACAGGTAAGTGATCGTCAGCGGACCACACGGGGCACCGTAAACAGCTATCCGGTGGCAGCTGAAGCAGTTTATGCGATGGCCCCGACATACAAAAGCATCGTATGTTGAAATTATCGTATGTAGGGGCCATCGTAGGTCGGGGGGTCACTGTATTAGTAGCACAGTGGCCTGATTAAATATCTTCATAACTACAAGTCCAAGCAAGCCTGCGAGGTATCCTGTGTCCCGTTTTCCTCTGAAGGATCTGCATAATTGTAAAGACTGTTCCCTGCATAATTGTAAAGACTGTTCCCTGCATAATTGTAAAGGCTGTTCCCTGCATAATTGTAAAGACTGTTCCCTGCATAATTGTAAAGACTGTTCCCTGCATAATTGTAAAGACTGTTCCCTGCATAATTGTAAAGGCTGTTCCCTGCATAATTGTAAAGGCTGTTCCCTGCATAATTGTAAAGGCTGTTCCCTGCATAATTGTAAAGACTGTTCCCTGCATAATTGTAAAGGCTGTTCCCTGCATAATTGTAAAGACTGTTCCCTGCATAATTGTAAAGACTGTTCCCTGCATAATTGTAAAGACTGTTCCCTGCATAATTGTAAAGGCTGTTCCCTGCATAATTGTAAAGACTGTTCCCTGCATAATTGTAAAGACTGTTCCCTGCATAATTGTAAAGACTGTTCCCTGCATAATTGTAAAGACTGTTCCCTGCATAATTGTAAAGACTGTTCCCTGCATAACTGTAAAGACTGTTCCCTGCATAATTGTAAAGGCTGTTCCCTGCATAATTGTAAAGACTGTTCCCTGCATAATTGTAAAGGCTGTTCCCTGCATAATTGTAAAGACTGTTCCCTGCATAATTGTAAAGGCTGTTCCCTGCATAATTGTAAAGACTGTTCCCTGCATAATTGTAAAGACTGTTCCCTGCATAATTGTAAAGACTGTTCCCTATGCATTTCAAGTAAAAGTTCCAGTTTATTCAGGATCCCTGCTGTGGACATTCCTTTATTACAAACCGTTTTCAGGTTGGTTTACGGCGGTTACCATACCGGAATAACCACATACTGGCGTCACGAACACTAAGGTTAACAACATCTTTTCCCCAGGGTTAATACCTCCAGACCCTGCTACATACTGCAACGCCCCGACACCACATAGCTTTTGACGTCCTGCGAACCGGATAAGGGTGTGCGCCTTTAATAACTCAGCTACCCAGACCACTCGCAATGAAAAACGGGTGTATACCGTTATTACAAGTGCCATAGTCCTCCCCCTATGCAGGAATGTGTATAGAGAACTGTCCAGGATTGTTACAAGTCGCGACCGAAATTGCGCCCAAAAGAGTACAGGACATTGTTGCTGAAATTGTGCTTTGCCGGGGCGCTAGAAAATGTAAAGGGGAGGTGAAGAATATTGTATTGTGGCCATGTGTAAAATCAGGAACGAAGCCATGCTACGTGCTTCGCTGCAGCAAGTACCTGAAAGGGTTAAGGAAGAACCCGAGAAGAGCGCAAAAATGTCCCGCGCTCGTCTGCGTCCCACCCCTGGGTGTGGACATCGTGTAGCTGTTCCTATGCCGAAGTGGAACTGTTATCTTCTGCTTGTGTTTGCTGGGGAACAGGAAGTCAGGGCTGCACCGATGACTACCTTCCACCCGGCGGCCATTTTGTTGAAGCCTGATATAAAACAGAGCAAGCAGCCTGACCTCTACAGTCTGGAGATGGCAGAAAGGTGTGCAGAGATGGCAGAGCCCACCGCACATGTGAGAACAGCAAGACGGCGCCGGAACAGCGAAAAGTTTCTGCGGCTGCAGCGCAGCTTTTCCAAGACTTAGCTGACCGCTTTCAGCAGTTGTCCCTTGGGGCCGAGGAGGCCTGCAACCTGCCCCTGCTTTCAGAAGACGACGAGTGGCCATGCACCCTGAGAGGGGAATCACCACGGACTTCAGCGACAGCATCGCCGGTGAGACTGTCCCCTCACCACCGATCCTGGGGATCCTGGGCAGAGATAGCAACAGAGAAGTCGGATGTAAGTACGCTGGCCGAAGCCACTTTTTCTACTCCTTCTTGCTCCTCCAGCCCCGACAGGGAACCCCCAATGCAGAAGTCTGGTCCAGTTAGCACATGCCCACAGTCACCCCCTTCCTCAATGGGTGTTCGGCGACGAGCCAGCGCTTATCCAGTATATGTGGGATCATGTCCTTCCCCTGCCAGGGAAGTCCCATCTACCGGTCCCCGCAGCACAGGCTGAGAGAGCCCGCAGAGAGGCCGAAATAGCTGGCATCATAGAAAAATTGAATGTGCCCAGGCCTACTCCCCGAGAGGAGGTGAGGCCTAATCAACGGGCACCAACGTATGTGCCTAGGACTACTCCTGTCCCGGAGGTGGGGCCTAATCGGCAGGCACCGACGTGCCGCGGCCTACTCCACCTAAGGAGATGTGGCTGAACCAGCCTGTTGTACCAGTGGCCTCAGCCGCTGCCACTAATGTTGTGGTCAGTGTGAATCCGTCAATAACACAGTCCCAGCTCTCCAATGTAGCCTGGGACACTACTGTCAATCCCATAAGGGAAACCCAACCTCGTGCCCCTAGGTACATCTCGCAAAGTAGGAAGCACGCCGATAGGCGAGGTTGGGAAGAAAGAAGATCCCGTTTCTAAAGTCGTCATTTTTGCTCATTATAAACTGTGTGGTACACGAGTACCTTCTTATTGTTACAGGTTCTTCAGTTCTGCAACGGTTCGCGATAAAGTGCCTGGCCGGACTATGCCAAGGAGTTCGATTGTTTTGCAACGCAACCACCTTCGTAAGTTTGTGCCCGGCTCTGGCCGAGAGACTCCCTGTTGAGGAGATTCTATTAAGTTTTGTGCCCGGCTATAGCCGTGTTTCTAACCAAAGACTCCATAATGTAGGTGGTAGGTGGCCTAACATGCGCGTTATTGTAATAGTGATAATAGTAATATATTTTTGTGCACTCAAAATGTCAGGTAAAGGTAACCTGAGTATCTCAATTGTACTGCTGCTGGTATGTAGCTTTAGTGTCTCTAAACAAATAAAAGTTATGTTTACCAAAAATATAAAAATGTAAATGGTTTACTGTACAGAAGTATAAAATCCCTGTGCAGAAGTATAAAATTATATAAAGGTGTTATAGTGTTTCTACTTAGGTGCTGTCCCAGCTCCACTGGGAGAAACAATAAAAGCCACCTTCCCACTAACGCCAAATACCAGTTAGATATCAAGACTGACTTCATAAATGTACTTAAAATTCAGTACACCTAAAACTCAGTACATACAAAATCCAAGTAGTGTACATCTACAAAGTCTAGTGCACATAATTCACTAAATTCATATATCTATATCACCAGTACACAAGTCAATGTGTATTAGGGACTGTAACCTGTTCTATACCAGTCCATACCACTGTTATGCACAAAATGTCATGTACTAATGTGTTCTTTTTGTCTCCACGTGTTCAGGATGCTTTTGTGGCCAGAAAGTATTCACTACACACACTGATCTTTGTTATCCCATAGGAGACTATAACACTGCACACACTGATCATTGTTATGCCATAGGGGCTATAACACTGCTTTGCATTGATCAGTGTTATAAGTGGTCGATTGCTCAAGCCTGTATCTCAGGCTTGGAGTAATCAATCGCCGATCGGACACGACGGAGGCAGGTGAGGGGACTTCCGCTCGCGTGCTAGCTGATCGGAACATCGCGATTTTATCGCGATGGTCCTGATCAGCCTGACTGAGCTGCTGGGAAGCTTTCACTTTCATTTTAGACACGGCGATCAACTTTTATCGCCGCCTCTAAAGGGTTAATAGCACACGACACAACGATCTGTGCCGCACGCTACTAGCCCAGGGTCCCGGCTATCATTAGCCGCTAGGACCGACCCGGTATGATGTGGGGTCATGATGTGACCCCGTTTTATTTACCGGGACCGGGCGCCCTGCGTCCTTAAGAGGTTAAACATATATACCTACTGCTACCAAGCAGCATATGTTTTTCTTTTGCGGTAGATGCATATAACTCCATAGCGTGTAAGCTAACAAGCCAGCGGCATCAACATTTGTTCTTTTATTTTCTTTTACTCTATTAATGTTTAAAAAAAACTTATAGAAAACCGTATTAGTGTTTAATGGGTGGTCTGCATGGGCCCTGCAGACGCCACACATATAGCACCATTTTATCCATATATATCTACATTTTATTAATAAACACAATCAATATTCAAATATCTCTCTCAGTATCTATTTTTCCTCACACACAGAATCTAGCTTGAGAGTGGATGGACCTGCAGAATAATGATAAGGTGTCATTTTTCCGAAAAATTTACTGCGTAAAAATGGAATGATTTATTTTTTTCGTTTCGCCGTAGATTTCTGGGTAAAATGACTGATGTCATTACAAAGTAGGATTGGTGGCGCAAAAAATAAGCCATCATATGGATTTTTAGGTGCAAAATTGAAAGAATTAGGATTTTTTTAAGGTAAGGAGGAAAAAAACGAAAAAAAAAACCTGAGTCTTTAAGGGGTTAACACCAGAAAATCACTCTTCACAAGTCCATGGCTTTTACCCACTCTGGATAGTTACAGACAAAAGAAATAAGCGTATAACGATCAAGGTACAATATAAAAAATAATTTTTATTAGACATATGCTCAAGAACAGACATTTAAAAACACTTAAAAAGGGGGCACGGTAGCATGGTCAGGAGGACCGACTAAATGGGAGGCTAGCAGCTAGGTAGCCAAGGTAGATCAAATCTATGTATTTAACAATAACTACTTTCTAAATAAAGTGACATAAAGAAAAAGTGCAACATATATGCAAATCATAATGGTCACTATCCATACAGGGTAAAGTGGCACAATGCAAGGAGGAGAAAAGTGAGAAAGGTTAAATACACTGAACAAGCTGAATACAATTACTAACAGTGGAAGAAGGTATGAGCGTGTGCCTCCACCACACAACGTTTGGCTTATGGCTTCATCCAGGGTTTTTGTGGAAGTGATAAATTCAGCGAACCGCACCCTCCTGGAAGTGCACAGCAAAGAACTGACATAGCCAGCACAGACAACATGAGAATGGCGCAAAGTTAGTGATACAAAGTAATAGAAAGTGCTACAAGATGAGAATAGCACAAAATGATAGTGATACACAGTGATTCAGCGCGATATAGAGTGACACAAAATGATACAACCTGATATAAAGTGATCCAACACAATACAGAGTGATACAAAGTGATACACAGTGATAAAAAAATGATATAAAGTGATACAACCTGATATAAAGTGATCCAACACAATACAGAGTGATACAAAGTGATACAGAGTGATAGAAAGTGATATAAGATGAGAATAGCACAAAATTATAGTGACACACAGTGATACAGAGTGATACACAGTGATACACAGTGATACACAGTGATACAGAGTGATACAGAGTGATACAGAGTGATACACAGTGATACACAGTGATACACGGTGATACAGAGTGATACACGGTGATACAGAGTGATACAGAGTGATACACAGTGATACAGAGTGATACAGGGTGATACACGGCGATACAGAGTGATACACAGTGATACACAGTGATACACGGTGATACAGAGTGATACACGGTGATACAGAGTGATACAGGGTGATACACGGCGATACAGAGTGATACACAGTGATACACAGTGATACACGGTGATACAGAGTGATACACGGTGATACAGAGTGATACAGAGTGATACACAGTGATACACAGCGATACAGAGTGATACACAGCGATACAGAGTGATACACAGCAATACAGAGTGATACAGAGTGATACACGGCGATACAGAGTGATACAGAGTGATACACAGCGATACAGAGTGAAACACAGTGATACACAGCGATACAGAGTGAAACACAGTGATACAGAGTGATACACAGCGATACAGAGTGATACACGGTGATACACAGCGATACAGAGTGAAACACAGTGATACAGAGTGATACACAGTGATACAAGGTGATACAGAGTGATACACAGTGATACACAGTGATACACAGTGATACAGAGTGATACAAGGTGATACAGAGTGATACACAGTGATACAAGGTGATACAGAGTGATACACAGTGATACAGAGTGATACAGAGTGATACACAGTGATACACAGTGATACAGAGTGATACACAGTGATACAGAGTGATACACAGTGATACAGAGTGATACACAGTGATACAGGGTGATACACGGTGATACAGAGTGATACAGAGTGATACACAGTGATACAGAGTGATACAGAGTGATACACAGTGATACAGAGTGATACACAGTGATACAGAGTGATACAGAGTGATACACAGTGATACACAGTGATACAGAGTGATACACAGTGATACAGAGTGATACAGAGTGATACACAGTGATACAGAGTGATACACGGTGATACAGAGTGATACAGAGTGATACACAGTGATACAGAGTGATACACAGTGATACAGAGTGATACAGAGTGATACACGGTGATACAGAGTGATACAGAGTGATACACGGTGATACAGAGTGATACACAGTGATACAGAGTGATACACAGTGATACACAGTGATACAGAGTGATACACAGTGATACAGAGTGATACAGAGTGATACACAGTGATACAGAGTGATACACAGTGATACAGAGTGATACAGAGTGATACACAGTGATACACAGTGATACAGAGTGATACACAGTGATACAGAGTGATACAGAGTGATACACAGTGATACAGAGTGATACACGGTGATACAGAGTGATACAGAGTGATACACAGTGATACAGAGTGATACACAGTGATACAGAGTGATACACGGTGATACAGAGTGATACACGGTGATACAGAGTGATACAGAGTGATACACGGTGATACAGAGTGATACAGAGTGATACACAGTGATACACAGTGATACAGAGTGATACAGAGTGATACACAGTGATACAGAGTGATACACAGTGATACAGAGTGATACACGGTGATACAGAGTGATACACGGTGATACAGAGTGATACAGAGTGATACACAGTGATACACAGTGATACAGAGTGATACAGAGTGATACAGAGTGATACACAGTGATACAGAGTGATACACAGTGATACACAGTGATACAGAGTGATACACAGTGATACAGAGTGATACAGAGTGATACAGAGTGATACACAGTGATACAGAGTGATACACAGTGATACACAGTGATACAGAGTGATACACAGTGATACAGAGTGATACAGAGTGATACAGGGTGATACAGAGTGATACACAGTGATACACGGTGATACAGAGTGATACACAGTGATACAGAGTGATACACAGTGATACAGAGTGATACAGAGTGATACAGGGTGATACAGAGTGATACACAGTGATACACAGTGATACAGAGTGATACACAGTGATACACAGTGATACACAGTGATACACAGTGATACAGAGTGATACAGAGTGATACAGGGTGATACAGAGTGATACACAGTGATACACGGTGATACAGAGTGACACACAGTGATACAGAGTGATACACAGTGATACAGAGTGATACACAGCGATACAGAGTGATACACAGTGATACAGAGTGATAAAGAGTGATACACAGTGATACACAGTGATACAGAGTGATACAGAGTGATACACAGTGATACAGAGTGATACACAGTGATACAGAGTGATACACAGTGATACAGAGTGATACACAGTGATACAGAGTGATACAGAGTGATACACAGTGATACAGAGTGATACAGAGTGATACAGAGTGATACACAGTGATACAGAGTGATACACAGTGATACAGAGTGATACACAGTGATACAGAGTGATACACAGCGATACAGAGTGATACACAGCGATACACAGCGATACAGAGTGATACACAGCGATACAGAGTGATACACAGTGATACAGAGTGATACACAGTGATACACAGTGATACACAGCGATACAGAGTGATACACAGTGATACACAGCGATACAGAGTGATACAGAGTGATACAGATTGATACACAGTGATACAGAGTGATACACAGTGATACAGGGTGATACACGGTGATACACAGTGATACAGAGTGATACAGAGTGATACAGGGTGATACAGAGTGATACACAGTGATACAGAGTGATACACAGTGATACAGAGTGATACAGAGTGATACAGAGTGATACACAGCGATACAGAGTGATACACAGTGATACACAGTGATACAGAGTGATACACAGTGATACAGAGTGATACAGAGTGATACACAGTGATACAGAGTGATACACAGTGATACAGGGTGATACACGGTGATACAAGGTGATACAGAGTGATACAGAGTGATACAGGGTGATACAGAGTGATACACAGTGATACAGAGTGATACAGAGTGATACACAGTGATACAGAGTGATACACAGTGATAAACAGTGATACAGAGTGATACAGAGTGATACAGGGTGATACAGAGTGATACAGGGTGATACACAGTGATACAGAGTGATACACAGTGATACAGAGTGATACAGAGTGATACACAGTGATACACAGTGATACACAGTGATACAGAGTGATACAGAGTGATACACAGCGATACACAGCGATACAGAGCGATACAGAGTGATACAGAGTGATACAGGGTGATACAGGGTGATACAGAGTGATACAGAGTGATACAGAGTGATACACAGTGATACAGAGTGATACACAGTGATACAGAGTGATACAGAGTGATACAGGGTGATACAGAGTGATACAGAGTGATACAGAGTGATACACAGTGATACAGAGTGATACAGAGTGATACACAGTGATACAGAGTGATACAGAGTGATACAGAGTGATACACAGTGATACAGAGTGATACAGAGTGATACACAGTGATACAGAGTGATACAGAGTGATACAGAGTGATACACAGTGATACAGAGTGATACACAGTGATACAGAGTGATACACAGTGATACAGAGTGATACACAGTGATACAGAGTGATACAGAGTGATACACAGTGATACAGAGTGATACACAGTGATACAGAGTGATACACAGTGATACAGAGTGATACACAGTGATACAGAGTGATACACAGTGATACAGAGTGATACACAGTGATACAGAGTGATACACAGTGATACAGAGTGATACAGAGTGATACACAGTGATACACAGTGATACAGAGTGATACACAGTGATACAGAGTGATACACAGTGATACACAGTGATACACAGTGATACAGAGTGATACACAGTGATACACAGTGATACACAGCGATACAGAGTGATACACAGTGATACAGAGTGATACAGGGTGATACACAGTGATACACAGTGATACACAGTGATACAGAGTGATACAGAGTGATACACAGTGATACAGAGTGATACACAGTGATACAGAGTGATACAGAGTGATACACAGTGATACACAGTGATACAGAGTGATACAGAGTGATACACAGTGATACAGAGTGATACACAGTGATACAGAGTGATACACAGTGATACACAGTGATACACAGCGATACAGAGTGATACACAGTGATACACAGTGATACACAGTGATACACAGCGATACAGAGTGATACACAGTGATACACAGTGATACAGAGTGATACACAGTGATACACAGTGATACAGAGTGATACACAGTGATACAGAGTGATACACAGTGATACACAGTGATACACAGCGATACAGAGCGATACACAGTGATACACAGTGATACACAGCGATACAGAGTGATACACAGTGATACACAGTGATACAGAGTGATACAGAGTGATACACAGTCATACAGGGTGATACACAGTGATACAGAGTGATACAGAGTGATACAGGGTGATACAGAGTGATACACAGTGATACAGAGTGATACAGAGTGATACACAGTGATACACAGTGATACACAGTGATACACGGTGATACAGGGTGATACAGGGTGATACACAGTGATACAGACTGATACACAGTGATACACAGTGATACAGAGTGATACAGGGTGATACACAGTGATACACAGTGATACAGACTGATACACAGTGATACACGGTGATACAGAGTGATACACAGTGATACAGAGTGATACACAGTGATACAGAGTGATACAGAGTGATACACAGTGATACAGAGTGATACACAGTGATACAGAGTGATACACAGATATACAGAGTGATACACAGTGATACAGAGTGATACACAGTGATACAGAGTGATACACAGTGATACAGAGTGATACACAGTGATACAGAGTGATACACAGTGATACAGAGTGATACAGAGTGATACAGAGTGATACACAGTGATACAGAGTGATACACAGTGATACAGAGTGATACACAGCGATACAGAGTGATACACAGTGATACACAGTGATACAGAGTGATACACAGTGATACAGAGTGATACACAGTGATACAGAGTGATACAGAGTGATACACAGCGATACAGAGTGATACAGAGTGATACAGAGTGATACACAGCGATACAGAGTGATACACAGTGATACAGAGTGATACACAGTGATACAGAGTGATACACAGTGATACAGAGTGATACAGAGTGATACACAGCGATACACAGTGATACACAGCGATACAGAGTGATACAGAGTGATACACAGTGATACAGAGTGATACAGAGTGATACAGGGTGATACAGAGTGATACACAGTGATACACAGTGATACACAGTGATACAGAGTGATACAGAGCGATACACAGTGATACACAGCGATACAGAGTGATACACAGTGATACAGAGTGATACACAGTGATACAGAGTGATTCAGGGTGATACACGGCGATACAGAGTGATACACAGTGATACAGAGTGATACACAGTGATACAGAGTGATACACAGTGATACAGAGTGATACACAGTGATACAGAGTGATACACGGTGATACACAGTGATACACGGTGATACAGAGTGATACAGGGTGATACAGAGTGATACAGAGTGATACAGAGTGATACAGAGTGATACAGAGTGATACACGGTGATACAGAGTGATACAGGGTGATACAGAGTGATACACAGTGATACAGAGTGATACAGAGTGATACAGGGTGATACAGAGTGATACACAGTGATACAGAGTGATACACAGTGATACAGAGTGATACAGTGATACAGAGTGATACACAGTGATACAGAGTGATACAGAGTGATACACGGTGATACAGAGTGATACACAGTGATACAGAGTGATACACAGTGATACACAGTGATACACAGTGATACAGAGTGATACAGAGTGATACAGAGTGATACACAGTGATACAGAGCGATACACAGTGATACACAGTGATACAGAGTGATACACAGTGATACAGAGTGATACAGAGTGATACAGAGTGATACAGAGTGATACAGTGATACAGAGTGATACACAGTGATACAGAGTGATACACAGTGATACAGAGTGATACAGAGTGATACAGAGTGATACAAAGTGATACAGAGTGATACACAGTGATACAGAGTGATACACAGTGATACAGAGTGATACACAGTGATACAGAGTGATACAGAGTGATACAGTGATACAGAGTGATACAGAGTGATACAGAGTGATACAGGGTGATACAGAGTGATACAGAGTGATACAGAGTGATACACAGTGATACAGAGTGATACACAGTGATACAGAGTGATACACAGTGATACACAGTGATACACAGTGATACACGGTGATACAGAGTGATACAGAGTGATACAGTGTGATACAGGGTGATACAGGGTGATACAGAGTGATACACGGTGATACACAGTGATACAGAGTGATACACAGTGATACACAGTGATACAGAGTGATACAGAGTGATACAGAGTGATACCCAGTGATACACAGTGATACAGAGTGATACAGAGTGATACAAAGTGATACAGAGTGATACAAAGTGATACAGAGTGATACAGAGTGATACACAGTGATACAGAGTGATACACAGTGATACAGAGTGATACAAAGTGATACAGAGTGATACAGAGTGATACAAAGTGATACAGAGTGATACAGAGTGATACACAGTGATACAGAGTGATACACAGTGATACAGAGTGATACAAAGTGATACAGAGTGATACAGAGTGATACACAGTGATACACGGTGATACACAGTGATACAGGGTGATACACAGTGATACAGGGTGATACACGGTGATACAGAGTGATACAGAGTGATACACAGTGATACAGAGTGATACAAAGTGATACACAGTGATACACGGTGATACACAGTGATACAGGGTGATACACAGTGATACACAGTGATACAGAGTGATACACAGTGATACACGGTGATACACAGTGATACAGGGTGATACACAGTGATACAGGGTGATACACGGTGATACAGAGTGATACAGAGTGATACACAGTGATACAGAGTGATACAAAGTGATACACAGTGATACACGGTGATACACAGTGATACAGAGTGATACACAGTGATACAGAGTGATACAGAGTGATACACGGTGATACAGAGTGATACACAGTGATACACGGTGATACACAGTGATACCGAGTGATACAGAGTGATACAGAGTGATACACGGTGATACAGAGTGATACACGGTGATACAGAGTGATACACGGTGATACAGAGTGATACAGAGTGATACACGGTGATACAGAGTGATACAGAGTGATACACAGTGATACAGAGTGATACAGAGTGATACAGAGTGATACACAGTGATACACAGTGATACACAGTGATACAGAGTGATACAGAGTGATACAGAGTGATACACAGTGATACAGAGTGATACACAGTGATACACAGTGATACACAGTGATACAGAGTGATACACGGTGATACAGAGTGATACAGAGTGATACACAGTGATACAGAGTGATACAGAGTGATACACAGATATACACAGTGATACACAGTGATACACAGATATACAGAGTGATACACAGTGATACACAGTGATACACAGTGATACAAAGTGATAAAATGATACAAAGTGCACAATGAAATTGATTACACCTGACATTGAGTTTTTCTTGCTTTGCACTTTGCACTTTTTTTATGAATCTGCTCATTATTGTGACATAGAGGAGACACTTTAGTATTTATGGTTTTGGGATCATTTTTATTAGATTTGATGTTCTGTATAATCATTTTGGGTTGTTTTGATATTATTTGTGTGTGAAACAGATTATTATAATATTATAATCCCTGTATTAGGTGCATTTTTATATCAAGGACGTTCTGACGTACTAAGAGCGCGATCAAGCAGTTACACTGCGGAACGATTTGTTGCGCTCAGCCCGCTCCATGCAGCTCATGTCTCTCCCCTCCCCCTCCCTCCTGCTTTCACTGTATAGCACTTCGTATTTACGAATAAACCCGGATTTGAAAACCTCCATGCTGTGTCTTGTGGTGAGTGCAACATTACTTTTTCTATTACCTGTATGTACCTTGGGGCAGTGTTTCCCCAACAATGGTGCCTCCTGCTGTTGCAAAACTACAACTCCCAGCATGCCTGGACAGCCAACAGCTGAGAGTTGTAGTTTTTCACAATTGTCGTTGGTATGACGTATACGGCAGTGGTTTCCTAGCTGCGGACCTGCCACTGTTGCAAAACTACAACTCCCAGCATGCCCAAACAGCCAACGGCTGTCTGGGCATGCTGGGAGTTGTAGTTTTGCAACATCTCCTACTGTATGATTACAGTTGTAGTTTTGTCACAAAATTGCTTTGTGGCCCAAGTTGGCCCCACCCCCTTTGGGTCCCCCCTCACCCTCTTTCTATGTCAGCCATTGCCCTACTCACCGGCCAGAATCATCATGAATTGTAGCTAATGCTAATTATTTGCATAAAATGATCGAATATTTAATATGTAGATTAAATAGAGAAAGTGATCTGCAGATGGAGGCGATGAACCGTAAATATTCGACACATCAACGTCAATTTATAGGCAGAAAATCTTGGCAAAAACATCAATCACGGCAAATCGTAAACCTGGAGAATTGATGTCACCGTCAGCAGAACGGCTATTAACCCTTCAGGATTTTCTTAATTTCTTGGTTACAATGTGGCCAGATCTTCATTTACATTAAAATATCAGAGTACATCTGGGTGAATTTTGATTGTGAGCCCCAATGGGGACAGGACCAATGTGAGTGATGGTAAGCTCTGTACAGCGCTGCAGAAGATGTGGGTGCTATAAAAATTAAGGAAATTAAGATATATATATATATATATATATATATATATATATATATATATATATATATATATATATTATATATATAATTAATAATTATTATTATATATAATTGTATTACTAAAAATATATATGATTATTTATTATTATTATTATTATTATTATTACTAATATATATATCTATCTATCTATCTATCTATCTATCTATCTATATATATATATATATATATATATATACATACATACATACATACAGTGGGGCAAAAAAGTATTTAGTCAGCCCCTCAACTATGAGACAGAATGAGAAAAAATCCATAAAAACACATTGTCTGATTTATAAAGAATTTATTTCAAATTATGGTGGAACACAAGTATTTGGTCACCTACAAACAAGTAAGATTTCTGCCTCTCACAGACCTGTAACTTCTTCTTTAAGAGTCTCCTCTGTCCTCCACTCATTACCTGTATTAATGGCTCCTGTTTGAACTTGTTATCAGTATAAAAGACACCTGTCCACAACCTCAAACAGTCACACTCCAAACTACACTATGGCCAAGACCAAAGAGCTGTCAAAGGACACCAGAAACAAAGAAGTCAACTGTGGGAGCAATTATTAGAAAATGGAAGACATACAAGACCACTGATAATCTCCCTCGATCTGAGGCGCCACACAAGATCTCACCCCGTGTTGTCAAAATGATCACAAGAACGGTGAGCAAAAATCCCAGAACCACACGGGGGGACCTAGTGAATGATCTGCAGAGAGCTGGGCCCAAAGTAACAAAGGCTACCATCAGTAACACACTATGCCACCAGGGACTCAAATCATGCAGTGCCAGACGTGTCCTCCTGCTTAAGCCAGTACATGTCCGGGCCCGTCTGAAGTTTGTTAGAGAGCATTTGGATGATCCAGAAGAGGATTGGGAGAATGTTATATGGCCAGATGAAACCAAAGTAGAACTTTTTGGTAAAAACTCAACTCGTCGTGTTTGGAGGAGAAAGAATGCTGAGTTGCACCCAAAGAACATCATACCTACTGTGAAGCATGGGGGTTGAAACATCATGCTTTGGGGCTGTTTTTCTTCTAAGGGACCAGGACGACTGATCCGTGTAAAGGAAAGAATGAATGGGGCCATGTATCGTGAGTAGGAATGAGCAAAGCGAATCTGCCGAATCCGAATTTGTTATGAATTTCAGGAAAAATTTGCTTCGCAATGAATCCGAATGTCGCCGCGATTCATCCGCGTGAATCGCTTCATTAAACTCCATTTAGTGTGGTCCAGGCTCCTGGGCATCTAAAATGGCGGATCCACATGTGAAGACATGGGGCAAGGAACTCTGGGAAGGCGGGTAGGTGGGATGACCCTGAATCACATGCAGCATGCAGCCTATCAGCAGCCAGCCAGCCCTGTGATGTCACAGCCCTATAAAATCTTCAGCCATCTTGCGGCCAGTCACTTCAGTGTTTTATTTCAGATAGAGCAGATTGTGTTTTGCACAGGAAAACAGCTTCACAGCAGCGACTCACCACAAGCCAAAATCACTACAGAAAATCACTGACAGGGAAGGGAGAGAGAGAAGGTACACTTTTGGGTGTAATACACTGACTCTGTACTCCTGCAGTGGGGTGTACAGCAACTCTAAAGCTTATAGGGCCAGTTAGGCAGAGCAGTAACAGCCATTGTCACCTGCTATTAGTGCCTAATAATACTGTACTTGGCTCTACTACACAGCGACTCTGTACTGCTGCAGTTGGGTGTACAACAACTATAAAGCTAACCGTGGCCAGTTAGGGAGAGCACGAAAAGCCATAGTCACCTGATTACAGCGCCTAATACAGGTTGCGTAGTGGAGCTTATTGTCCTCTCATAAGTGTGACCTGTGCGTACAGTGGTGATGTACATTTTTTTTCCTTAAAAACTAATTTGGGTCTAGTCACTGTGAAAGGCCAGCCAAAGCTACACTATTGTTTCTGTAGTCTTATACAGTTTGTAGTGGAGCACATAGTAGTGCATATTCCACCATATGTACTCCTCATGCTGATGCCACCTCCAGGCTGTCTCATTCTGCTACCATATTTTCTCTTCATGCTGATGCCACCTCCAGGCTGTCTCATTCTGCCACCATATGTTCTCATGCTGTTGCCACCTCCAGACTGTCTCATTCTGCTTCCATATGTTCTCCTCATGCCGTTGCCACCTCCAGGCTGTCTCATTCTGCCACCATATGTTCTCCTCATGCATATGCCACCTCCAGGCTGTCTCAGTCATCCACCATATGGTCTCCTCATGCTGATGCCACTTCCAAGCTGTCTCATTCTGCCGCCCTATGTTCTCCTCATGCTGATGCCAACTCCAGGCTGTGTCATTCAGCCACTATATGGTCTCCTCATGCTGTCGCTGCCACCTCCACACTGTGTCATTCAGCCACTATATGGTCTCCTCAAACATTTGCAAAATTATGTTTTTTGTTTAAATTTCCCCACTAGTATTTTTTTTTTGGGTTGTCCCATATGTTTTATGGTAAAATGAGTGATGTCATTAAAAAGGCCAACGGCTGTCCGGGCATGCTGGGAATTGTAGTTTTGCAACATCTGTAGGGCCACAGTTTGAAGACCATGGCATTATGATTAGAGATGAGCGAACTTACAGTAAATTTGATTCGTCACAAACTTCTCGGCTCGGCAGTTGATAACTTTTCCTGCATAAATTAGTTCAGCTTTCAGGTACTCCCGTGGGCTGGAAAAGGTGGATACAGTCCTAGGAGACTCTTTCCTAGGACTGTATCCACCTTTTGCAGCCCACCGGAGCACCGGAAAGCTGAACTAATTTATGCTGGAAAAGTCAGCAACCGCCGAACCGAGAAGTTCGTGACGAATCGAATTTACTGTAAGTTCGCTCATCTCTAATTATGATGTAAAGGTTCTTGTGTATACTTTGTGCTAACCTGTTTTAGCTGATGTAGCAGGCACATGGGGTTTTCAGCCATGTTTTAGCAATATTCCATCATTGAAATGTAAATTTCCTAATGCTGCCTACGTTTCACATTAGTGTAATTTTTCTGTGGGTCAGCCTGGTGATCACATGACCCAGCTACAGCTATGAAACGCACAGGTGTAGCTTTCTTCTGTGCACCCTGTCTTCGAACTGACAGTCCACTATAGTCTGCAAATATAAAAAAGATTTAAACTAGTGAATTTCTACACATCACACCAGGACAGCGCGTCCAATATTACACATTGGGCTTTCTGTACTATGGTTTATTTATTTATTTATTTATTTTTTTTTAATTATAATTCACTCTTCCATCAGATCAGATCCGTCAGATTTTATTTTTTTTGACACTTTTTTTTAAAGGGTGAAAATTTTTTGGAAATTACTTCAATTGTGAAAAACAATGAAAACCATGCCCACATTTTGAGATTTTATAAATATAAATAAATAAATAATGGAATGTTTGGCGCATGGCGCAAATGTATCTTTTCTATAAAAAAAAAATAGTTAATAAGGGGCATTGTGTATCCTATAGAATTCCTTTACAACATTAAATAGGCGCTGTCATTGAAACAAATTTTTGCTATTGCACTCCTTATGGTAAATGAAAACTCTTTCCAATGTACTTTGTTTAAAAAAAAATTAAAAATGAAGTTTTCTATGTTTTATTTGTGTTTAGAAAAGCTGCCACTAGGTGTCTCCCTACTTGTTCAAAGCACATTTCCCCCCCATCTCTTGCACAGACTTTGGACTCCTGCTAGCCTGGCAGAAGTCCAAAATCAGGAAATGCAGTCTGGAGTGCTGAGGGGGAGGGTATGTGCAGCCTTAGCCAATCACAGCTCATCTCACACTGAACTGCTCTGGGCTGTGTATAGCAGAGCAAGGGAGGAAGTTCTCCCCTGTATGGCTTCAAATGATGTCACGCCTGCTGGGGAACGCCCCTTCTGACTGAGACTGATCAGAAAATACAGAGAAATATCAAGGTAGAAAATAAAAAATAATAAAAACAAAGGATGAGGGTGGTTTATCATGATGGGGGCAGTGACCGGGGAGGATTATGACATTAAACAACATCATGACAGGTTCTCTTTAATGTAAATCTTTATCCTGGAACCGGAATTGTACTTGATACATTTGTATCTTTCTCTTTAGACTTTGTCACCAGGATTGTATCAAAAACCTGAAATAATGGTTTTGGCCTTTCAGTCAAATGACGGATTGAAACAAAAATATATTTTGGTAAAGTTGGACAAAGAAATTTCCTCCAAAGGGTTTGTATGTACTTTTTTTTTTTTTCATATATTAAAGGGGTTATCCACCATAAGGTGATTTTAGTACATACCTGCCAGGCTATCTTTTTGTGAACTGGGGATTTCCTGTTGGAGTTTGGTCTCTTAAAGGGGTACTCCCGTGGAAAACTTTTTATTTTTTATTTTTAAATCAACTGGTGCCAGAAAGTTAAACAGATTTGTAAATCACTTCTGTTAAAAAAATCTTAATCCTTCCAGTACTTTTTAGGGGCTATATACTAAAGAGAAATCCAAAAAAGAAATGCATTTCCTCTGATATCATGACCACAGTGCTCTCTGCTGACCTCTGCTGACCTCTGCTGTCTATTTTAGGAACTGTCCAGAGCAGCATATGTTTGCGATGGGGATTTTCTCCTGCTCTGGACAGTTCCTAAAATGGACAGCAGAGGTCAGCAGAGAGCACTGTGGTCATGATATCAGAGGTAATTCATTTATTTTTTGGATTTCTCTTTATTATATAGCCCCTTAAAAGTACTGGAAGGATTAAGATTTTTTTTTAATAGAAGTGATTTACAAATCTGTTTAACTTTCTGGCACCAGTTGATTTAAAAAAAAAAAAAAAGTTTTCCACGGGAGTACCCCTTTAAACTACACATCCCATAGTTCCATGTTTGTAAGTGTGAAATTACAATCCTCCCTCCCAAACATCAGCCACCCCACCCATTGCAGCACAAATAAGCTCAAAAGACCAGTGTTTACTAATCAGGGTGCCTACAGCTGTTGCAAAATGATCTCTCTCCCACCCAGCGGTCGCTCCATCCATTGAAGCAGGACTAGCTCCCTTTGCACACCTGACTAGTGATGTCAGAGCTCGACGCACTGCAACCTGGGAAATCCCGAGACCTGTGTAATTTTGTACGCTTTAAAAAAAATATATATATTGGGGCGATAAACATAGAATAACTGCGAGCAAACCGTCACACACAGGTACAGACACTATATTATGAACTACACTAACTTTACACCCCCTGTAGCATAGTCAAATAAAAAAAATATCACGGAATACCCCTTTAAAGATAGACACTTATATAGATATTTCTATATTATCTTACTTATTTATTAATTTTAAAACATATTTAAATCTCTATATTCCTTCTGTGGAGAAGACAAATATTTACTTACTGCTTAAAATAACATTAGATCCTCATTTCTTTATTTATTATCTTTTTTTTTACTTATTTTGTTTTATTTTTATTTGATGATTTTATTATTAATATAATAATAATAACAATAATAAGTTATTATTAATAATATTATTGATATTATTATTTTAATATTTATATTTTTTCTTCTTTCCCCCAGATATATTTAAAAATTGACTTTTATAAATAATCAAGCATATTCTCAATTGTCATATTATTATTTATGAATTTTACACCTACAACATAATAGCATTCATAATATCTGTTCATCTTATTTCTTTTATAATTTTGGTAATTTACGGTTTATTGTGAAATAAACATATATATAATTTTTCTAACTGAGAAAACTTTATATTTATATTTTTTATGTTTCCCCCACCCCCCCCCCCCCCATTCCACACACATCTATGGTTGAGATTTATATAGAAATTTATATTTTTATTATTTATGTCTACATTTGTGTTATTTGTGTATTTCAATTTTACTTAAACTTTACTTATAATTTATGGTATATTTTAATCATTATACAGTATATAGAGAGAGAATTTTTCTTTGAGAAAACTTTACATTTATATTTTTATGTCCGTCCCCCCCGTCCCCCCCAACATCTTTTATTGAGATTTATAAAGGAATTTATATTTTTATGATTCATTATGTTAATGTTTATTTAAATGGCAATAAAAACAAACTAACTATATGGATAAAAAAGAAACGTGATTTAAATAAGTGTGAAGGAGCAGTAAAAAAGGTTGGGGCGCTCTCTCGTGGATGATGGGGGCGTGGTGAAATTGTCAAGAACCACTGCACTCTGGGTGGTGTGATGTCCCGCCGAGGTTATCAACAGGGACAGCACCTCACCTGGCGAGTGGAAAGTGGAAAGTAATAGCGGCAGTTGTGCTGCTCAAGACCCCTTTCCGTAACCGCGAGGGGGTACGGAAATATTACAACCAGGAAAAGGAGAGTAGAAAATGGGGATACTAGACGAGCGCTACTGCTATAATTAAAGGATGCGGAGCGCCAATAAAGCACAGGACAGTTTATTATGGTTTAGAACAAAAGGACAACGTGTTTCGGCACCAGCATGTGCCTTCTTCAGGTCCATAAAATAAATGATTTCGGCATCCTGAAGCCTATGGTGTGATGTGGTTGACGCCACCACAGCACACCATAGGCTTCAGGAAGCCGAAATCATTTATTTTATGGACCTGAAGAAGGCACATGCTGGTGCCGAAACGCATTGTCCGTTTGTTCTAAACCATAATAAACTGTCCTGTGCTTTATTGTCGTTCCGCATCCTTTTATTCTAGCAGTAGCGCTCGTCTAGTATCCCATTTTCTACTCTCCTTTTCCTGGTTGTGATTTAAATAAGATGGCTGCTCATCCAATGCACAAGAATTAATCCACTATGGCATATATAGAAGAGTCCAACTCGGGAGACCCCACTAGTAACACCTATTTAGGGGGAAACAAAGCTACCTTTTCTTCTATATCAGTATTTCCCCTCCAGGGTGCCTCCAGCTGTGGCAAAACTATAACTCTCTGCATGCAAAAGCTTAAGACACCATGATGGTAAAACACTGATCTATGATGTCCTTTCTGTAAGGGGGTCTCGGTTCTACCACCACTGTATAATATATCTGTTCTGTATTACATTGTATTCTGTATAAGTGTTATATGTGGATAAATTCTACAGACAGTGAACGTTCCGTCATATGACACCTCCGAAGCTTTCAGTGACATCTCCCGGAGAGGATTCTGGCGCCATGATGTAAGTGGTTGCACAATGTTATCAGCTGTGAGGTATAGATGTCCCCTAAATGTAAGACAGATGGAGACTAGTGAGATGTTCTGCATCCAGGCCCATCGCTACAGGACAGACAAACCAAGCAATTGCTTGGGGCCCCGAGCAGCGCTGGTTCTTGTTGTCCCGGGCCGTCCTCCTGCCCCCTATCCCGGTTCGGCAGCTCGCCCTGTTGGCTGGCCAAGCCAGCAGTGAGATAGCCTGGAGCGGGAGGCAGAGACTAAAGCCGCTCGGCCTCCGCCTCCTATTTTTGTGCCCGGCTCACCTGTAGTTGCCGGGAACTCAGGATGTCCCCACCCCAGTTAAGTGCTGTACAGATACGTTCATCGGCCTCGTATTGATGTTCGCTCTCGTCACGCTCCCAGAATTCAAGAGCCAGCCCTAGGTATTCTGAGAGCGTGGCGTGCGCGAACATCATTACCGCGCGTTACATGTAGCTGTGCAAGCCCTTATGTGGGGACTGGGGAAGGTTCTGCCATGAATTCCCGGCAACTGCAGTAGCAGAGGTACCAGCCAGGGGGGTCTAAGCTACGGGTACTACCTGCCTACTGGGGGGAGGGGGTTAATCTGGGGGTACTACGTGCCTACTGGGAGGGGGTTAATCTGGGGGTACTACCTGCCTACTGAAGGAAGGGGGTTAATCTGGGGGTACTACATTCCTAATGGGGTGAGGGGTTAATCTGGGGGTACTACCTTCCTACTTGGGGGGACTGGGGGGACTTCTTCCCTACTGGGGGGGTAATCTGGGGGTACTACCTCCATGTATTTTTTGCTTGGGGCCCCCAAATTCCTTCAAACAGCCCTATCTGCATCCGAACAATCTGGAACCCAAAGGAACAAGCAACGTCCGGACCGTGTCAGATCCAGTATCAGGATGGTTGGTGGAGACAAAAGAGTCATGATATGTGGCTGTAAATGTGGAAACCCGTATATGGAAACCTAAGAACACCTCAGTCCAGGTAGATGGGACCTTCTTAGAAGACCAACCTTGAGGAACTTCTGTTGACCTTGAAGTCTCCTCTGAATGATGAACGGACAGAAGCCTTGTTTGGTTCCATTCTTTATTCCATCACCGCAGTCCCAACAGACACGGATGTTTCCATTACTGTTTTAGGGATGGCAATGTGGAGCTCAACTTATCCAAAAATATCATCCAGATCATGGCAGCTATTTCCCCAAGCCATAGAAAAAAGCCAGACACTAGGTGTGGGACAAATCATGTCGGTAGGTAATGCCATAAAGGGAAGGAGCTAACATAGCATTTGTTTCTTCATCCTTCTTCCTCGTGGGTGTGGCTTTACTTCTCCACAGGAAATGTAAGGAATGAGCAAGAGACAAAGAAGGCACATGTTTCTTCAGTAGGTGTAGCTTGGAGCCAAACCACATGTCCAACAAGATTACACTGTAGAAGCAGTACAAGGATCTCGGGCAGGACCTTCCCGATCAGCATCAGAGGCTCTATGGGCTGGAAGTGAGTTAAGCTTGGAGCCGAACCACAAGTCTATCAAGACTTCAATGAAGAACAGGAACAAGGACCTCATGGGTGGTAGGTGAACCTTGGAGTCAAACCATGTGTTGTTACGCCGAGCGCTCCGGGTCCCTGCTCCTCCCCGGAGCGCTCACAGCGTTCTCCTGTTCGCAGCGCCCCGGTCAGACCCGCTGACCGGGTGCGCTGCGATAATGTCCCCAGCCGGGATGCGATTCGCGATGCGGGACGCGCCCGCTCGCGATGCGCATCCCGACCCGCTTACCAGACTCGTTCCCCGTCTGTGCTGTCCCGGCGCACGCGGCCCCGCTCCCTAGGGCGCGCGCGCGCCGGGTCTTTGCGATTTAAAGGGCCGGTGCGCCACTGATTGGCGCACGGGTTTTAATTAGTGTCTTCACCTGTGCACTTCCCTATAATACCTCACTTCCCCTGCGCTTCCTTGCCGGATCTTGTTGCCATTGTGCCAGTGAAAGCGTTTCCTTGTGTGTTCCTAGCTTGTGTTCCAGACCTCTTGCTGTTGCCCCTGACTACGATCCTTGCTGCCTGCCCTGACCTTCTGCTACGTCCGACCCTGCTCTTGTCTAATCCCTTGTACCGCACCTATCTCAGCAGTCAGAGAGGTTGAGCCGTTGCCGGTGGATACGACCTGGTTGATACCGCCGCTGCAAGTCCATCCCGCTTTGCAGCGGGCTCTGGCAAAAACCAGTAGCGACTTAGAACCGGTCTTGACACGGTCCAGGCCAATCCCTCTCTGACAGAGAGGATCCACCTCCAGCCTGCCGAATCCTGACACATGTCCACAAGACTACAATGTAGAAGCAGCACAAGGACTTCATGGGTGGTATGGGTGGTACCTTAACTATCATCAAGGGAGGCTCTGTAAACTGGCTGTAAGTAAAGCTTAATGCCAAACCACGTCTACCAAACTGCAATGTAGAGCCAGCACAATGACTTCATGGGCCGTACCTTCTGATTAGCAGGGGAGGCTGTATGGGCCTGCAGTAGGTGAAGCTTGGAGCCAAATCACATGTGCACCAAGACTACAATGTAGAACCAGCACAAGGACATCATGGGTGGTACCTTATCAATCAGCAGGGGAGGCTGGGTCTAAGTCAGCTGTCTAAAGTGAATACAAATACGTCACAGAAGCCTGATGGGATACACCCAAAATTATTACAAGAGCTTAGTGGTGAACTAGCAAAACAGATTTATTTACCCAATCACTGGTAACAGGAGTCGTCCCAGGAGATTGGAAATTAGCAAATGTTGTGCCCATGTACAAAAACGGTAGCAGGGAAGAATCAGGCGTCTATAGGCCAGTAAGTCTGACATCAAATAGTGGGGAAAGGAATGGAAACCCTACTGAAGGATACGCTTTGTTATGAGCAGCACTCCAGCCATTCATGGATGCACCCACATGCGTGTCCCGGGCATTGCTATGGGCAATGCTCTGGCCATTCAGACCGGCGGTGAGTGCACCCCATCTTATGCCTGCGGCGGCTCCAAGACTCACTGTGCAGGACGCGCCTGCATACGAGTCCCAGGCATCTCCTTACCCCACATTGTACCTGGTCCCTCTCTCTCTGCACATCGCTGGCGCGCACCTCCCCTTTCCTTATGGCATGCGCACGCCACTGGCCAGTGCGCTCTTAATTGGTCAGCTGCAGGGCGGAACTTATTTATGTCCAGGACCTCCCTATCTTGGTGCCGGATCTTCGTGCCTTGTGCCAAGAGAAAGCGTTCCTCAGTGTTTGCCAACTAGTGTTCCTGAACTCCAGCTCGTGACCTGACTTTGTTCCTTTGCCACCTGCCTCCTGACCTAGTGCCTGTGACCCAACTATGCTTCCTAGCTTCCTGCCCTTCTAGCCTGTGCTTCGTCTGACTATGTCTTACTGTCTGTGCTGAGTTACATCTGGGCAACCTGTGTGGACGGATCATGCCAGGGGTAGTGACCTGGGTGCCGCCTGCCGCAGCAAGTCTATCCTGCTTTGCGTCGGGCTCTGGAGAAAACTAGCAGCATCTTAGATTCCGCTCCCTGGTACGGTTCAGTCATTGTCCACACAGGCCAGCGGATCCACTACCCAGCCTCTTACAGGATTGTTGAACATTTAAAATCCCATGCACTGCAAGATGAAAAACAACATGGGTTTACTGCAGGGAGGTCTCATCTTATAGATTTACTTGATTGGCTCACTAAAATAATAAACGGATGAGGAGCAGTAGACATCACTTATCTAGATGTTAGTAAGATGGTGGAGGGGCAGTAGACATCACTTACATAGATGTTAGTAAGATGGTGGAGGAGCAGTAGACATCACTTATATAGATGTTAGTAAGATGGCGGAGGGGCAGTAGACATCACTTATATAGATATTAGTAAGATGTCGGAGGAGCAGTAGACATAACTTATATAGATGTTAGTAAGATGGTGGAGGAGCAGTAAACATCACTTAGATGTTAGTAAGAGGGTGGAGGAGCAGTAGACATCACTTATGTAGATGTTAGTAAGATGGCGGAGGAGCAGTAGATATCACTTATCTAGATTTTAGTAAGATGGCGGAGGAGCAGTAGACATCACTTATATAGATGTTAGTAAGATGGTGGAGGAGCAGTAGACATCACTTATATAGATTTTAGTAAGATGGCTGAGGAGCAGTAGATATCACTTATATAGATGTTAGTAAGATGGCAGAGAAGCAGTAGATATCACTTATATAGATGTTAGTAAGATGGTGGGGGAGCAGTAGACATCACTTATATAGATAATAAGATGGCAGAGAAGCAGTAGATATCACTTATATAGATGTTAGTAAGATGGTGGGGGAGCAGTAGACATCACTTATATAGATGTTAGTAACATGGCAGAGAAGCAGTAGATATTACTTATATAGATGTTAGTAAGATGGTGGGGGAGCAGTAGACATCACTTTTATAGATGTTAGTAAGATGGCAGAGAAGCAGTAGATATCACTTATATAGATGTTAGTAAGATGGTGGGGGAGCAGTAGACATCACTTATATAGATGTTAGTAAGATGGTGGAGGAGCAGTAAACATCACTTAGATATATGTTAGTAAGAGGGTGGAGGAGCAGTAGACATCACTTATGTAGATGTTAGTAAGATGGCGGAGGGGCAGTAGACATCACTTATATAGATGTTAGTAAGATGGCTGAGGTGCAGCGGACATCACTTATATAGATGTTAGTAAGATGGCAGAGAAGCAGTAGATATCACTTATATAGATGTTAGTAAGATGGCGGAGGGGCAGTAGACAGCACTTATATAGATGTTAGTAAGATGGCAGAGGAGCAATAGACATTACTTATATAGATGTTAGTAAGATGGTGGAGGAGCAGTAAACATCACTTATATAGATGGTAGTAAGATGGCGGAGCAGCAGTAGACATCACTTATCTAGATTTTAGTAAGATGGCGGAGGAGCAGTAGACATCCCTTATATAGATTTTAGTAAGATGGTGGAGGGGCAGTAGACATCACATATAGATTTTAGTAAGATGGCTGAGGAGCAGTAGACATCACTTATATAGATTTTAGTAAGATGGTGGAGGAGCAGTAGATATCACTTCTATAGATGTTAGTAAGATGGCAGAGAAGCAGTAGATATCACTTATATAGATGTTAGTAAGATGGTGGAGGAGCAGTAGACATCACTTATATAGATTTTAGTAAGATGGCGGAGGAGCAGTAGATATCCCTTATATAGATGTTAGTAAGATGGCAGAGAAGCAGTAGATATCACTTATATAGATGTTAGTAAGATGGTGGGGGAGCAGTAGACATCACTTATATAAATGTTAGTAAGATGGTGGAGGAGCAGTAGACATCACTTATATAGATTTTAGTAAGATGGCGGAGGAGCAGTAGACATCACTTATATAGATGTTAGTAACATGGCAGAGAAGCAGTAGATATCACTTATATAGATGTTAGTAAGATGGTGGGGGAGAAGTAGACATCACTTATATAGATGTTAGTAAGATGGTGGGGGAGCAGTAGACATCACTTATATAGATGTTAGTAAGATGGCAGAGAAGCAGTAGATATCACTTATATAGATGTTAGTAAGATGGCAGAGAAGCAGTAGACATCACTTATATTGATGTTAGTAAGATGGCAGAGGAGCAATAGACATTACTTATATAGATGTTAGTAAAATGGCAGAGGAGCAATAGACATTACTTATATAGATGTTAGTAAGATGGTGGAGGAGCAGTAGACATCACGAATATAGATGTTAGTAAGATGGCGGAGGGGCAGTAGACATCACTTATATAGATGTTAGTAAGATGATGGAGAAGCAGTAGACATCACTTATATTGATGTTAGTAAGATGGTGGAGGAGCAGTAGACATCACTTATATAGATGTTAGTAAGATGGCAGAGGCGCAGCGGATATCACTTATATAGATGTTAGTAAGATGGCAGAGAAGCATTAGATATCACTTATATAGATGTTAGTAAGATGGTGGAGGAGCAGTAGACATCACTTACATTGATGTTAGTAAGATGATGGAGGAGCAGTAGACATCACTTATATTGATGTTAGTAAGATGGTGGAGGAGCAGTAGACATCACTTATATAGATGTTAGTAAGATGGTGGAGGAGCAGTAGACATCACTTATATAGATTTTAGTAAGATGGCAGAGGCGCAGCGGATATCACTTATATAGATGTTAGTAAGATGGCAGAGAAGCATTAGATATCACTTATATAGATGTTAGTAAGATGGTGGCGGAGCAGTAGACATCACTTATATTGATGTTAGTAAGATGGCGGAGGGGCAGTAGACATCGCTTATATAGATTTTAGTAAGATGGCAGAGGAGCAATAGACATTACTTATATAGATGTTAGTAAGATGGCAGAGGAGCAATAGACATAACTTATATAGATGTTAGTAAGATGGTGGGGGAGCAGTAGACATCACTTATATAGATGTTAGTAAGATGGTGGAGGAGCAGTAGACATCACTTATATAGATTTTAGTAATATGGCGGAGGAGCAGTAGACATCACTTATATAGATGTTAGTAACATGGCAGGGAAGCAGTAGATATCACTTATATAGATGTTAGTAAGATGGTGGGGGAGCAGTAGACATCACTTATATAGATGTTAGTAAGATGGTGGAGGAGCAGAAAACATCACTTAGATATATGTTAGTAAGAGGGTGGAGGAGCAGTAGACATCACTTATGTAGATGTTAGTAAGATGGTGGAGGGGCAGTAGACATCACTTATATAGATGTTAGTAAGATGGTGGAGGAGCAGTAGACATCACTTATATAGATTTTAGTAAGATGGCGGAGGAGCAGTAGACATCACTTATATAGATGTTAGTAAGATGGCAGAGAAGCAGTAGATATCACTTATATAGATGTTAGTAAGATGGTGGGGGAGCAGTAGACATCACTTATATAGATGTTAGTAAGATGGTGGAGGAGCAGTAAACATCACTTAGATATATGTTAGTAAGAGGGTGGAGGAGCAGTAGACATCACTTATGTAGATGTTAGTAAGATGGCGGAGGGGCAGTATACATCACTTATATAGATGTTAGTAAGATGGCAGAGAAGCAGTAGATATCACTTATATAGATGTTAGTAAGATGGCGGAGGGGCAGTAGACAGCACTTATATAGATGTTAGTAAGATGGCAGAGGAGCAATAGACATTACTTATATAGATGTTAGTAAGATGGTGGAGGAGCAGTAAACATCACTTATATAGATGGTAGTAAGATGGTGGAGGTGCAGTAAACATCACTTATACAGATTTTAGCAAGATGGCGGAGCAGCAGTAGACATCACTTATCTAGATTTTAGTAAGATGGCGGAGGAGCAGCAGACATCACTTATATAGATTTTAGTAAGATGGTGGAGGGGCAGTAGACATCACTTATATAGATTTTAGTAAGATGGCTGAGGAGCAGTAGACATCACTTATATAGATGTTAGTAAGATGGTGGAGGAGCAGTAGACATCACTTATATAGATTTTAGTAAGATGGTGGAGGAGCAGTAGATATCACTTATATAGATGTTAGTAAGATGGTGGGGGAGCAGTAGACATCACTTATATAGATGTTAGTAAGATGGCAGAGAAACAGTAGATAGCACTTATATAGATGTTAGTAAGATGGCAGAGAAGCAGTAGATATCACTTATATAGATGTTAGCAAGATGGTGGGGGAGCAGTAGACATCACTTATATAGATGTTAGTAAGATGGTGGAGGAGCAGTAGACATCACTTATATAGATTTTAGTAAGATGGCGGAGGAGCAGTACACATCACTTATATTGATGTTAGTAAGATGGTGGAGGAGCAGTAGACATCACTTATATAGATGTTAGTAAGATGGTGGAGGAGCAGTAGACATCACTTATATAGATTTTAGTAAGATGGCAGAGGCGCAGCGGATATCACTTATATAGATGTTAGTAAGATGGCAGAGAAGCATTAGATATCACTTATATAGATGTTAGTAAGATGGTGGCGGAGCAGTAGACATCACTTATATTGATGTTAGTAAGATGGCGGAGGGGCAGTAGACATCGCTTATATAGATTTTAGTAAGATGGCAGAGGAGCAATAGACATTACTTATATAGATGTTAGTAAGATGGCAGAGGAGCAATAGACATACCTTATATAGATGTTAGTAAGATGGTGGGGGAGCAGTAGACATCACTTATATAGATGTTAGTAAGATGGTGGAGGAGCAGTAGACATCACTTATATAGATTTTAGTAATATGGCGGAGGAGCAGTAGACATCACTTATATAGATGTTAGTAACATGGCAGGGAAGCAGTAGATATCACTTATATAGATGTTAGTAAGATGGTGGGGGAGCAGTAGACATCACTTATATAGATGTTAGTAAGATGGTGGAGGAGCAGAAAACATCACTTAGATATATGTTAGTAAGAGGGTGGAGGAGCAGTAGACATCACTTATGTAGATGTTAGTAAGATGGTGGAGGGGCAGTAGACATCACTTATATAGATGTTAGTAAGATGGTGGAGGAGCAGTAGACATCACTTATATAGATTTTAGTAAGATGGCGGAGGAGCAGTAGACATCACTTATATAGATGTTAGTAAGATGGCAGAGAAGCAGTAGATATCACTTATATAGATGTTAGTAAGATGGTGGGGGAGCAGTAGACATCACTTATATAGATGTTAGTAAGATGGTGGAGGAGCAGTAAACATCACTTAGATATATGTTAGTAAGAGGGTGGAGGAGCAGTAGACATCACTTATGTAGATGTTATTAAGATGGCGGAGGGGCAGTAGACATCACTTATATAGATGTTAGTAAGATGGCAGAGAAGCAGTAGATATCACTTATATAGATGTTAGTAAGATGGCGGAGGGGCAGTAGACAGCACTTATATAGATGTTAGTAAGATTGCAGAGGAGCAATAGACATTACTTATATAGATGTTAGTAAGATGGTGGAGGAGCAGTAAACATCACTTATATAGATGGTAGTAAGATGGTGGAGGTGCAGTAAACATCACTTATACAGATTTTAGCAAGATGGCGGAGCAGCAGTAGACATCACTTATCTAGATTTTAGTAAGATGGCGGAGGAGCAGCAGACATCACTTATATAGATTTTAGTAAGATGGTGGAGGGGCAGTAGACATCACTTATATAGATTTTAGTAAGATGGCTGAGGAGCAGTAGACATCACTTATATAGATGTTAGTAAGATGGTGGAGGAGCAGTAGACATCACTTATATAGATTTTAGTAAGATGGCGGAGGAGCAGTAGATATCACTTATATAGATGTTAGTAAGATGGTGGGGGAGCAGTAGACATCACTTATATAGATGTTAGTAAGATGGCAGAGAAACAGTAGATAGCACTTATATAGATGTTAGTAAGATGGCAGAGAAGCAGTAGATATCACTTATATAGATGTTAGCAAGATGGTGGGGAAGCAGTAGACATCACTTATATAGATGTTAGTAAGATGGTGGAGGAGCAGTAGACATCACTTATATAGATTTTAGTAAGATGGCGGAGGAGCAGTAGACATCACTTATATTGATGTTAGTAAGATGGTGGAGGAGCAGTAGACATCACTTATATAGATGTTAGTAAGATGGTGGAGGAGCAGTAGACATCACTTATATAGATTTTAGTAAGATGGCAGAGGCGCAGCGGATATCACTTATATAGATGTTAGTAAGATGGCAGAGAAGCATTAGATATCACTTATATAGATGTTAGTAAGATGGTGGCGGAGCAGTAGACATCACTTATATTGATGTTAGTAAGATGGCGGAGGGGCAGTAGACATCGCTTATATAGATTTTAGTAAGATGGCAGAGGAGCAATAGACATTACTTATATAGATGTTAGTAAGATGGCAGAGGAGCAATAGACATAACTTATATAGATGTTAGTAAGATGGTGGGGGAGCAGTAGACATCACTTATATAGATGTTAGTAAGATGGTGGAGGAGCAGTAGACATCACTTATATAGATTTTAGTAATATGGCGGAGGAGCAGTAGACATCACTTATATAGATGTTAGTAACATGGCAGGGAAGCAGTAGATATCACTTATATAGATGTTAGTAAGATGGTGGGGGAGCAGTAGACATCACTTATATAGATGTTAGTAAGATGGTGGAGGAGCAGAAAACATCACTTAGATATATGTTAGTAAGAGGGTGGAGGAGCAGTAGACATCACTTATATAGATGTTAGTAAGAGGGTGGAGGAGCAGTAGACATCACTTATGTAGATGTTAGTAAGATGGCGGAGGGGCAGTAGACATCACTTATATAGATGTTAGTAAGATGGCAGAGAAGCAGTAGATATCACTTATATAGATGTTAGTAAGATGGCGGAGGGGCAGTAGACAGCACTTATATAGATGTTAGTAAGATGGCAGAGGAGCAATAGACATTACTTATATAGATGTTAGTAAGATGGTGGAGGAGCAGTAAACATCACTTATATAGATGGTAGTAAGATGGTGGAGGTGCAGTAAACATCACTTATACAGATTTTAGTAAGATGGCGGAGCAGCAGTAGACATCACTTATCTAGATTTTAGTAAGATGGCAGAGGAGCAGCAGACATCACTTATATAGATTTTAGTAAGATGGTGGAGGGGCAGTAGACATCACTTATATAGATTTTAGTAAGATGGCTGAGGAGCAGTAGACATCACTTATATAGATGTTAGTAAGATGGTGGAGGAGCAGTAGACATCACTTATATAGATTTTAGTAAGATGGCGGAGGAGCAGTAGATATCACTTATATAGATGTTAGTAAGATGGCAGAGAAGCAGTAGATATCACTTATATAGATGTTAGTAAGATGGTGGGGGAGCAGTAGACATCACTTATATAGATGTTAGTAAGATGGCAGAGAAACAGTAGATAACACTTATATAGATGTTAGTAAGATGGCAGAGAAGCAGTAGATATCACTTATATAGATGTTAGCAAGATGGTGGGGGAGCAGTAGACATCACTTATATAGATGTTAGTAAGATGGTGGAGGAGCAGTAGACATCACTTATATAGATTTTAGTAAGATGGCGGAGGAGCAGTAGACATCACTTATATAGATGTTAGTAACATGGCAGGGAAGCAGTAGATATCACTTATATAGATGTTAGTAAGATGGTGGGGGAGCAGTAGACATCACTTATATAGATGTCAGTAAGATGGCAGAGAAGCAGTAGATATCACTTATATAGATGTTAGTAAGATGGTGGGGGAGCAGTAGACATCACTTATATAGATGTTAGTAAGATGGTGGAGGAGCAGGAAACATCACTTAGATATATGTTAGTAAGAGGGTGGAGGAGCAGTAGACATCACTTATGTAGATGTTAGTAAGATGGCGGAGGGGCAGTAAACATCACTTATATAGATGTTAGTAAGATGGCTGAGGTGCAGCGGACATCCCTTATATAGATGTTAGTAAGATGGCAGAGAAGCAGTAGATATCACTTATATAGATGTTAGTAAGATGGCGGAGGGGCAGTAGACAGCACTTATATAGATGTTAGTAAGATGGTGGAGGAGCAGTAGACATCACGTATATAGATGTTAGTAAGATGGCGGAGGTGCAGTAGACATCACTTATATAGATGTTAGTAAGATGATGGAGGAGCAGTAGACATCACTTATATTGATGTTAGTAAGATGGTGGAGGAGCAGTAGACGTCACTTATATAGATGTTAGTAAGATGGCGGAGGTGCAGTAGACATCACTTATATAGATGTTAGTAAGATGGCAGAGAAGCAGTAGATATCACTTATATAGATGTTAGTAAGATGGCAGAGAAGAAGTAGATATCACCGATATAGATGTTAGTAAGAAGGTGGGGGAGCAGTAGACATCACTTATATAGATGTTAGTAAGATGGTGGAGGAGCAGTAGACATCACTTATATAGATTTTAGTAAGATGGCGGAGGAGCAGTAGACATCACTTAGATATATGTTAGTAAGAGGGTGAAGGAGCAGTAGACATCACTTATGTAGATGTTAGTAAGATGGCGGAGGGGCAGTAGACATCACTTATATAGATGTTAGTAAGATGGCTGAGGTGAAGCGGACATCACTTATATAGATGTTAGTAAGATGGCAGAGAAGCAGTAGATTTCACTTATATAGATGTTAGTAAGATGGCGGAGGGGCAGTAGACAGCACTTATATAGATGTTAGTAACATGGCAGAGGAGCAATAGACATTACTTATATAGATGTTAGTAAGATGGTGGAGGAGCAGTAGACATCACGTATATAGATGTTAGTAAGATGGCGGAGGTGCAGTAGACATCACTTATATAGATGTTAGTAAGATGGCGGAGGAGCAGTAGACATCACTTATATAGATGTTAGTAAGATGGTGGGGGAGCAGTAGACATCACTTATATAGATGTTAGTAAGATGGCAGAGAAGCAGTAGATATCACTTATATAGATGTTAGTAAGATGGCAGATAAGCAGTAGATATCACTTATATAGATGTTAGTAAGATGGTGGGGGAGCAGTAGACATCACTTATATAGATGTTAGTAAGATAGTGGAGGAGCAGTAGACATCACTTATATAGATTTTAGTAAGATGGCGGAGGAGCAGTAGACATCACTTATATAGATGTTAGTAAGATGGCTGAGGTGCAGCGGACATCACTTATATTGATGTTAGTAAGATGGCAGAGAAGCAGTAGATATCACTTATATAGATGTTAGTAAGATGGCGGAGGGGCAGTAGACTGCACTTATATAGATGTGTCACGATTCGGCTGGCAAGAGGTGGATCCTCTGTGCCAGAGAGGGATTGGCGTGGACTGTGCTAGTGGACCGGTTCTAAGTTACTACTGGTTTTCACCAGAGCCCGCCGCAAAGCGGGATGGTCTTGCAGCGGCGGTAGTAACCAGGTCGTATCCACTAGCAACGGCTCAACCTCTCTGACTGCTGAAGATAGGCGCGGTACAAGGGAGTAGGCAAGAGCAAGGTCGGACGTAGCAGAAGGTCGGGGCAGGCAGCAAGGATCGTAGTCAGGGGCAACGGCAGGAGGTCTGGAACACAGGCTAGGAACACACAAGGAAACGCTTTCACTGGCACGATGGCAACAAGATCCGGCGAGGGAGTGCAGGAGAAGTGAGGTATACATAGGGAGTGCACAGGTGAACACACTAATTAGAACCCATGCGCCAATCAGTGGCGCAGTGGCCCTTTAAATCGCAGAGACCCGGCGCGCGCGCGCCCTAGGGAGCGGGGCCGCGCGCGCCGGGACAGGACCGACGGAGAGCGAGTCAGGTACGGGAGCCGGGGTGCGCATCGCAAGCGGGCGCCACCCGCATCGCGAATCGCATCCCGGCTGGAGGCGGTATCGCAGCGCACCCGGTCAGTGGATCCGACCGGGGCGCTGCCGTAGCGAGGATGTTGCGAGCGCTCCGGGGAGGAGCGGGGACCCGGAGCGCTCGGCGTAACAGTACCCCCCCCTTGGGTCTCCCCCTCTTCTTGGAACCTGAGAACCTGAGGACCAGACTTTTATCTAGGATATTGTCCTCAGGTTCCCAGGATCTCTCTTCAGGACCACAGCCCTCCCAGTCAACCAAAAAAAAAGTTTTTCCTCTGACCTTTTTGGAGGCCAGTATCTCCTTTACGGAAAAGATGTCAGAAGAACCGGAAACAGGAGTGGGAGAAACAAGTTTGGGAGAGAAACGGTTGATGATGAGTGGTTTAAGAAGAGAGACATGAAAGGCATTAGGAATACGAAGAGAAGGAGGAAGAAGAAGTTTGTAAGAGACAGGATTAATTTGGCACAAGATTTTGAAAGGACCAAGATAGCGTGGTCCCAATTTGTAGCTGGGGACACGGAAGCGGACATATTTAGCGGAGAGCCATACCTTGTCTCCGGGAGAAAAAATGGGGGGAGCTCTTCTTTTCTTATCAGCAAACTTCTTCATGCGTGATGAAGCCTGTAAGAGAGAATTTTGGGTCTCTTTCCATATGGTGGAAAGATCACGAGTTATTTCATCCACAGCGGGCAAGCCAGAGGGCAAGGGAGTAGGGAGGGGGGGAAGAGGGTGATGGCCGTACACCACGAAAAATGGGGATTTGGAAGAAGATTCAGAGACTCTGAAGTTGTACGAGAATTCGGCCCATGGTAGAAGATCCGCCCAGTCATCCTGGCGGGAGGAAACAAAATGCCGTAAATAGTCACCCAGGACTTGGTTAATTCTTTCTACTTGCCCATTGGATTGAGGGTGATAAGCAGAAGAAAAGTTTAATTTAATCTTGAGTTGTTTACAGAGAGCCCTCCAGAATTTAGACACGAATTGGACGCCTCTATCCGAGACGATCTGCGTAGGTAAACCGTGAAGACGAAAAATGTGTACAAAAAATTGTTTTGCCAACTGAGGCGCTGAAGGAAGACCAGGAAGAGGAATAAAATGTGCCATCTTGGAAAATCGATCAACGACCACCCAAACAACAGTGTTGCCACGGGATGGGGGTAAGTCTGTAATAAAGTCCATACCAATCAGAGACCAAGGCTGTTCGGGGACAGGCAGAGGATGAAGGAGACCAGCAGGCTTCTGGCGAGGAGTCTTATCTCGGGCACAGACAGTGCAGGCCCGCACAAAACCAACAACATCCGTCTCCAGAGTTGGCCACCAATAGAAACGAGAGATGAGTTGCAAGGATTTTTTGATGCCCGCATGACCTGCGAGATGGGAGGAGTGACCCCATTTGAGGATTCTGAGGCGTTGGCGTGGAGAGACGAAGGTCTTCCCTGGAGGAGTTTGCCTGATGGAGGCTGGAGAAGGCATCGGCTCTAATGTTCTTGTCGGCAGGGCGAAAATGAATTTCAAAATTAAACCGGGCAAAGAACAGAGACCACCTGGCCTGGCGAGGGTTCAGCCGTTGGGCAGACTGGAGATAGGAGAGATTCTTGTGATCGGTGTAAATAATAACTGGAAATTTTGATCCCTCCAGCAGATGCCTCCATTCCTCAAGTGCTAATTTAATGGCCAGTAACTCTCGATCCCCGATGGAGTAGTTCCTCTCCGCCGGAGAGAAGGTCCTAGAAAAAAAACCACAAGTAACAGCATGCCCGGAAGAATTTTTTTGTAGAAGAACCGCTCCAGCTCCCACTGAGGAGGCATCAACCTCCAATAGGAAGGGTTTAGATGGGTCAGGTCTGGAGAGCACGGGGGCAGAAGAAAAGGCAGACTAGAGCCGTTTAAAGCGTCTTCCGCTTGAGGAGGCCATGACTTAGGATTGGCATTCTTCTTGGTTAAAGCCACGATGGGAGCCACAATGGTGGAAAAATGTGGAATAAATTGTCTGTAATAATTGGCGAACCCCAAAAAACGTTGGATAGCACGGAGTCCGGAGGGGCGTGGCCAATCTAAGACGGCAGAGAGTTTATCTGGGTCCATTTGTAGTCCCTGGCCAGAGACCAAGTATCCTAGGAAAGGAAGAGATTGACATTCAAACAGACATTTCTCCATTTTGGCATAAAGTTGATTGTCTCGAAGTCTCTGAAGAACCATGCGGACATGCTGGCGGTGTTCTTCTAAGTTGGCAGAAAAAATCAGAATATCGTCCAGATACACAACAACACAGGAATATAAGAGATCACGAAAAATGTCATTAACAAAGTCTTGGAAGACGGCAGGGGCGTTGCACAGGCCAAAGGGCATAACCAGATACTCAAAGTGTCCATCTCTAGTGTTAAATGCAGTCTTCCATTCGTCCCCCTCCCTGATGCGGATGAGATTATAAGCACCTCTTAAGTCCAGTTTGGTAAAGATGTGGGCACCTTGGAGGCGATCAAAGAGTTCAGAGATAAGAGGAAGGGGGTAGCGGTTCTTTACCGTGATTTTATTAAGTCCGCGGTAATCAATGCAAGGACGTAGGGTGCCATCTTTTTTGGACACAAAGAAAAATCCAGCTCCGGCAGGAGAGGAGGATTTGCGGATAAACCCCTTTTTTAAATTTTCCTGGATGTATTCAGACATAGCAAGAGTCTCTGGGGCGGACAGAGGATAAATTCTGCCCCGGGGAGGAGTAGTGCCCGGGAGGAGGTCAATAGGACAGTCATAAGGCCTGTGAGGAGGTAAAGTCTCAGCTTGTTTTTTGCAAAATACGTCAGCATAGTCCATATAGGCCTTAGGGAGACCGGTTACAGGGGGAACCACAGGGTCACGGCAGGGAGTACTGGGAACCGGTTTAAGGCAGTCCTTGAAACAAGAGGTACCCCAGCTCTTGATCTCCCCTGTGGACCAATCAAGGGTTGGGGAATGGCGTTGAAGCCATGGTAGTCCAAGGAGAATTTCGGAAGTGCAATTGGGGAGGACCAAAAACTCAATTTTTTCGTGATGAGGACCGATGCACATTAGGAGGGGCTCCGTGCGGAAACGTATGGTACAGTCCAATCTTTCATTGTTAACACAATTGATGTAGAGGGGTCTGGCGAGACTGGTCACCGGGATGTTGAACCTGTTGATGAGAGAGGCCAAAATAAAATTTCCTGCAGATCCGGAATCCAAGAAGGCCATAGTAGAGAAGGAGAAGGTAGAGGCAGATATCCGCACAGGCACAGTAAGACGTGGAGAAGCAGAGTTGACATCAAGGACTGTCTCACTTTTGTGCGGAGTCAGCGTACGTCTTTCCAGGCGGGGAGGACGGATAGGACAATCCTTCAGGAAGTGTTCGGTACCGGCACAGTACAGGCAGAGATTCTCCATGCGGCGTCGTGTCCTCTCTTGAGGTGTCAGGCGAGACCGGTCAACTTGCATAGCCTCCACGGCGGGAGGCACAGGAACGGATTGCAGAGGACCAGAGGAGAGAGGAGCCGGGGAGAAAAAACGCCTCGTGCGAACAAAGTCCATATCCTGGCGGAGCTCCTGACGCCTTTCGGAAAAACGCATGTCAATGCGAGTGGCTAGATGAATGAGTTCATGTAGGTTAGAAGGAATTTCTCGTGCGGCCAGAACATCTTTAATGTTGCTGGATAGGCCTTTTTTAAAGGTCGCGCAGAGGGCCTCATTATTCCAGGATAGTTCGGAAGCAAGAGTACGGAATTGTATGGCGTACTCGCCAACGGAAGAATTACCCTGGACCAGGTTCAGTAGGGCAGTCTCAGCAGAAGAGGCTCGGGCAGGTTCCTCAAAGACACTTCGAATTTCCGAGAAGAAGGAGTGTACAGAGGCAGTGACGGGGTCATTGCGGTCCCAGAGCGGTGTGGCCCATGACAGAGCTTTCCCAGACAGAAGGCTGACTACGAAAGCCACCTTAGACCTTTCAGTAGGAAACTGGTCCGACATCATCTCCAAGTGCAGGGAACATTGTGAAAGAAAGCCACGGCAAAACTTAGAGTCCCCATCAAATTTATCCGGCAGGGATAGTCGTAGGCCGGAGGCGGCCACTCGCTGCGGAGGAGGTGCAGGAGCTGGCGGAGGAGATGATTGCTGAAGCTGTGGTAGTAGCTGCTGTGGCATCACGGTCAGTTGAGACAGCTGATGGCCTTGTTGCGCTATCTGTTGTGACTGCTGGGCGACCACCGTGGTGAGGTCGGCGACAACTGGCAAAGGAACTTCAGCGGGATCCATGGCCGGATCTACTGTCACGATTCGGCTGGCAAGAGGTGGATCCTCTGTGCCAGAGAGGGATTGGCGTGGACCGTGCTAGTGGACCGGTTCTAAGTTACTACTGGTTTTCACCAGAGCCCGCCGCAAAGCGGGATGGTCTTGCAGCGGCGGTAGTAACCAGGTCGTATCCACTAGCAACGGCTCAACCTCTCTGACTGCTGAAGATAGGCGCGGTACAAGGGAGTAGGCAAGAGCAAGGTCGGACGTAGCAGAAGGTCGGGGCAGGCAGCAAGGATCGTAGTCAGGGGCAACGGCAGGAGGTCTGGAACACAGGCTAGGAACACACAAGGAAACGCTTTCACTGGCACGATGGCAACAAGATCCGGCGAGGGAGTGCAGGGGAAGTGAGGTATACATAGGGTGTGCACAGGTGAACACACTAATTAGAACCACTGCGCCAATCAGTGGCGCAGTGGCCCTTTAAATCGCAGAGACCTGGCGCGCGCGCGCCCTAGGGAGCGGGGCCGCGCGCGCCGGGACAGGACCGACGGAGAGCGAGTCAGGTACGGGAGGCGGGGTGCGCATCGCGAGCGGGCGCCACCCGCATCGCGAATCGCATCCCGGCTGGAGGCGGTATCGCAGCGCACCCGGTCAGTGGATCCGACCGGGGCGCTGCCGTAGCGAGGATGTTGCGAGCGCTCCGGGGAGGAGCGGGGACCCGGAGCGCTCGGCGTAACAAGATGTTAGTAAGATGGCAGAGGAGCAATAGACATTACTTATATATAGATGTTAGTAAGATGGTGGAGGAGCAGTAGACATCACGTATATAGATGTTAGTAAGATGGCGGAGGTGCAGTAGACATCACTTATATAGATTTTAGTAAGATGGTGGAGGGGCAGTAGACATCACTTATATAGATGTTAGTAAGATGGTGGAGGAGCAGTAGACATCACTTATATACATTTTAGTAAGATGGCGGAGGAGCAGTAGACATCACTTATATACATTTTAGTAAGATGGTGGAGGAGCAGTAGACATCACTTATATACATTTTAGTAAGATGGCGGAGGAGCAGTAGACATCACTTATATAGATGTTAGTTAGGGATCTGGACCGGGACCCATTTTGTGTAATTTCTTTATCACTGCTATTACAGGAGGTTTCGATGGTTTTGGTCTTTTTGCCGATGACACAAAGACATGTAACAGGGTTGATGTTCCTGGAGGGATCCGCCAAATGGAAAAGGATTTAGGTAAAATAGAGAAACAGTCAGAACTCTGGCCACTGACATTTAATGTGCATAAGTGCAAGATAATGCACCTGGGGGGGGGGGGGTAATAACCCAAGAGAAGAATATAAAATATGTGATATAGTGCAAAATAAGATATCTGAGGAAAGGGATTTAGAGGTCATTGTTTCAGAAGACTTAAAGGTAGGAAGACAATGTAATAGAGCGGCAGGAAATAAAAGGAGAAGGCTTGGGTGTATAGGAAGAGGTATTAGCAGTATAGAGAGAAGTGCTCATGGGTGTATAGGAAGAGGTATTAGCAGTATAGAGAGAAGTGCTCATGGGTGTATAGGAAGAGGTATTAGCAGTAAAGGGAAGTGCTCATGGGTGTATAGGAAGAGGTATTAGAAGTAGAGGGAAGTGCTGATGGGTGTATAGAAAGAGGTATTAGCAGTAAAGGGAAGTGCTCATGGGTGTATAGGAAGAGGTATTAGAAGTAGAGGGAAGTGCTGATGGGTGTATAGGAAGAGGTATTAGCAGTAAAGGGAAGTGCTCATGGGTGTATAGGAAGAGGTATTAGAAGTAGAGGGAAGTGCTGATGGGTGTATAGGAAGAGGTATTAGCAGTAAAGGGAAGTGCTCATGGGTGTATAGGAAGAGATATTAGCAGTGGAGGGAAGTGTTCATGCCGCAGTACAGAGCACTGGTGAGACCTCACTTGGAGTGTTGTGTGCAATACTGCAGAGTGATCTCCAGAAGGATATAGACACATTGTAGAGTTCAGAGAAGATACTAAACTAGTACATGGATTGCAGGATAAAACTTACCAGGAAAGGTTACAGGACCTGAACATGTATAGAAGAAAGAAGAGACAGAAAAGATGATAGAGACTTTATATACATAAAGGGGAGCAACATGGGCAAGGAGGAGATTTATAGAGGAGAAAAACTCCACAAGAGACTATAGTGTATACAGTCATGGCCATAAATGTGGCCCCCCTGAAATGTTTCTATATAATGAAGTATTCCTCACAGGAAAGGATTGCAGTAACACAGGTTTTGCTATACACATGTTTATTCCATTTGTGTGTATTGGAACTAAACCAAAAAAGGAGGAAAAAAAGCAAATTGAACATAATGTCACCAAACTACAAAAATGGTCTGGACAAAATTATTGGCACCCTTAACTTAAAGGGGTAGTCCAGTGGTGAAAAACGTATCCCCTATTTCAGATCGCGGGGGGTCCGACCACTGGGGCCCCCCCGCGATCTCTCTGTATGGGGCTCTGGCTCGCTGGCCAGATAGCGCGAGTTGACCACCGCATGAAGCGGTGGCCGACACGCCCCCTCAATACATCGCTATGGCAGAGCCGGAGATTACCGAAGGCAGCGCTCCAGCTCTGCCATAGAATTGTATTGAGGGGGCGTGTCAGCCGCCACTTCGTGTGGTAATCAACACGCCCCCTTCCCGCGGACTGTCGGGGCCCCGTACAGGAGATCGCGGGGGGCCCCAGCCGTCGGACCCCATAGGATAGGGGATACGTTTTTCACCACTGGATATCTCCTTTAATATTTGGTTGCACACCCTTTGGAAAAAATAAGTGAAATCAGTGTCTTCCTATAACCATCAATAAGCTTCTTACACCTCTCAGCCGGAATGTTGGACCACTCTTCCTATAACCATCAATAAGCTTCTTACACATCTCAACCGGAATGTTGGACTACTCTTCCCATAACCATCAATAAGCTTCTTACACCTCTCAGCCGGAATGTTGGACCACTCTTCCTATAACCATGAATAAGCTTCTTACACCTCTCAGCCGGAATGTTGGACCACTCTTCCCATAACCATCAATAAGCTTCTTACACCTCTCAGCTGGAATGTTGGACCACTCTTCCTATAACCATCAATAAGCTTCTTACACCTCTCAGCCGGAATGTTGGACCACTCTTCCTATAACCATCAATAAGCTTCTTACACATCTCAACCGGAATGTTGGACTACTCTTCCCATAACCATCAATAAGCTTCTTACACCTCTCAGCCGGAATGTTGGACCACTCTTCCTATAACCATGAATAAGCTTCTTACACCTCTCAGCCGGAATGTTGGACCACTCTTCCCATAACCATCAATAAGCTTCTTACACCTCTCAGCTGGAATGTTGGACCACTCTTCCTATAACCATCAATAAGCTTCTTACACCTCTCAGCCGGAATGTTGGACCACTCTTCCTTTACAAACTGCTCCAGGTCTCTTATTGGAAGGCGCCTTTTCCCAACACTAATTATAAGATCTCTCCACAGGTGATCAATGGGATTTAGATCTGGACTCATTGCTGACACTTCAGAACTCTCCAGTGCTTTGTTGTCATCCATTTCTGGGGCTTTTTGATGTATGTTTGGGGTCATTGTCCTGCTGGAACACCCAAGATCTCGGACACAAACCCAGCTTTCTGACACTGGGCTGTACAGTGCGACCCAAAATCCATTGGTAATCCTCAGATTTCATGATGTCTTGTACACATTCAAGGCCCCCAGTGCCAGAGGCAGCAAAACAACCCAAAACATCACTGACCTCCCCCATATGTCACTGTAGGTCCTGTGCTCTTTTCTTTGTAGGCCTCATTCCATT